>NC_058091.1:252432727-252735757 GCF_020171115.1 Neogale vison | reverse complement strand
CAGCACCGAATTGCATCATAAAAAAGCCTGGCTGCTTTCCCCCTTCTCTGTAAGTCCTTACCTTATCAAGGAGGGAGCTTGGTGCTGGTAAGTTTCTAATGCTTTCCACGCTCTTGGTCATTCTTTGTAACAGAGATAGGTCACACATTGGGTAACAGCATCCCTCTAGAAAGGAGAAGAGGGTTGTTTGCACTGTATTTCTTTTGAGGATTTATCTTCTACTTCTGTCAAGCAAGACTAATTTCCCATTTATGTCAGTGTTTTTGTCCTTTTTAAAAGCAATCCTTGATGCCAAAATCATGAGTTTATTTTAATGAAAATCATAAAGGTCATCTTAGCTAAATAAAGTTTTGAGCAAATCGTCATGCAGGTATAAAGTCAATCTGAGGGGGGAAACCACAAAGGCAGCAGACAAATGGCTGAAGTTTGGGAGGCACTGACACAGAAAACTTCTGGAGCCCCTCCCTTCTCCAACTGAAGAGTGGGAGGAAAAATGTGTTACACCAGGAATGACACCCCCTGGTTCAGGCTCTCTCTCTGCTGCTCACTGGCTGCTGAACCTTCAACAAGTTATTTCACCTCTCTGAGCCTCAATCCCCTCGATGCAAAATGGAGATGATACTTGCCTACCAGCATGCTTCCTCCCAATTTTATTCAGGTATTTACTACTCCCCTAGGTAGCCACGAGCTTCCTAGAAGCTGAACCCAGCTCCAGAAGTGGCCTAATTGCCCTTCTCCCCTGCCAATGAGTTGTCCAGGAGTAGATGATAAACCAGCGCTGGCCACGGAGGCATGAAGAGACTATTCAGGACATTCTGTGACTTCTAAGAGAGAATCACTAAAAATAATGCACCACTGTATTTGCCTGAATTATTATTGGGTCCAGAGATGGTTCCTGGAACCACTGTAGCTACTTGCCTCTGATGCAACCGACACTAATACAAGAGAAATGATAGATGGACAGACCCCAAGTTTGATGATGTCTTCGAGCTGCTGAATCAACCAACCCCAGAGCTAACCCCACCTCTGTAAGTGAAATATGTGGGATTATAAACGTCCTTATTGTGTAAGCCAGTCAAAGATGTAGTTTCTATCACATGCCATCAAAAGAATCCTAACTGATACAGATACTGGTATTTTATGTTAAATAGCTACATTAATACATCCACAAAATGGTCTACTTGGCTTGTGATTATGTATACAATCCTTGGCACATAAGCACCTGCAGTAGAGACTCTCACTGGCTGGCCAGTGTTCCTCCCCCATTCTTCCTTGCCAACAAAACCCACACTTCATCCAGGGTAGCAATGTGCCCAGTTAAAATACTACATTTCCCACCTTCCCCTTAAGTTCTGGCCGGTGATGTGCAAATGGAAGCAAATTGTAAACATTCCGGGAAGACTGCCTAAGGGGGTTGACACAGCCCTTCCTCTCTTCCTCTTGGGCCCCCAGTGGAATTGTTGAGTCTGGATGGGATTCCTGGAACCGCTGTAGCCAGGGGCCTGTGATGAAGCCAATGTTCATAGAAGAGAATCGGAGCTCCAGGAGTCTTCTCGGGCCATGTGGTGAACTTGAGGACAGAAGCTAGAGCAGCAGAGCATAAAGATGGAACAAGCCTGGATCCTTAATGAATTTGGGGAGCATCCATGTCAGCACTGAACTATTTTTATGCAGTAAAGTAAACCCTGTGTGTTCAAGCCTCTGTTACTTTGGGAATTCCATTACACACAGCAACATCTAATCTCGATAGTGTTTCTAATTGGAAATCCCTTGTTCTTTATTGAAAAGCTGAGGTCTGTAAATACATAAAAGTGTGCCTGGAATAACTTTCAGAGACACAAAAGCCCTAAGATTTAATATGATCTTTACTGACGCTTGGATTCTCAAAAAAAAAACTTAGAGTTGGGGAGAGAAGAAAAACAGGTCACTTACATGATATGCTTAATCAGAAACTAGTCCATGCAAAGCACCCAAATAACACTGACTTCCAGATTATTCTGATCAATTAGTCCAACCCTGTGATTTGACATGTGCAGAAATAGAGGCCTGGAGAAGAGAAGTCATGTAGCCACTCAGCAGTGCAGGCAAGACTAGAACTCTCATTTCTTCACTTTTGCCTGTGATCGAAATTTCCCATCTTCTGATCCCTTCTGCAAGGCAGTACGGAAGTGCTCAGGGAGCCCCTGGCTGACCACACCCCCTCCAGGACACCGTCATACCACCCCCTCCCGCCCCCAGCAGTGATCCTTTGTCTTAGTCCATCTGGGCTGCTGTAACCAGATACCACAGAGTGGGTGGCTTATAAACAACACAAATTTAATCCTCACAGTTCTGGTGCCTGAAAGTCCAAGTTCAGGGTGCCAGCATGGTCCACTGAGGACCCTTTTCTTGGTCACAGTGTTCTTGCTGTGTCCTCACTTGTCAGAAGAGGAGGAGGGAGCTCTCCGAGGTCTCTTTTGTAAGAGCACTAATCCCCCAATCAGGACAGCTGGGCCCTCACTGACAGAAACACTTTCCAGAGGCCCCCACCTTCCAGTAGGATCACATAGGGAATTAAGATTCCCCCCCCCATGACTTTAGGGTGGACCCACACCTTAAACCACAGCATCCCCCTCCTGGGCAGTCAGCTCAGTCGAACAGTCTCTCAGTTCTCTTCCAAGTTCAGGATTCCCTATCTTGTTCAGGACCAGAGTGAAGGGAAAGGATTGAGAGTCCTATCCTCTTCCATCCGTGTGTCCCTCTGTCTCCATTCCTGTGATGCCTGGGAGAATAATACTGTTTAATAGAAATAAGGACAAAAGTGGGGAAAGGAAACAGGCTGAGCCTCTAAATTGTATTAAAACCTGGAACAGGAGTAGGGGCTGTACAGCTTCCTCCCTTCCTTCCTTCTTTCCTTCCTTCCTTCCTTCCTTCCTGCCTGCCTGCCTGCCTGCCCGCCTTCCTCTTTAAGGGTCTTCACAGTCCTTTCAGCTGCCCTATCTCCCATAGGGAAGGTGGGAGCTGTAAGACATCACGGTGACTGGGACGCCTGGGTGGCGCAGTTGGTTGGACGACTGCCTTCGGCCCAGGGCGTGATCCTGGAGTCCCGGGATCGAGTCCCACATCAGGCTCCCAGCTCCATGGGGAGTCTGCTTCGCTCTCTGACCTTCTCCTCGCTCATGCTCTCTCTCACTGTCTCTCTCAAATAGATAAATAAAATCTTAAAAAAAAAAAAAAAGTTTAAAAAAAAAAAAAAAAGACATCACGGTGACTGACACAACCATGGAAGAGGGTCTAGAGGGGTCTGACCTCACTGGAAGAGTAAAATGGAAGATTGGAAGTCTCCAGAAGCTGTTTTGATGCTGTTTCTCTGCCAGGGAAATATCTGTTATTGAAAGAATCCTATCAACATTTTCTTAGTGCTGTTATTAAAACAGCCAACTTGCCCTAAGCTGATGAATTTTGAAAGAAGCATAAGAAATTTTAAGAATTAAAAAAAAAAAAAAAAAAAAAACCTTTGAAGCAGAAAGGGTAATGAATGTTTAAAATCTTGGCTCATTTAAAGCTTCTCTCTGGAGCAGATTAACCCATTCACTGATCACAGCCTCCAAAAAAAAAAAAAAAAGATTATTAGCAGATTCCAAGAACCATGTTAGGTATTAAAATATCTCTGACCCTTTAATCCTTAGAAGAACCCCATGATACAGATCCTGGTGCCCCACCCCCCACCCAGCCACAACCAGAGGAGCTGGCCTGGGAGATGGCAGCAGCTCACACGCTGGTCTCCATGATGGGCCCCAGTCACGCTCTTATCCTCCATCATGGTCCACCCTGGGTCTCGGCCAGAACAGATGGCCCACTTAACCTACCCAAGCACAACCTCTCATGCCTGCCTGCCAGCCCTCAAACCTTCTGGCCTGGCCAAAAAGGTCAGAAAGCTCTTTGCGGGGGAGCGCAGAGGGAGGGGATGCTGCTTGGGTCACCTCCTCCATTCTGGTTCTCCTTGGCTCAGAGGAACAGGCTGCTAAGCAAGAAAGTGGAGGGGAAGCTGCTGCTGGTGGCCCTGAGGCAGACTTGGAGCACTCCACAGAGGAATCCCACACTGAGAGGCAAGTGTGAGCTCCACAGAAGATCAGCAGCTCACAGAGCTTCCAACTCAACAGGAGTGAGCTTCCTGTCACTAGAGGTATGCAAGCTGAAGCCAAGCAACCACCTTCCAGGAATGCAGTGTGAGGAATACCTGCCTTGGGTGGTTCTGGTGGTAAGTGGCATGGAAATAACCCTTATTCCAGAAGCAGTTATCACAACCGACATCATGTCAGCATTTTCAAGACCCTGCTCTAGGTGCCCACACAACCCCAACAGTTCTGCAGGTGGGGAACGTTGTTAGCTCCATTTTCCAGATGCTCAGAGAAGGTCAGTGGCCTTTCCCAGGGCCACACAGCTTGACCCATATCCAGCTGCTCCCACACCTATGCTTTTGCCACTCCGAATCTTGCCTGAAGTCAATACAATTTTGGAAAGCAATCTTTCCAGAAAGGATGATGTTCTCCTCTGCATAATACTGACAGTCACTAGGTACTGCAAGTTTGCTCTGTGCCAGGCACTCCTTTATCCACTTTTTTGCAGGTATTATCGAATTTAATCCATCCAGAGCAACTTTCCCCTTCGCTGTATAAAGAAATTGACCTGCAAAGGGGAAGTCACTTACCCAGGGTAGCAGAACTGGTCAGAGGTGGGGCAAGCTTCCCTGTTCCTTTGAGGTGCTGTCTGCAGGGGGCAGACCCAGCCTCTGCAGCATGTTGGAGAAGAGGACAATGAGAAAGGAGGCGGGTAGGGGGCGGTGGGGGGTGGAGTATAGGGCAGCATCCATAAAGCTGATGGGAAGCTGAGGAGGACCCTTCTGGCAAAGGGGCCTGATGGCAGACGAGGGAGGCTATCCCAAGCCCCGGGGGGTTTCTATGGGTGTCTGTATGGCCTTAGTCAAGTCACTGCCCCTCTCTGAGCTTAGGATAGACCATGGCTTAAGCTTAGGATAGACCAGAGCTCTAAGTCCAGCAGGGATAAGAGGACAGTTGGGGAAACTGAGGCAAAAAGAGTTGGTAAAAGCTATGATTCCATAAGCCCAGACCCTGCAGGCCTACTCACCAGTTTCCCTGCTAGAAGTGCTCATTTGCTTCTCCTGCTCTGGGGGCAACTGAGAATGGAGATTCCCCCCCCACTTACAAATTATTAGGTCCTTACTGTTCAGAGAAGAAGCAGGGGTAGCCCTTGGCAGCTGCCAACCCAGCCTCATGATCCCATTTGCACCCTTTCCCTCTGCCAACCAGGACCTGCAAGGGGCCTGTCTCCAGCCAGCTTCCAGGGAGCTGACGCTATAGGTCTCCTTCATTCATTTGTTTATTCACTCAGCAAACGTTTATTGGGCACAAGCAATGTCCCATCCCGGTGGGCACTTTCAGGCCCACACCCTTGCTGCTCTGGGGTGGGGCTAATGACCCACCGTGGGCTGGGAGAAAGGAAGAAATTCAGCTGTAGTCACACAGCTAAGAAGGAGTAGGTCCATACTCCAGCCTACAGCCTTGCTGCCACGCCAGCCAGGCTTGGCCCACTGTGTCTGAGATAAACCCACAGCTCGGGCCCTGCTGCCTGCGCCATGTGTGTGCTTGTCTGAAGGTCCCGGATTTCCCACCGTCCTGGCACCTGTCACAGTTTAGCAGGTTACCATGGTATCGCTCCCTAGCACCCCGGGCAGCAGGGACCACCATCTGTTTACACGGCTGTCAGAGGAATTGATGTCATGCGAAATTGTCAGCTCAGCAGGATGGGAGGAGGAAGAGTGGGCGGCTCTGAAAGCTTCCAAGCCATCAACACTCATCTCTATCAAAGCCTGAGCAAGTCGCTGCTCCCCTGAGAGGAACGGAGAAGGGGGATAGGAAAAAGAATACCTCCCAAGAGGAAGAAGCAGGTGGCAATAGTAATAGTATTATTATTTCCATTTTTATCATCATTTACAAGTCACAGGCTCATTTCAGCCTCTCGCCAGCCTGGAAGGTCAGCGTCACCATTAGCTCCATTTTACAGATGTTCCAAACTGTGAAACTGAGGCTCGGAAATGTGAAGAGCCTGTTCAAGTCAGAGGCAAACAAGATGGCAGGTCCTGCAGGAAGCAGTGCCTGGTCCTCAGGCTAGGAGGCAGGGAGCTGCTTTGGGCCAGAATGGGAGGCGGGTGTGCTCCCAGTGGCCCTCCCAGGGACGCCAGCACAGGGCAGTTTGCCCACTGACCATGCCACAGAAAGTGGGAGGGAAAGGACGTGAAGAGCACCAGGCTGAGAGCAGGGAGCCGTGGGTTCTAAATTACAACTCTGACACAAACACTGAAGGGCCAAGCAGCTGGGCAAGAAGGGACAAGCCGCTGGCGTTTGCCATGGCCAGGGCACAACTAAGGGACACTTAAATATCCCTGGAACTGGAACTGGAGTTACTTGTCAGCTCAGCACCCATCCCCTTTTTCAATAAGAGCCTAAACCCCTCTAGCCTCACTCCACTGGGGATTGGAGTCACCCAATGACCAGTCATCCCCACTGGTCACCGCCAGATCACCTGGATCTAATCCAACCAGTGTATCTCAACTCCCAGCCATGATGATCGGCTCAGGCATGGGCACACGACCCAAAAGCAGCCAATGAGTCAGGAAAGAGAATCTCAGGGCGCCTGGGTGGCTCAGTCGGTTGAGTGTCATGATCCCAGGGTCCTAGGATCGAGCTTCCACATGGGGCTCCCTGCTCAGTGGAGAGCTTACTTCTCCCTCTCCCTCTACCACTCTTTTGTTTTCTCTCTCTCTTCTCAAATAAATAAATAAATAAACAGAAAGGAAAGAGAATGTTTCCTGCTGGTCTCATAATAGGAGACAATACAGGCCAGAATTTGGCCACTATCTTGTACCATGAGGGCAGAGCCTGCTGAGAAGGGAGCTGGTGGATCAGGGAAAGCAAGGCCAGGAAGGAGAGAACAACAGATTTCCCCTGGATCCAGCCAGTCCTGAATCTATTGAACTCACATCAACCAATAGATTTCTCTTTTTGCTGAGGTAACTGAATTTTGTGTCAGTGCCACTTAAAATAGTCCCGGTTGGTTCACCCCACTCATCTCAGCCAAAGAACCCCATGGGTTTGGGAGGAATCATTGAAGAAGATGCCTGGGTTAAAAGTGAGACACACACCCCCCAAGGGCAAACTGAATGACAACAGATGGTTGCCGAACTGCCCTCAAAGGAGAGTGGGTGGGCTAACTGCACGAGTTGTGCAAGTTGGGAACAGAACAGAATTTTGAGAATAGGGGCCAGGCTGAGACCGCCACAAGGGTCTCTTCTCTTCATTCTTCTCCCCGCAGTACCCATTTCACCTCTAAATAAATGTCGACCAACTATTTAGAAAATACTGACTCAAAAGGACCCAGAGTATTAGCCTGCCTCAGTGACTCACTTGTCTCCAGCTAGCCTGTACACTCTAAAACCTCATAACCTTGGACAAATCCTGCTCCTCTCTGGGCCTCAGTTTTCTCATCAAATGGGGATCCCATTTGCATTATCCATGAAGAAAGGGAAGCCGTGAGGGACCAAGCTTGCTTGACATCTGCCATGGAAGGGCCAGGAAGAGCTTGGATTCTCTCATCCCACGTTGTAAAGCCACAGTTCCCCCATTTCCAAATAAGCCAAAGTTTTCTCCATTCAAGAATCTGTCTCTCCTTACTTCTTAAAGACACAAACTGAAATATTTATGGATAAAGTGCTACGATGCCTGGGATTTGCTTCAAGATAATATGGAAGGGAGAGAGTAGGTGGAGGTATAGATTAAACAGAATTGGCTGGGAGCTGTCAGAACAGGGATCAGGGACACAGGAGGGTTTATTATATGATTTCTCCACTTCTGCATAAGTTTGAAATTTCCATCATAAAATGTTAAAAACAAGAAAACAAGACCCCTGGCTTGCTATCGGTGTGGGCTGCTCTGACATGTTTCAGTGCGCTACACCCACAGCCTGGGACCGTCTCAGCCCCAGGGGGGTGAAGTGTTCCACCGTAATTGACGAAGATAATATATTTGAGCTTTGCACTTGTTGGTTTTGTTTTGTTGTTGTTTTTTTTTTCCTCTTCCTGCAGCTCAAACAAGATGGCAGCTTCATGCTCCCTGACTTGCAGGAAGGCTGAGGCCGGGCAGGAAGACAAAGATGCCTAAGTCCCCAGTAAGAGCTGGTAGAACTGAGAACAGGGTGGAAACCGCCAGTTCTACCAGAGCCGGGACTGGGAACATCGCTGTGGTGACCAGAAGGCATGGCCCATGTCCAGCGATGGAGGGAACATCTCCGAGCCTTTGGGGAGGCCTGAGAACGAGCGGCCTTCGCCATAAACCAGAGGGGAGGCTACTTCCATCATGGCTGACACTGCCCTTCCGGTCTGTCAGGTGTGGATTTTAATTTCAGCCAATTTAGAGAAAATGAAGAAACTGATACAGGTGGCCATGTGACAGGGATAGCAAGATATTGTAGGAGGTTCTAGAGTCCAAAGAGCCACAAGCTGGGCCTAGTTTTGGTCCTTCCAGGGTGTGAGACCCTGGACATGTCATTTCCTCTCCTCAGACTCAGCTTCTCCGTTGGTGAGTTGAGGATGATAGAATATACCTGAGGGGCTCGCGGGGATAGCGGGACGAGGGAATGTCCTGCATGGCGCGTGGCCCTTTGTGTCCTCCTCTCTCTTCATCTCACCCACCCGCCACCACCCTGCCTTTTGGAAAAAGCTGTTTCATAGAACTGTAATTGATATGCAGTCAGCAGAGGCTAATTAAGAATTTATTTTTGCTCCTTGATTAAATGACAGTTTCAAGTCTGGTTTCTTATTTTCTTGGTTAGCTACACAGAGCCCCCTGGAGTCTTCTGCACGGAGCGAGGAGGCCTGTGTTAGAGCTACGGACAGGAGTCGGTCATCTCTGGAGCAGACAGTCCAGCACGGGCTCACCTGGCATGCCGGCCCCCTCTGGGCTGAGAGGCTGAGACTCCCACCCACAGGTCTTGATGTCACCCACACTCGCTCCTCTCCTGGTCTACTCCAACCCGAGAAAGGAAGCCCCAACCCCCTGGACTATCCTTCATGGTCTCCATGCTTCACGTCTCCCAGCCCATCCATCACCGAGGCTGCCGGCTCCCTCCCTACCCCCGCCCTCTGCCCACTTCCTCCACTTCCACAGGACCACCCAATTCAGAGCGCCATTTTCTCTTGCCTGGAGCTTCCTCCCTGGTCTCCCTGATTTCTTTGCCCCCCACTCCTCCCCTCTCCATGTGAGGCCTGAGATTTTCCAAATATAAACCAGAATATTTAAAATATTAATCAAAATCCTCCAATGGTTTTGTAATGGGCTCAGAAGAGAAATCCACGCCTTATCCTGGCATTGCGGTGTCATCCGGCCCCGGCGCCCACCGTGCCTCACCAATCCAGTCCCAGCTCTGCTCACTCTGCTCCAGCCCCTCTGGCCTCCTTCTGTCTCATGAACATACATGCTAAGCTTTCCTCACTGCCAAAGCCTTGATACTTTCCCACAGCTGCCCTCTTGTCATTCCTCAGGTGTCAGCTCAACTGTCGCCTCTTCAGAGAAGCTCTACCTGATGGCTCCATCTAAAGTAGTTCCCTCTTGACCCCCCACAATTCTTTGTTATATCAACGACCCAATGATGCCCCTGTATATTGGCCCCTAGGTCATTTCTTCAGGGCAAGCTGAGATGCATTAGCCCCAAACCCTGCCAGAGTCAAACTTAGATTTTATAGTAGTCCCAACAGGCAGATTTCTTAAGTCACATGGGGCCTGCCTGCTTTGCAAACCCCACAAAACCGCATGCAACATTTGCAGGACCTCCCTCTTTTGTGCAATCCTGGCACCACCCAATAAAACTTAAAAGTTATCACCTCTCATGGTCATATTTTGTCCTTTGATAAACCCCAAATCCCTTGGTCCCTCTATACTCTAACCCACTGCTTTGTTTTATTTTCTTCAGAATACTTATCATTCTTTAAAATTACTTGGCTAATTTATTCTCTTGTTTTTTGCCCCTCTTCCTCATTAGAATGTAAAATCCATGCCATCAGTCAATAAGTCCATGGAAAGAATATTTGTCCTCACTGGCAATCAAAGAAATGGCAGCATTAAGCAATGAAATGTTATTTTTTCACTAAGTTGGTAAATTTTTTAAAATTTGACAATGGTACATATTCAAGAGTATGGTGAGGGGGAAGACTCACACATACCCTGCTAGTGGGAGTATAAATTGGCATTTTGGAGGGTAATTCAAAACTTAAAATACACATAGCCTGTGCCAGGGACATCATTGTTCAGTCTCTACCTTAGAGATTCATTTCTAGGTCTGCCCAAGAAGGAATGTTCAATCAATCAGTAAAAGAGGATTTGCATCTCCAGGAAGATGGAGAACGAGCACTTTTCCCTTGGTGTCATATATATTTGTAAGATAACATACATTATATATATACATATATGTGTGTATATTTACATTATATATATGTGTGTGTGTGTGTGTGTGTGTGTATATATAACATATATAACATACGTTATATATAACATACAAGAAAAGATTCTGAAAGGTGGAGAGAAGAAAGCAGACTGGTGAGAGATCTCAGGACCAAGGAACAACAGAGTGGTGAGTTCCCAGGTTTTCTTTTAGCCTCGAATATCCCAGAGTTGGAGGTGAAGAACCCACCAAACCAAAACAAAAAATGTCCAACAAAAGCTTGCTTTTTCTATCCAAAGGATCGGGAAATGGGAATCCTAGAAAGACAGAGAACTTTTAGGTAACAACCAGTCTACTCCAAAAACACTGTAGACCTACCCTCATCCACACCAGCAAAGGCCAAGTGGGGAGCCTGGATATCCATCTTACCAGTTTAGGAAAATGTGCTCAATTCTCCACCCCCCATCAACCCCACTTGCTGTCAGAGAAGGCCACACAGGGAGCAGATAGGAGCCCCTGTCTACCCATGGTTTGGTGGAGGTGTCAGAGGAGAACACTTCAGGAGCCAGCAATCTCATACCCACCCAGCAGTAATGGGGAGTTGCCCCCACCTTGGGTATCAAGGGAAGCTGGAGGGGGAGTCTGAATTTCTACTCCCATCTGACAATAACAAGGCAGCACCCACTTCCCTTGCCAGAGAATCTTCAGAAGCCAGCTAAAATAGAAGGTTTAAATAAGATGCGGAGTCTCATAACATGATACCCAAAATTTCTAGGTTTCAATCAAATTATTTGTCACACCAAAAACCAGGAAGATCTAAAATTGAGAGGAAAGGCATCACAGATGCCAACACTAACATGGCATAGATGTTAAATCATATGGCAAGGATTTTAAAGCAGCTATCCTAAAAATGCTTCAACAAGCAATCATGAACGTGCTTGAAGCAAATGAAAAAAATAGAAAGTTGAGCAAAGAAATAGAAAGGCTTAGCAAAGAGATTAAAAGTACAAAAAAACGCAATCAAATGGAAATTTTAGAACCAAAAATATAATAACTGAAATTTTAAAACTCAGAGAATGGGTTAACAGAATTTAAAATACAGAGGAAAGAGTCAGAGAATTTAAAAATAGAATATAAATTACCCAATCCGGAAAATGTAGAGAAAATAGATAGAATAATAATCAATGGAACCTCAGGAACATACAGGACTAAACACAAAGATTGAATATTTATATCATCAGTGTCCCAGAAGGTGAAGAAAAAGAGGGTAGGGCTGAAAAAATGTGCTCGGAGAAATAAGGACTAAAAACTTAAGCAAACTTGGCAAGACAGGTAAACCTACAGTTTCAAGAAGCTGACCAAACCCCAAATAAGACACAGGAAAGAAATCAGGGATATCACTTTACCTATACAGGAAAAGTAATTTTAAGGAAAGTATATTTCTCATCAGAAACCAGAAAGAATTCTGGCTTCTGAATTCCAGAAAGAAGTAGCACAACAGTGCTGAAAGAAAACTATATACAACAAAGATATTCTTCAGGAATGAAAGGGAAATCAAGACATTCTCAGGTAAAGAAAAACTAAGGGAAACTGCCTCCAGCAAAACTACCCTAAAAGAATGGCTAAGGGTAGTTCCCTAAACAGATAGGAAATGATAAAAGAAATCTTGAAATATCAGGAAGGAAGAACAGGGTAAGCAAGAATATGGATAAATACAATACTCTTTCTCAAGTCAGGCTTTCAAAGTTAAGCAAGAGGGGTGGTAGTAATAACAGAAGTGTCTTGGGAACAAAGATTACCAGAGACTGAGAAGGAAAGTCTAGGACAATACAAGAGTAAGTCCACCAAGAAGACAGCAATTTTAAGATAGATTTATGTATTTATTTATTTATTTATTTGACAGACGGAGATCACAAGTAGGCAGAGAGGCAGACAAAGAGAGAGAGAGAGGAGGAAGCAGGCTCCCTGGTGAGCAGAGAGCCCAATGAGGGGTTCGATCCCAGAAACCTGGGATCATGACCTGAGCCGTAGGCAGAGGCTTTAACCCACTGAGCCACCCAGACACCCCGAAGACAGCAATTTTAAATGTGTTGTAACAAAAAACACAACAGCAAAGCAAAACACAATAGAACCAAAGGGAAAAAAGAATAAATTGGCAATTATATTTGGAGACTTTAACATACCCTCTCAATAACTGATAGAACAACTAGACAGAAAAGCAGCAAGGACATTAAAGAACATCACCAACAACAAACAAGATCTAATCCGCATTTATCAAACACTCTACTCAGTAACAGCAGAATACACATTCAACTACCCACGAAACATATACCAATGTAGCCCATATTTTGTGCCGTTTAAAAAAATAACAACAGATTTTAAACAATTGAGATCATACAGAGTATGTACTCCAAACATAATGGAGTAATAATAGAAATCAGTAACAGAAAGTTAGCAGAAAAATCTCTAAACGTTTGGTAACTAAGCAGCACACTTCTAAATAATCCGTGGATCAAACAGATAATCTCAAGGGATATTAAAAAAAAATGCTCCAAGCTGAGTGAAGTTCAAAATACATAAAATTTGTGGACACAACAAAGGCAGTGCTAAGAGAAAAATTTATAGCACAAATGCATACATTAGGAAAGAAAAAAGTCTCAAATCAATAACCGAAACTCCTACCCCAAGAACTTAGAAAAAGGAGAACAAAATAAACCCAAAGCATGGAAATAAAAAGAGATAATAAGCATAAGAGAAAGAATCAATGTATTTGAAAACAGGAAAACAATGAATAAGAATCAGTGAAATAAAGAATAGGTTTCTTGGAAAGATCAATAAAATTGACAAACCTCTGGCAAGATAAATAAAGGAAAAATGAAAAAAATGCACATTACTAATGACAGGATATCCCAGATCCTGTAGATATCAAAAGGATAATAAGAGAAGACTATAGGAACTCAACACACGTTAGACAACTTAGATAAAATGGATCAACTCCTTAAGAAACACAAACTCCCCCAACTCAACCGAGATGAAATAGTCATTTGAATGCCCCTAAAACTACCCTAAGGACATTTATTTCACAATTTTGAAACTTTCAAAAAATAAATCTTCATGCCCAGATGGCCACCTAATGTTTGAAGAATAAACACAAATCTTGCACAATGTCCTCCAGAAAATAGAAAAGGAGGGAAGACTCTACAATTTGTTTTACGAAGTCAGTATTACCCTGATACCAACATGCAGACCAGAAAGGAATAAATAACACTGTTAGCATTTATAGATGATATGACTACACATGTAAAAAATTCTAAGTAACTTACAAAATCATTACAAATAAAAAACACGAGACCTAATATGTGAGCTCAGCAGATCATAGGACATGAGGTAAACAGAAACATACAGAATTTAATTGTATTTCTATGCAATTAAATTGTAGCAATGCACACATCGATCATGAAATTGAAAATACAGCAGTACTTACAAGCACTCAAAAAAAGAGAGAAATACTTAGGTATAAATCTAACAAAACATGTATGGGATTTGTATGCTGAAAACCACAAATTACTGATGATAGACATCAAAGACAATCTAACTAAATGAAAAGATATGCTCCTGGTCTCTTCATGGATTTACTCAGCTTAGTAATGAGGTCATTTTGACCCCAAATTAATATATAGATCTAACACTATTGCTCTCAAAATCCAAGCAATGCTTTCCGTAAATATAGACAATATTACCCTAAATGTTATATGGAAGGGCAAAATAACTAGAATAAATGATGCAATTTTGAAAAAAAGAAGAAGAAAGCGAGATGAATCAGTCTATCTGGTTTCAAGAATTATTATAGAGCTACAGTAATCAAGACTGTGTGGGATTGGTGGAGGAACAGATATACAGATCTATGGAGCAGAATAAAGAATCCAGAAATAGACCCACACAAATCCACCCAGGTGATTTTTGACAAAGGTGCAAAAGCAATTCATTGAATTTCAACATATGGTGCTAAAGCAATTGAACATCCATAGGCAAAGAAAGAAAGAGAGAGTGGGGAGGGAACGGGGGGGAAGAAAGATCATGGACTTAAATATAAAATGTAAAACTAACACTGTTTGGAAAAAAACAGAAGAAAAACCTTCAGGGTCTAGAGCCAGCCAAGCATTCTTAGACTTAATGCAAAAATCCAATCCATAAAAGGTAAATTTGCTTAATTGGGCCTCATTAAAATTTTAAAAGTTTTTCTCCATGGAAGACCCCACTACTAGGATGAAAAGACAACTACAGCCTAGAAGTAAATATTGCAAAGCACATATCCAACAATGTACATGTGGTATATGTACATTCTAGAATGTGTATATGTGTGTGTGTGTGTGTGTTTTCTTAGAACTTCTCAAATTCATTATGCTAAGTGAAAGAAACCACACTCAAAAGGTTGCATACTCTATGATTCTACTTCACGACTTTTAAGAAAAGGCAAAAGCAAAATTATATGGGTAGAAAATAGATCAGTGGTTGCTGGGAGTGGGGTTAACTAAAAAAGGGAATTAGGGGGACGATGGAACTGTTTTATATATTGTGGTAGTGATGATTACATAATTATAAGCATTTGTCAAAGTTCATTAACCATACACCTAAAAAGAGAATTTTTATAATCTGTAAATTTAACCTCAGTAAACCTAAGCAAAAACCCTCTCAGAACTTACCAGTAAAATAAAATTTAAAAAAGAAACTACCAGTAAAAAAAATAAACAATCCAGCTAGAAAATAGGCAAAAGAGACGAAGAGTGGTTCCACCGAAGAGGACATGCAGGTAGCCAACATGAAACAATGTTTCATGACATGAAAATGAAATGTTTCATCACATGAAAAAATGAAACAATGAAACAATGTTTGACATTAGCCATCAAGGAAATACAAATGAAACCCACAATGAGATATCACTAGACACCTATCAGAATGGCTAAAATAAAAAAGGTGACAATACCAAATGCTGAGGAGGACACAAAGACACCGGATCACCCATTCACTGCTAGTGGCAATGTAAGATGGTTCGGCCACTCTGCAAAACCGGTCGGGCAATTTCTTTTAATAAATGAAACATACAACTACCGCATCAGTAATCATGCTCCTGGGCATCTACCCTGCAGAAATTGAAACTTACACTTGGACACAAACCCATACAGGAATGTTGATGGCAGCTTCGTTCCTAAGAGTCAACACTTGAAAGCAACCCAGATTCCTTTCCATAGGTGAATGGTTAAGCAAACTGTGGTCCATGTATTCCGTGCAAAACTATCGGCAATACAGATACACTGACGGATATCCCGAGTATTTTGTGGAGTGCAAAAGGTTAGTCCCAAAAGACTTCATCGTTTGTATTCCCATTTATATCACATCTTTGGAATGAGAAATGTTATAAACAGGGAACAGTTTCTTGAAGGCCAAGGTTTGTTAAAGTAGAGTGGGGGTAGCAAGGAAGTGGATATAGCCATAAAAGGACAAAGTGAGAGAATGTTCTGTGTGTGACTATATCAATGTCAACATCCTGGTTTTTATACTGTACTGTAATTTTGCAAGATTGTTACCATTGCGGGAACTGGGCAAGGCATACAGGTTCTCCGAATCTGCAATTACCTTAAAACAAATTAAGTTAAAAAAAATAATGTAATTGTTTGCAACATTGTTCATATTCGGGGGGAAACTTGGAAACAGCCTACATGTTCTTAAGTAGGGGAATGGTTGATTTTTTTTTTTAAAGATTTTATTTATTTATTTATTTGACAGATCACAAGTAGGCAGAGAGGCAGAGAGAGAGAGAGAGAGAGGAGGAAGCAGGCTCCCTGCTGAGCAGAGAGCTGGACTGGGGTGGGGGTGGGGGCTCGATCCCAGGACGCTGGGATCATGACCTGAGTTGAAGGCAGAGGCTTTAACCCACTGAGCCACCCAGGCTCCCCCGGAATGGTTGATTATAATGCCAGTGGCATAACACGGGATAGTGTGCAGAACCAAACGAAAAAAGGAAAAAAACTACCTCTGACTTACAAAGCCGTGTTGAAGAACCCTTCATGCAATGCATACATACACAGTGTGGTTCATGGGTAAGGGCCCACACCCCATATTCTTGGGGGTGGCGATATGTCCTCCAAGTGGTAGAAAATTGATTCTTCAAGGCCCGAGAAATCTTGCCCTTCTTGTGTATAAAACACTGGTATCCACAGAGTGAATAAGCAAATAAACAATATATCTATAGTATTCAAATACCTTAGGGGGAGTATGTTTAGGAAAAAAAATTATCTGAAAAACTCTTTAGGAAGGCACTATTGATGGAAAAGAAGTTAAGAACTCCTAGTCTCCACTAAAATTTCTCCGTTTCTGCACCATTAGCATTTGGGGCTAGATAACTCATTGCTGCGGGGTGGGGAGGAAGGAGCTGAACTTTGCCAGGTGGGATGTTCAGCATCATCCCAGGTCTCTACCTCCTGGATGCCAGTAGCACCAGCTCCCAGCTGTGACCATAAAAAATGTCTCAAGTCATTGCTAAATCCCTGGAAGGCGAACTCCCTCCCAGTTGTGAACCACCAGACAAAGGACTAGAAGAAACACCCCAGACCCCAGCCATGGGATGGGCTTCACAGCAGGAGTGATAGATCCCTAATGCTTCCGTTTTTGACAAGGAGAATATATTCAGGGCTTACTTGTGTCATTAAAAATTAATTTTTCCCAAATTGCTCTAGCTGGGAAATTCACTCCTGGAATGGGAAAGAGACCAGCCCCAGGGACTAGGGTCTAATCCCAGCCCTTTTCCTGTCTCCTGTCTGCTCTGGGACCACCAGCAAGCCTCCTCCACCCCTCAGTGGGCCTTTGTTTTTCTCCTTCCTCTCGTACCCCTATCCCCACACTGACACTCCCCCATCACCCCCATTCTCCACGCTTTGCTCCCAAACCTTTGTGCTCAAGCAGCTCTCTGTCAGGAATGTTGCCTCTCCTCTGCCTGGACAACTCTTACTCATCCCTGGACACCAAAGTCCCTTCCTCCAGAAAGCCCTCACCAGCCCCACCAGCATTTAAAGGGCCCTCCACTGGCGGAGTGTGGTGGCATGTGGACACCACACTCGCCTGGCTACCAGACCTGGTGAATAGTCTGCATTTACCACCCCTCCTCAACCGACTCTCCCTTGCTCTCAGCTGCACTCCTTCGCCCTCTGGCACCAGCAAAGGATGGAACAGCAGGGAGAGCGAGGTGGGTGTGGAGTCCCGGCTTCCATGCTGCTGGGTGCCCCTCAGGCATCGCCTCACTTGCCTTTCCAAATGCTACAGTTACTGTGGGCAGCCTCTCTTGCAACCACAGGCTCCTACGGGGCTCCCATAATGGCCTGTCCTTTGTCCTCAGAGGGTAGGAAGAGCTTCCCTGCTGCTACCTGGAAATGCTGTGTTAGCCCTGCCCTCCTCCGTTCTTCCTGAGAGTCTCCCGATAGGGCCCTGATCTGATACACAGACTGGTCCCTACCACTCAAATACAAGGTCCTTGAGTGCCACAGCTGTGTGTTTTCATGTTGTTTGGTTTTGTTTTTCATCTCAGAACCCCAGGAGTCAGTGCTGGTCGGACCTAGGGCCCGAATGGGCAGGGCTGAGGGAAAGCTCACTGAGTACATGGGTGAATGAACAAAGAGTAGATAGATGGAAGGACAGATGGCAGACGGACAGATGGATGAACACGTGGACAGCGTGATGATGGGTAGACGTTCAGACTCTAATTTGCAAAGATCAGAAACAGCTGAAATTGCTTGAGTGCTATCTGCTCGTCAGGGCACCAAGCCCTTCATTTGTCTAGTCACCAACCTCCGTGACCAGTCCAGGAGGCAGGAATGTCATTGTGAGGAAAGGGAAGCTCAGAAGGGCTAACTCACTTGCTTCAGGCCACATTTTGGATGGGACAGGCCAGGACTCAATCCCAAGGCTACTTGCCTCTAGAGCCTGCAATCCTGTTAATATTGGGGTGTGGCTGGATGAGTCCAGAACCCCAAGGTCCACACTGCCATGAGAGATGCTCTGCTGGGGCCTCTCCTATCCCACCCCCCACACCCCCAAGGTCCTGGGTGGCCCTTGCTCTTTCCACCGTGAGCCTAGCTTCTGCACACTTCCCTCCAAAGCCACCCCCACCCCCCATTCGCCCCGAGTGTCTCTGAGGATGTCTGCTTTACACGTGGGAGGCCCAGGAACAAGGCTCCTCCTGTTCCAAATCCAGAAAACCTTGTTTATCTCAGGAGCTGGTAGGAGTTTTGCAGGTCTGCGGGTTTCTGTTCACAAGGAAAAGCTCCTCCCTAAGAGAATAGCTGGGCTTGGGAAGAACAGCCTCGGGGACCAGCACTCCGTGGGTTTCCCCCACACAGAAAAGAGCACTGAGGTATGGTCCACAATCCCAGCTCTGGGATGTCCCTGGGCCGCGTCTCCTCTGAGCCCCAGTGGACGGACTGCTAGTGCTTCTGTGTTCTGGTGTGGAGCAGCCATGACGTCACCTAGCTAAGCTGCAGGTCATCACCAGTCCCCATGGCACCTGCCTGCTTCACCTCCTCACATTTTCCTCTGCATTGGCTCTGGCCATCTCTGCGCCCACTGTCAACCACTTTTCTCCTCCTCTGGCAAATTAGGAAATCGGAGCCCAGAGCGCTTAAGAAGGCTTTCAGGGGTCACGCAGCAGGACAGAAGCACGGCTGGACTCAAACCCTGGGAAATCTCAGCCCCTTCCCAGCCCCTGCGTCCCCTGTGCCTGGTCCCGTCCCCATCCCCTACCACACTGCCCCAGGCTCCAGCTTTGTTGTGGGAGCTGTAGGCAGTTATTTAGTTCCTTCCGTTATTTATGCACAGCACGTTTGGAACAGGGCCCTTGGTGATTAAAGCGCCTGGGGACAGAAAAGCGGAGCTGAAACATCGTGAAAATACAGAAAGGAAAACAAAGCAACAGCATCAACAGGGACATCCAGGCGGGAGCGCAGGAGTGCCGCTGAGGACACAAACTCATCCCAGTGCCCAGGCGGTGACTACTTCCTCATGGGCCCTGCTGTATTCCGCGTACCCCGGGACTAGCCCATTCGCCGTGGTTATCAACAGTAGAAGCATCATCCCTAGAGTTTGGGGGTCAAGCGCACCTGGTTTACATGCCTGCGCTGTGAGTTCTGGCTATGTGACCTTGGGCAGGTAACTAGCCTCTCTGGGCTGCCGTGTGCTGGGCACTGGTTTCCTGGGCAGCTGGGGAATATATGGAATGATGTGTGTGAAGCCACAGCGGGAGACCTGGCACCTTATAGTCCTAATAAGCAATAGATTTCTGTTCTTCCATAACATTCTACAAAGCCTTTCTATACACATTTTATGGTCGGGGTGAGCGTTCGGAGTCTGGAGCAGACTGTTGGCAACACAGCCCAGCTCTAACCGTGACTACCTGTGATTGGGGAGAGAGTTATAGTACATCCTAAAGCCTCACTTCCACATCTTTCAGAGGGGGCTAAACATAATTCCAACCCCTAGGTGGGCATGAAGTTTAAATGGGGTATTACATGCAGGGACCTATCACAGTAACTAACACAGGACGAGTGCTCCCTAACTGTCATTATTAATATTTGTCATCTTCCCAACAATGCCTCCTTGGTAGTTAGGATATGTGTCATTGTCTGGTTGTACAGATGCTGGAAGTGAGTCTCAGGAGGTAAAATGGCTTGATCAAGGTCACTCAGCCAAGCAATGGCAGGGCTGGGACCTCTGTGCCGGGCTCCTGACTCAGGACTTTTTTCATCCCAAGAGTCCTAAGGTTGTTCATTCAACAGGACCCTGTGGTCTTGGTAGCTCTGCCCCAAAAGAAGGGACTGGAGGACTTCTCGTGAAAAAGCTTCGGGCTGATCTGGTTTCCAATCCAACCCTCTTCCTAGCTGTGTGACCTTGGCTGGAATTCAGCCTCTCTGGGCTTCAGTTTCTCATACATAACCTGGCAGCACATCACTGGCTTCCTGCTCCAGATCATCGCAAGCAGGAAATGAGGATGGGTGTGAAAGTGCCCAGCACCGAGCCCAAAACACGGCAAGTGCTCAGAAAATGCCACCGTTCCCTCCCCTGCCCAGTCAGTGCATCTGTCATTGCCTCCCCTAGGGATCCTGGCACCAGCTTCCTTCCCAGCCAGAGAGAGCTGAGTGACTGATGGCCCCTGACATTCTGGCTGACAGAGCAGCTTTGTCTCCATCAGCCTGCCCCAGCCTCCCAGGCACCTGACACTGAGAGCTAATAAGGCCACCAGAGGGTGGGACAGGCCCAGGCCACTCCCGCCAGTTCCTGCCTTTGTTCCTCGCTCTCCCCCAACCTTCTTCCAACTTTGCCTCCTACTCTCTCCTTCCCCTCGTCACCCCTGGCACTTTCAAGGAAGCAACCCCAAGGCCTCTGACCATGATCTGAAAAGTACCAACATCAGAAAAGTACAAGAACTCCTCGTGCATTCTTATACACAGTTGAACAAGATGTGGTCCTGCCCTGGAGGCTCTCCAAGGGATAATGAGGCATCAACAGAAATGTACCAAATAAAGGATGTTTCATAGTAAATAAGAATGACAACAGCTGCCATTTATTTGTTAGGCACTTTACATGTGCTCCTGTTGAAGGTCATAGCTCAGGTTCAGAGAGGTCATGCGTCTTGCCCAAGGTCACACAGTCAAAACAGGAGATAGCAGGGTGCCTGGGTGACTCAGTGGGTTAAAGCCTCTGCCTTCAGCACAGGTCGTGGTCCCAGGGTCCTGGGATCGAGCCCCACGTCGGGCTCTCTGCTAAGCGGGGAGCCTGCTTCCCTTCCTCTCTCTCTCTGCCTGCCTCTCTGACTACTTGTGATCTCTGTCTGTCAAATAAATAAATAAAGAGGGAAAAAAAAACAGGAGATAGCTGAGCTTCAAACCCAAGGCTGTCTGGTCTCAACACTTGGGCTCCTTCTATTTCATCAAGTTTATCTCTATTGGGAAAGTCCAAAACTTAAAAAAAAAAAAAATTTACTACACAATGTGAAAAGTGAAATAAAAAACACAAATAAATGATAGAGTGAATGACTTTGCCTGTGGAAGGGGCGGAAAAATTTCACAGAGAATTCTCATGAGCAGGATAGGGAAGGATAGTGATTATGTATGTAGTGACCCATACCTATACTTCTACTTCTCACTCTGTCTCTGCATACCTATGTCTGTGACCTTCTCTTGGTCTCCCCACTCCCAGACTCCCCAAACAAAACTGTCGCCCACTCTGCACTATGTACGGTGATTATAATGGAATGCATACTGTTGGGGTTGACAGTTAATCAAAAAAGTCAGGGGGCACCTGGTGGCTCAGTCGGTTAAGTGTCTGCCTTCAGCTCAGGTTATGACCCCAGAATCCTGGGATTGAGCCCGGCATCAGGCTCCCTGCTCAGTGGGACATCTGCTTCTCCCTCTCCCTCTGCAGCTCCACACCACTTGTGCTCTCGCTCTCTCTCTCTCAAATAAATAAATAAAATCTTAAAAAAAAAAAAAAGTCAGTTAAAGTAGGAAGTGATTTCAATAATGAAATTTATACAGGCTGTCTTAGTCCATCCGGGCTACTAAAACAAAATACCACAGACTGGGTAGCTTATAAAGAACAGAAATTTATTCATTACAGTCTGGATGCTGGAAAGTCCAAGATCAGGGTGCCAGTGAGGTCAGCTCCACGAGGCCCTCCCCGTGAGGGCCCACTTCCTGATTCAGAGCCAGTGCCCTTTTTCCTGTGTCCTCATGGTGGAAGGGGGCAAAGGAGCTCTCCAGATCTCTCTCTTTTTTTAAAAAGCATTTTTTATTTATTAATTTGTTAGACAGAGATCACAAGTAGGCAGAGAGGCAGGCAGAGAGAGAGGGAGAAGCAGGCTCCCCACTGAACAGAGAGCCCGATGTGGGGCTTGATCCCAGGACCCTGGAATCATGACCTGAGCCGAAGGCACGGGCTTTAACCCACTGAGCCACCCAGGCGCTACTCAGATCTCTTTTATAAGAACACAGGTCCCATTCACGAAGACTCACTTCCATGCACTAACATTCCCCCAAATGCCCCATCTTCTAACACCATCACCTTGGGTATGAGGATTTGGTGGGGACACAGATGTTCAGAACATAGCATTGCCTAAACATTGTACTCTAACATAAAGCACATAAAGGTTCATGTATCTGATTAATATTTAGACGGAGGCCTCCAAGGCCTTTAAGAATGGGTCTGTTGATGGAATTCTGCCTTCTCTTTTTTCTATAAACCATAGCCCTAAGATGTCTAACATTTACACTTCAGGCATCCTCAAAGTAGAGCAAGAAAATGCAGCCAGAGTGCAGAATCCTTCTGGATTTTTATGCTAATTTTCCTAATACTTCACAGGTCTTTTATCCACACATAATTGGACAGAATTTTTTAACATTGACCTTTATGGAGTGTCTTCAAAGCATTCAACTCGGTTCTTATAGAAACAGAACTTTCTTTCCTGTATGTCACTTGTATTGAACTCATTGTAATTACATTATTTAGTTAAATACAACGTGAACTGTTGAAACACGGGCATTAAAAAAAGAGAAGGTGGGTTTTTCTGCTGAAAGCTCAGTTGAGTTCTTTGGAAATATTCCATACAAAGGAGTTCTTGCAAGGTAACAAACATAACAAACATAACTGACAGCTGTCAACCGCAGCCCAGGTGACAGGACTCAACCAGAGAGTTACCTGCCAGCCATTGTCTTCCACTGGCTCCCAGCAGCAGGAAATATCAGGACAGGAAGGTAAGTGGAGGCCACACAGAGACAATCTAATCCTTCTGAGCCCCCTCCCACAGTGTGCATGAGGGGTGGGGACCTGTCCATGTTCTAGCCCCTTCTTGTTCTCCCTAAAAGCAGGAAGGAATTAGCAAGATCCTAGGACACCAAACAGCCTGTTTTTACTAGTGGGCAGTGTCGCTGTGCCAGAAAGGGACAGCTCGTTTTCACAGCCCCTGGCTCTCTTCTCTTGTGTCCAGTGCTCTGAGCTCTTGTCTCGTATCTCATACCGGTGGCAGGAGGTTGTAAGAACATTCGCTATGAGCGAATGGCAAGAGAGGAGAGCCCCATAGGCGATGTGGCTGGGCAGGCGTCAGTGTGTGAAGATCCTGGGCACCGGGCTATGGCAATCAGACTTTATCCTACAG
Organism: Neogale vison; assembly: GCF_020171115.1. Classification (NCBI taxonomy): domain Eukaryota; kingdom Metazoa; phylum Chordata; class Mammalia; order Carnivora; family Mustelidae; genus Neogale; species Neogale vison. Next base: position 252,712,071 of record NC_058091.1, on the reverse strand, counting down.
GCAAGGAGGAGAGGTTGAAGTTGGATCTGTGCTACGGAAAGCTCACTCGGACAGCTGACATCAAGAACAGATGCAGGGAGACCACAGAGAGGCTGCTGCGGTCACCTGCGCACCAAGGTGGGGAGGGGGTGAGGACCAGACCTCACAGTGGAGTAGACACGAAGAGGGAGGAAGAAGGGGTCTTTCATGACGCTTAGTTTCCAGGGAAGACTGGAGTGCGAGCAGGCTGGAGGCCAGGAAGCTGATGTCCTCGGTGCTGGCCATTTGAGTTTGTCATCTGAGAGGCAGCCAGAAGGAGAATTCCAGGAGCCCAGAGACATTCAGACCTACGCAGGGAATGGCATCTTGGAAACGGAGCTGTTCCCACTGCTTGGATCAGGTGAAAGGCACCCTCTGCCCTGAGGATGTGAGGTGGCTCTTGATCGATTCAAGAACTGGCAGCAGAACAGGTCGAGTGGAAAAAGCCAGGGCTTTGAGATCATCCCAGTCTGGGCAGAAATTCCTAACTCTGCTGGGATGCGTTCTGTGTGGCTCTGGATGTGTGACTTAACGTCTGAGAGCCTCTGTTTCTTTACCCGTGAAGTGGAAATACATAAAAACACATTCCTCGTGCACTACACCAAGAATCCAAAGAGACAGGTGCCCGGCACATAGTAGGTGCTCAGTAAACAGTACTAACCAGAAGGAGCCGTGGTGTCTGCTGTGTAATTTATATAATACCAGATAGTATTTTATTAATCCTACAGAAATCAAAGAATTATAATTCGAGAGTGGAAAGCTCTTGTGATCTGAGAGACAGATAGTTCCTGATCTCACATCGACAAGAGCGTTCTGGGCTCTCCTGGGTGCCCAGGCCTGTGACAAGTGCTGGGAATTTAGAAGGAGCTACCACTTTGCCATCCTTTTCCCCTCCCCAACCTCAAGCAGAGAGTCACGATCACCAAGTGGGGGTGGTTCCCCCCAATTGCGTAGGAACTCTGAAGAGCCGACTTAAACAGACATTCCACGCTGGGCTCTGGGCACATAGGGAAAAGTCGCGCCAACTCTGCACCCTGGGGGCTTAGAGCCCAGTGCTGAGCATCAGTGAGTCTTGAATGAGCTTTTGCTCCAGGAACCAGTGTCCACCCCCGCCTCAGGCTCCCTGCCCAGGCCCAAGGCTGCCAGCCCATCTGTGTCCTTGAGAACATGCTGGGCTCCTGACCCAGGCAGCAGCTGGTCCACTACCCGCTACCCCCAAACCGGCACCTGTCCAACTGTGGGGCAGGGAGGACAGAGAGAATCTGAGAGCTGGGAAGGAACGTGGCCCTCAGCCAGGACATGGAATGTGCAACTCGCTGAACCTGGAGCCAGAGCAAGGTTTGATTTTCCGCGAGCTTGGCCCTCCGCCAGCTGTCCGTGTTGCAGCCGCTTTTCCCTCTGAACCTCAGTTTCCTGATGTGTACAACCTCGACACTTAATGTCTGCTTCAAGGGTTTATTGTAAGGATCCAGTAGGAGATACATGATTAGGACCCTTTGGATTGAAAATGACAGACATTCTCTGAATGCCAGCTTAATGGGAAAAAATTTAGGGGCCATTTATTGGTTCAAGGTGTGACTGAAAAGTTATGAGTGGACCTACCTTCAGAAACCAGGGGCTCAAACATTGTCAGAAATCTGCCCCCCTTCCTTCTCCCTCTCCCGCTGTCCCACTCTCTTCCGCTGTCTTCCAAAATTGCTTGATTTTCAGGTAAACCTTTCTCCGAAGCAGCCCTCAGTTTATGTTCTACCTCTGCAGAAAGAGAAGCCTTCTTTACCAATGGTCTGCCTCAAACACTGCCTCGAAGTGGCCTTTGCTTGGCCCCCTTTAAGTTAAACGTCCGCTCCTCAGCCAGTCACTACGGTCAGGGAGATACCGCATTCCACTGGCCAAGCTGGACTACGTGTCCGTGTTTAGAATCCTGTGATTCCAGTTGGCTCACCCCCACCCAGATAACAAGGACTGACTGGGGAGAAAGAAGTATCCAAAGGAAAACACAGATGCTAGTACAGATAAAAAGGGGCATGGGTACCGGGCATGTCGAAACAATACCCAGAGCACTATCCACACCACTGTCATGGCCGTCATCCTCACAGGCAAGGAATAAATTTCACCTGTGTGTTCCTGTGAGTCATGGTTCCCGTGTGGCCCCTTCTACAACCACTGTTGGCACTCAGATGGGGTCTCCAAGAGCCTGAGGCTCCCCTGCTTACCTGCCCCCAGAAATTGTCCAGCCCCTGCCTTCATCCTCTCCCTGTGTCGCAAAATGAACCTCCCCCAGTCATGGTCTCTACTCTCACCCAGCATCAGACCCAGCCTTGACTCTCCTCATCCTTCAGAGTTGAGACGCCCTGACCAGCACTCTCTGGACCCAACTCTGCACCCACTCTGGACAAAATCAGGAAATCTGAAACAACTCTAGACCCATTCTTTAAAGCCCATCATAAAGTACAAAGCTTCTGCCCCCAAACTTAAGGACCTGTTTTCATCTCTGGAATTTATCCATGGCCCTAGAGCCTGAGTTCCTAGCTGGCTTTCTGCATTGGATGAGTAGATCAGCAAACTTTGGGTTGCAAATAACACAGAACATCACTCAAACTGACTTTTAAAAACAAAAGAAATGTATTGGCTGATGGATGCAGAAAAAAAAAGAAGAAGAAGTATTTCAGCTTCAGGCAAAGCTAGATCTAGCAGCTCAATGACATCTCCAAGGATCTGGTTTCTTCCCCGTCAACTCTGTCTTCTCAATGTTGACCTCATCCCAAGGCTGTTTCCCTAGTGTCCCCAAGATAGATCCAAGTAGCTCCCAGGCTATATGTTTCCACTTCTATAGCCAGCAGGAAAGACTAGCTCCTTGTCCCAGAATTCCTAGCATAATTCTAACAGATTAATTCTGATTGAACCAGCTTAAGTTTTGGAGTGGTCTATTATGAACCAAAAGTAACTGGAACACCATGCAAATGGATGCAAAGGCACTTCAAAAGAGAATGATTTTGATATCAAAGTATTAAGATATACCCTTGGGGAAAATTTTTTAATCCATGGATATTTGTTCAAAAGAAGCCTCTTGATAAATGTACTGCAAAAGTCAAATGAAAAATAACAAATGTTGTAATGAGCTGTCCAATTTTACTGGGGAAAAAATATACCCTTAAAGAATTAAATACTTCATTCAATTCCTGTTTGTCCTTAAAATCAGTACATAGTTTCAATTATGACCTATGTTTTGTTAAATATAGGTTATCAACTTTATTTCATTTTAAAACTCTGGACAAAGTCCAAATCAAAGCTATTAACTTGTATTTATGACAAAATTATAGTCCCTCCTTGAAGTGGTTCATATCGAGTGGGTTTCTTTTTTTTCCTGATCCCCAATTAGTCTTAGGAAACTAAGATTCTCTTCTGTATGTCTGAACCATAACATGTCAACGTTGTATCCTTTGGCTGCCTGTATGGCTTTTTCTTCAGCACCAGAAGAAAGAATGTTCCCCAACCTTGGAGAATCTCCCCCCACCCCATTCTGCCCCTCCTACAGTAAATTCCCATCGTCTCCCTGCACCCACTGAGAAAGGGCATCAAGGGCCACTGCCTCTTTCCACTGCCCCAGCAGGCCTGGACCACCTCATTCTCCCTCCAACTGTGCTTTTCCAGTCTCTCCACCTCCTCGCTTTTCATCTTTATCTTCTTCCCTTTGCTGTCCTCAGCTCTCCTCTTCTTTCCAGATGAATACTTGGATTATCTCAGCCTCTTCTGGGAAATAACCCAAACCAATTCTTTTTTTTTTTAATATTTTATTTATTTATTTGATAGAGAGAGAGAGAGAGCACAAACAGAGGGAGAAGCAGGCACCCCCACTAAGCAAGGGACCTCGATGCAGGGCTCAATCCCAGAACCCTGAGACCATGATCTGAGCCGAAGACAGATGCTTAATGACTGAGCCACCCAGGCGCCCCTCCCAGACCAATTCTATTCAGTCCCCGACACCAGCTCATAATGCTGACATTTCTGCCAGACTGGCCTCATTTGTCACCAAGAGAACGAAGCAGCAGCTAACCATCCATCTCAAAGAAAACTGAGACTGGCAAACTTCACATGGCTTTGGGGCGGCATCTCAGGGAAGAAAGCTTGGGGATGGGATTTCACATCAGGAAATTTCAAATCCAACCTTTTTTTCATCAAACTTTGGGCCTTAGAAACCACTCTATAGTGGTTAGAATTCCTTATGCTGAAAGTATCAGAACATAACTCAAACCGGTTTAAGCACTAAAGGGAATTTGTTACCTCACATAACTGAAAAGGGCAGAGGCAGGCCTCGCTTCAGGTAAATTTTGGTCCAGACACTCAACGATGCCACCAAGAATCCAATTTCATTCCATCCCCCTCTCTGTCTACCTCTCCTCATTCTAAAGCTGGCTCCTCTCTTGGTCTCAGGACATCTGTCAGAATCTCCAAACGTTACTGGAGCCCCCTCACCAACAGCTCAATGTAAGTCTCATCAATGAGTCATTATCATTATATTGGTCTTGTCAGAGGAACCATGATCCTTCCCCTAATACTCTCTGCTCCCCTGCCCTGGCCCCCAGCATAAGTGCACACATTCCCTGAAAAGCAAAATATAAGCATTTGTCCCACCCTTCAGACAATCCTGACATATTGGTATGTTTTTTCAGTCGTTTAAACAAGAATCTACCTGTGTATATCTATATGTGCTAGATCTGGAGAAAGACTGATTATATGTATATATGTTTATACGTAAAGACGTCATTTGTAGTTTATACTTTTATAATTGAAGTATAGTTGGCACACAATGTTACATTAGTTTCGAGTGTATACATAGTTTGCACTTGACAAAATGGTGACCACACACACTCTCTTTGAACTTTTCCCCATATGAATTAACATTCTTTTACAATATAATTTCTAATGGTAGCATGGAAGAACAACCTAAGACTACATCAGCATTTCTTTATAGGCTTCCCAAACGCCAGTGTTTTTATTTAAAATTCCTAGCCAACACTTCAGTCTGCTATTGTCAAAAAAAAAAAACTTTATAAAATTATTATTAATTTAATAAGTTGTAATAATGGCATTATGGTTTTATTTAAAAGGAAGAAAAAGCCCTTATTGGTTAAGATGTACTTACTGACAAGTCAAATGTGAAGATATTTGGGACTTGCTTTAAAATATTCAAGGAATGGGGCGCCTGGGTGGCTCAGTCAGTGAAGTGTCTGCCTGGAGCTCAGTCATGACCCAAGGGTCCTGGATCGAGCCCCACATCGGGCTCCCTGCTCAGCAGAGAGCCTTACTTCTCCCTCTACCCTCTACTTACTTCTCCCCCTGCTCATGCTCTCTCTATCTCTGTCAAATAAATAAGTAAAAATAAATCTAAAAATTTTAAATAAAATATTCCAGGAATAAATAAAAGTAGGGAGCCGGGGGGGGGGGGGTGAATGCTGAACAAGAAAAACAAAAAAAAATTGAGTCTAGGGGTGGCGCCCGGCTGGCTCAGTTGGTGAAGTGTGCGACTCCTGATCTCGGGGCTGTGAATTCAAGCCCCAGGTCACATTGTGGAGATTACTTAAAAATAAAATAGCTTAAAAAAAACCAAAAAACCAACAACTGAGTCTAATTGGCCCTGATTAGCTGGCTTGGATTGCATCATTGACTGAGCCTCATGTAATCTCTGTGGCGGGAGAAATGAGAGACACTATCTGGTTTAAGCTAGTAGGGCCCACTCTTAGGGGTTGAGGTCAGTGTCAACTAAGACACACAGAGGAGAAATGCAAGCACCTTAGGAAGGCAGACATGGATGTTGAAAGTCTAAAAATTAACTCATAAGTCCCACATCTGTGGTGGATGGAGGGCATGCTGAAGTACTTAATTGTCCCCAAGCCGGCAATAATATTATGTACCTGCACAGCTTTTCACAATCTGCCAAGTTCCTTTCCATCCATTACCTCTTTCAAGCCTCATATTTTCTCTGAAAGATAAATACTAGTAACCCTGATGTTCAGATAAGCAAACTGAGATTCAGGCCAAGAACACGTGACTGGTCAGTGGCAGAGATGTGACTTGAACTCCTAAACTCTGTATTTCTTCATAATAATGCCACTGACTTCTTGAGTGATGATTTCCTAGAATACCACATTCAAAGATGCACCCAAATGACAAAACATGGTTTGAGCCCCAGCTCTTGATCCCCGGCTCAGTACACAAATAGGCTCACCAGGACAGCCTGTTTTATGATGTTCCTGGTTGTGGAAATCCGGAATTCCACCATCTGTGAGCCTAAGGGATGACACACTCCACCCTCGGGCCCTGTGACGGCACTACTGTTTCCCATAGGGCAGAGTCCCGGGTTGTAGCCAAGCCACTTCCATGGGACTCAAAGTCCTTTCCTCTTGGACTCTCTTCATCCGATATGTATCAAATATCTACTAAAGCCCAAAGTCCTCACCATAGCAGTCAAGCTTCCCTACCTATTTCTCTGACCTCCCCCTCTAACCACTCTCCCCTCCCTCACTCTGCCTCCTTCAAATATCTGCTTAAATATCACCTTATTCTGAGGTCTTTGCTGACCCTTCAGAAAAAAATATCAGCGTCCCCAGCACTTGTCAGTTCCATCTCTGCTTCAGCTGTTTCCATAATAAGTATCACAACAAATGTCTTACACATTTACATCTGTATCATGTGTCTCCCTTTCCACGAGAAGGTGAGCGCCTCACTTAACTGGTTTTGTTCACTGATGAATTCTGAGTATCTGGTACTGTTCTTGGCACATAGCAGGTGTTCAGTAAATCTTCGCGACATAAGGAATGCTAGCAACGCAGCCAACTAGCCATACTCTCTTGCCTTTAGTGTTTTCCAAACATGGGTAACACCAGCGTAAATGCCCCCCAATATCAGAAGACTCAGATGAGGTTTTCCAGGGGAATGTCCTCGGAGCCCTTTTCATTCTTAAAGTGTTCCTCTCCCCCGACCCACCATGACAGTGGGATGCTGGGTGATGACCAGAACACCAGGAACTTCAAAGAAATTCTCTCCCCTTCTCTTTAACTTTGACCACTTAGGCCCTCAGGGCTAGCCAAACTTACTTCAAAATTGATTAGTATATCCTTCATGGATGGAATGGAGCCTCACTTGGCACCCATATTTGATTTCTGGCTTCTGTGACCGTAGCCGACACTGAGATAGAAACGATCCATTTGAACACTCGGCTACACATAGGTCATATCACTGAGTGCTCACCATGCCCTTGCAACACAGATGTCTTTATCTCCATCGTGCAGATAGGGAAACTAAGTCTCAGAGAGTCCTTCCTCTCCGGCCTCTGAGACTGGAGAAAGGCTCATGGAGTACTTGTCTCTCAGGTGCCCCAGAGAGCTATGGGTATTGCTGTTCTCTGCCCTCAGAAGCCACCCCTAGGTACCGAGTCAGGGTCCAGTCATCTGGTGTTTGCTCTGTAGGACTCTGCTTCCCACCCAGTTGTTAGAACACACTCTACTGGCAACCAGGCGGCGCCCGGAGAAGCTGCTGACCCTGATCAGCCCGACCTCTGGTCTCCCGCTGTGATAAGCAGCTTGGTGGGGAGATAAATGGACATGATGATTAGCCTCAAATGAGGTTTAGGGATTATCTGTGGATTTTCTCTATCCTTGTGGCAGACACAATGGAGAAGGGAGGGGCTATGGTTTCAGAACCCGGGGAAAGGAACCAAGCACATCCGTGACTTGCATGGCACCAAATCTAAAAAGAGTCAAATGGGTTCCGGTTTGCATCTATGCTCTGTGACCTTAGACAAGTCACTTCACCTCTCTGAACCTGTTACTGCTCTCTGTACAAGGAACTGGACACATGCTAAGAATGTTCTTCCACTTCAAAAGAGGATCACTCTCCAAAGTTCTGGTTTGAAGGATTCTACGTACAACTGCAAGGCTCTAAGTCAATTCCCTCTAAGCACCTTATCTCCTGTTGCATCTCCTCAGCAACGTCTTAAAGGAGCAAACTGAATTGCCGTCTGAAACAACACGGATCCTAGCCACCAACATTTGCCGAGCTTCTTCTCTGCAAGCACTTCAATGGCATGGGATGATTTAATCCTCTTGAGAATCCCAAAAAATAGGTCCTACTTCCTTCTCACTTTCCAGATGAGTGAATTGGGCCTCATGCGGCTTGCCCCGTGTCACAAAGTCGGTGAGGGCTAAGACCTGGCCCAGAACCCAAGTTCTATTCCCCAAAGCCAGTACAAACCCTCACTAAATGCCTCAATTGCATGTGCCGAGATTTCTGCAGACTCTTCTGCTAGAGGCTCGAACTGGCTTCATGAGAGTGATATTTCTGCAATGTTTGAACCACTTGGATGAACCCATACCATCCTTGCCTCTCTGCATTCCTGTTTTTTCACCTGTAACCTGGGGATGATAACACTCCCTTCAAAAGGCTGTTTTGAGGCTTGAATGAGATATCATGAAAGTTCAAGAACTATCAGTTTTCCTTCTCTTCCCCTCCAAAATTAATATAAATCGATTTTTGCTGAAATAATGACAGCTGGGATTTGAAGAATATCAAAAAAATAAAAACAGGAAAATAACTCAGGTATGAAATTGATAGTGCTGGAGTTATGTACCTACCTATCCAGCATGTCACCTAATGCTGCAAGTCTTGAGATAATGTGCACATGGATGCGAGAGCTGGATGACACAGAAAACAGGGTGGAGGTGTCATTTTCGCTGATTCCCTTCCTTTTCTCAGCCCTGCCATTTCAGAGAAAAACACAGTCGACATAGTCCTTGCTTTCATGGAGATTACATTCTGGTGAGAGAAGCAGAGAATAAGAAGTAAATAAGATGTTTTGAAGAGCACCGGGGTTATCAGAAATAAAGCAAAGTAATCGTGTAGAGTGCAACTTGGGAAGAGAAGGGGCCAAATTGGCCTTCTGTGAGAACACGTTTGCACAAAAGCCTGAAAGCACAGAGCTAAGACTTGTGCTTTCATTTAAGGAATGAAAAGAAACTTTGTGGCTGGTGTGGAAGGAGCAAAAAGTTAAGTGGTAGAATAAGACCATCAGATGGATAGGTGGGGGGCAGCCCAGGCAAAACTTTAAGGAAATTTGACTTTTTTTCTGAATTCTGTGGAAAAGATGCCATGATTGATAAATTGATCTATTTTATACTTTGACAAGTCGAATTGGACCCAAATAGGGACACTTGGTTTATAACAAAAATAGCGTGCAGAACAGTGCAGGGGGTGGGGGAGATGGCTTTTCTTTCAATAAATGATGCTGTGTCCATATGGCCAAAAATTATTTAATTTTAACCCCTGTTTCACACCATACGCTGAAATCAATTCTATGTGGAATGTAAGTCTAAATATAAAAGGCAAAACAATACAGATTCTGAGAGATAACAAGAAGGATGTTTTCTTGAACTTGGATGGACACACATTTCTCAAACAGAGCACAAAAGCATTAACTGTAAAGGAAAAAAAATGGTAAATTGAACGATGATAAAATCAGCAACTTTTGTCCATCAAATGACACTAACAACAAAGGAAAAGGGCAAGCCCAGGCTGGGGAAGATATTTACAACATATATGGTTACACGGGGCCTGCGTGGTTCAGTCAGCTAAGTGTCTGACTTTTGTTTTCACCTCAGTTCATGATCTCAGGGTCGTGGAATCAAGCCCCACACACTGGGCTCCCCACTTAGCAAGGAGTTTGCTTGAGATTCTCTCCCTCTCTCCCTCCCCATGCTTGGCCACCTGTGCACACTTTCTCTCTATATATAGAAGATATCTATCTATCTATCTATCTATCTAGGCACCTGCATGGCTCAGTCGTTAGGCATCTGCCTTCGGCTCAGGTCATGATCCCAGGGTCCTGGAATCAAGCCCCGCATCAGGCTCCCTGCTTGGCAGGAAGCCTGCTTCTCCCTCTCCTACCCTCCCTGGTTGTGTTCGTCTCTCACTGTCTCTCCCTCTGTCAAATAAATAAATAAAATCTTAAAATATATATATTATATGCATATGTTATATGCATATATAACATATAAGGGATGTTATATATAAGGGATATATAAGGGATTCCTACTTAGAATATATAAAGAACTCCCACAAATCAATAAGAAGGTAACAGTCATCAAAATAAAAAAATTGATAAAATGCATCAACAGACACTTCACAAAAGAAGTTTTCCAAATAGTCATTAGACCTGTGGAAAAGTATTTCATTAGCCATCAGTTAAAACCAGTATATACTCATTACATATGTAGAGTGGCTAGAAGTAAAAACTGACAATACCAAGTGTTGATGAGGCCATAGAGCAACGAGAACTCTCATACCCAGCTGATGAGTTTGCAAACTGAAGAATTGATTGAAAGTGTCTCCTAAAGCTGGATGTATGCCCACCTTGCCCATTTATTCCACTCCCAGGAATGCACCCAACACAAATCCTTATATATATGTACCAAAAGATCGATACAAAATTTAGAAACAACCCCAAAACCCATCAGTAAATTGAGGGATAGTCATAGAGTAGAATACTAGACAGTGATGAAAAGTAAGACACCACAAACACCGGCAATAGCATGACTGAATCTCACCAACATGATATCAAGCAAAAGAAGCTAAACACAAAAGAATATACCATATGATTTCATAAGTCAGTAGCATTTCTCTATAGTGGCTGAAGTCAGAGCCGCATTTGCCTTTGGGGAGCAGTAAGGGGCTAAAAACTGGGATGCCATGGGAACTCATAACGTTCCGTTTCACTATCTGGGTGCTGATTGCATAGTCGTGCTCACTTTGTGATCATTAATTGAACTGTTTACATGATTTGTGTTCTTTTCTGTGTAAGATACATATTTTAAAAATCACCTTGGAGAGCAAGAATGGAAGCAAAGAGATCTTTTAAGAAATTGTAGTAGTTCAGATAGGAGATAATGATGGCATGGAGGAGAGGGATGTGGTGAAGAGGGAGAGAAGTAGACTAAATTGGCATGTATTTTGGTGGAAGAGCTTAAATGATTTGTTGATGTATTGGATGCAGAAAGAAAGGAAGAATTCTACACTGGCCCCTAGGTTTGTGGCCCAAGCATCTGGGCAGATGTAGAACCACTGGTCCAGATGAGGAAGACCAGGAAAAGAAGCAACACCAGATAGACACATTCACATGTGACCCCATCTATTTCCCCCAGCAACATTCCTGGGTAGCTATTTTTATCTCATTTTACAGAAAAAGAAACAGAGGCTCTCAGAGATTAAGTTATTTCTCCAGGCTTACACAGGTCTGAGAGGAAACAGAATGGGAAGATTTTATCCAGGTGGTAGTCAGGGATAGTACTGGAGCCTGCAGCCTCAAGTTGAACAGTCAAGGTTTAAACCTGCCTCTGTCAGCATGCAACCTTGGGCAAGTCTCTTCTTTTGTCTTTATTTGTAAAGCAGGGATAAGAGTCATACCCTCTTCATAAAGTTAATATATATCAAGAGCTTTAAAAGAGCCTGATGCAAGTCAGGCATCTGTAAGTTATCCATATCAGGGTCCATGTGGACTTCCCAGAGGGGTGGAGAAACAGAAGGTGGATTTTGGTTCTTGAGCCAAGACTGAGTTTCATTAACATGGTGATTGCCCCCTAAAAACACTGAAACAAATGATGGCATATAATGTTATTGCCACATAATAGAGACCATTGGGACAAAAATCCAGGAGCCAAAAGACATGAAGTGCATACAACAGAGGAAAGCTTGGCTTGGCTGGGTGTTGGCCACCTGGGTGCCAAAATGCTTTCCTGTATGTTAGAGAGAAAAATTGTTGCAATTTTTCAGGACCATTTTGGAGGGCTAAAATCCAGCTTCCCCAAGGTGCTCCAACATAGAGGGCCATAGGTATTGACTTTCCAGAGTCAGGAGTCAAAGAATTCTGCACTCTTGGCTTCAGTGATGCTTCTCATCACTTCTCTCTTATTTGAATTATTGAAGCAGGCTTTAAACCAAGCTCTAAACTCCTCCAACTTGTCCCCCAACAACAAATACTTACTGAGCACCCACATTGTTCCAGGGCCATTACTAGGTGCTAGGGAACAATACCAATGAGCACACAGGTATGATGCCCTCATGAAGTTTTGGGTCCACATGACTCCAGAATGATACTTCTGTGAGTAGAAAGCACTTTACAAATTGTAAAGAACTGATCCAATGGTGCTACTGGAGGAAGATCAAGATAATGATGGCAAGTTTGATGCATAGCTCTAGCCTGTCGATGTGGCTCTCTGCTGCCTACAGGATAAAGGCATAAGCCAAGGCCAGCCTGGATTCCAGCCTCTCTTCCCAGGCCCTCTCCCTTCTATCAGCCTTAAACTCCATCCACATCCAAAACACTAGCATTCCCCTTATTTCCACAACCCAAAGCCCTTGAATATTCCTCTGTCTGAAACATTCTTCACCTACTGTCTGCCTGGAAACTCCCACTTTCTCCTTCAAGAGCCAATCTCGACTTCCCATAACTCTACCCCACAGGTAGGTTCATCCCTCCCTCATCTCCTTTTGCAGCATTCTCTATATGGTTGTTTCTCAGTAGGCCTTAAGATGTAACTGAATAGCCTAAGAATCATCTTTGAATCTTGGGCCAACCCTGTTCACCAGTCATGGCGATTCAGCATGTCTGGTGTGCATAATTGCTAAGAACTCAGGGCTCAAGTCAAGCAAACTCAGGTTAAGTCCAAGCTTCACTCTTTACCCACCTCATGACCTTGGCCATGTTACTTAAGCTTCTTAAGGTTTTGTTAACTGCATAAAGCTAGATAGAAATAGGCAGGAATGATCCATTGTGACAAAGTACATAAAACAGTACAGTACCTGGCACCTAGGCAGTGTTGAACAAATTGTAATGGTCATTGAAAGAATTTTGGTTCATTCTGCCCCAGGAAACAAACCCATTTCTTCCCCATCCCCACCCCCATCTCTGAGTTGGAGAATCAAATTGTATTATGAAGCATTGTTTATGGGCCTGTGTCTCTCACTAATGTGAAACCCTGGAAGGCAGGAGGCATGTCTTAGTTTAGATGCTCTGCACATTGCACAGTTCTGGGAAAAGCATCATCATTTGCAATCTGTGCGGTCTTGGTCAAGTCTGTCTGCCTCATGCGGCCTCAGATTTTCAGTGTTGGGGAGAATAGTTCTTACCAGACAAGGCTGTTATGAATACCAAATGAGATTATGGATATGAAAGTGTTCTGTGTGCTGTGAGCGGAGTTGTCATTACAGTTATGTCATCCAGGACAAGAAGGGGCTCTCATCTCACAGTAAAAGTGTCTGTGGCCCTCCATTTCCTCTTCTTTTTCATCCCGTAGAATATCAGTGTGATCCTTTCTCCTGAAACATTCTAACTCAATTTATACTGAACAACGACCTGCACAGTAGCTCCAGTCTTTCCAAGGAGAGAGGGACTATGGATCCCCTGGTGGGAGGTGAGTTCCTCCCAGAGTGCCAGCCACTGAGAACACTGCAGCAAGCCGGACGGATGTGATCCTTACCCCAGTAGAGTTCTAATGCTAGTTGAGGGAAAGCTGATGATAAACAAGTAAATCTATAAATAAAAATCATTTCAGAGAATAATAATTACTAAGAAAAATGAAATAGAAATTGTTATAGAGCATTTGGGGGAGTGAACACTGTATGAAGTGGCCGAAGGTCTTTTGCAGAGGTGATATTTGAGCCCAAATCCCAAAGACAAGAAGGATTCAGTCATGTGAAGATCAAGATTAAACGAGTTCCAAGCAGAGAAACAGAAAAAAAAAATGTTTAAAGCAACTTGGTACAAAATGGAGGTTACTATAGGTGGAATTATTGAGTTAGGAGAGAGTTGGTGGTGTGAGGCAGGAGGGGTAGAAAGGGAAGCCACCATGTGAGGCTTTACAGGCTGTGATTAAACGAGAGAGAGAATGACAGAAATGATCAAGGGAAAGAAGTTACTTTGAATTGTACTTCTCATATGTGCATACATTCAGCAGACACAATTCAACAGTTCTTGTGAGGAGACACCTGGGTGGCTCAGTAGGTCAAATGCCTGCCTTCAGCTCTGGTCATGATCCCAGGATCCCAGAGTCTGGCATCAGGCTCTTTGCTCAGTAGGGAAACGTGCTTCTCCCTCTGCCTGCTGCTTTCCCTACTTGTGCACTCTCTCTTGCTCTCTCTAGCTTTCTCTGCAAATAAATAAATAAAAGCTTAAAAAACAAACAAAAAAAAACCTCTTGTGTGTCAGTCATTGTGCTATGAGATGGAGATACAAAGAAAAATAAAATATGGAACCAGTTTTTATAAGCTTGGTAACTGAGAATATAGATGCATAAGCAATTATAATACAATATGAGAAAAAGTCTAGAGGGATGTAAAGGCTGAGGGAGCTTAAGGAGGGAGTGATTGACTGTGCCTTAGGGATCAGGAAGTTCTCACTGAGAATGAGGACACTTTAACTTGCAAATAAAGTGTAAATAGTAAAGGGAAAGAATGTTCCAGCCAAAGGGAGCAGCAGATGCTAAGGCACTGGGGTGAACTTGTTCAGAATGAGTGGTTATCTATTCCCGTGGGAACACACCCAGAAAGGAGACCCTGAGTCTTGCTGGTGAAGGACCTTCAGTGCCACACACAAGAGTTTGCATTTTATTATGGATACACTGTATATATGGAAGGGTTGGAAAGCTCTCTTTAGGGCATAGTAGATAATAGACTTGAATGAGATTTTAGAGGCACTCAACAGTGCAAGTCAAAGACCTGCATGTAGTTGTTGGTCATGGAATTGAGGGTTAGGGTGAGAGAGTAGACTTCCAAGGCAGGCTGCCCTTTGTCCTCTAAGTAACAGGACACTGTGTTCCCAAACTTCAGGGCAGAACTGACTCTACGGATAGCTCCCCCCTTGTCTCCTCTTGGTTTCACTGCTGGCGCCCTCTCCCGTCCCCGTTGCCAGCCCCCGCCTCCTATCTCAGGAAGCTTGGGTCTCCCTGGGAGCGGGTCTGCCCTTGGGGGAGGCCTCTCAGCTTTGTGCCCTGGAGCTTGGCTGACACTCGGGGCGGACCAAAGAGGGGCTAGGCGCCCCCTGCGCGCACGTGTGCTAGCCCAGGCAGGAGGGAGCGCCTCCGCGGAGGAGCGCAGAAAGGGGGAAGGAGACGCGCGCCAGAATCTCGGTCCCGGGCGCCCTGGTCGGCCGCGGAGGAGCTGCAGCCTCCAACAGGTTCGTAGAACGCACGCTCGCTCGCTGTTGCTGAGCCGCCACCTCCTCCGCTGGAGCAGGTTCGCCGGAGAGACCCTAGCCATAGGCCCCGCGCCGCCGAGCTCCCCGAGGGTGGCTTCCTCCGGCCCTCCTTCCTTCTCCCGGTAGCTCTCGGCCGCCACCGGCTCTTCCGGGGAGAGGCGGAGGGCGGCACGGGCTCCTGCTCTCTTCAGCACCACCTCGGGGACAGCTCCCGCGCCCGGCAGGCTCCTCTCTCCCGGTCAGCACTGCACTGGCAGACAGCGGCCGTCCGCTGGCTCCTCTCCTCGTTGGGTCCGGGTTCAGTGCCACGGCCTCCGAGGACAGTCCCTCGTCCCCGCGGACTCCGCTCCCGGCGTCAACACCGCGGCGGCAGGCAGCTGTTGCCTGCCGCCTGCTTTCTGGCGAGCCGCGAACAAAGCCGAGGGGCTGGGGCCTCCCGCGTTCTTCGGGGGTGGGTGGTTGCATCGATCGGGAATTTCGGCTTCCCCAGAGCAGTGTCTGGGGCGAGCTGGGGAGGGGAGCCCAGTCACAGTCGCGCGTCTCTGGCTTGGGTCTGCAGTTTACCAAGGCCTGGCCATGCAATGGCGGGTCCCAGCTGGAAGTCAGAAAGAGAAAGGAAGGGGAGACAGGCACAGAAGGGTCTTGGAGTCCAGTGGGGCGGGCTGGGCCTAGGCTAGAAGGGAAGAGTGCTCTGCCCCCTCTTCCCTCCAGGCCCCCACTTCCACCCCAGCTCAGGACCACGGACTTCCTTCGGAGAGCCTAACACAGATGCCCGAGGCTGACAGCTGCAATCACTGACTCAGGCTGTCCCTGGAACATCCCTAGAAAGTGTGAGGCTGAGTTTCCGTGGGGGGAGGGGGCCGAGAAATCGCCGGGAAGCCTCAGGAACCGGGCAGCTACTTGCTTTCCCCTCCCTCCCGCCCAGGGTTCCGCCCCCACCTCCGGAGCGTTGCCGGAGAGGAAGGAAGGAGGAAGGGAGGAACCCCGGCAGCAGGTTGTGAAAGGCGACTTGGCTGGGGAGGCTGCAATTAGTAAGAAAAGAGGTTGAAGGAGCATGAGAAGCTGGGAGGTTCCCAAATTGGGAAGCCAGCTCCGCGGCAGAAAACCAAATGTGTAAGAGGAAGCCTTTTCTCTTCCAGAGCCAAAGCTGGGAGGGCCCTTGCCTCACGTGACCCTCTCAATCACTGGTAGTCTCTACCCGGGAGTTGGCATAGGGGGCAGAGATGATTTGCCCAAGGTCACTCAGCAATTTAGTAGCAGAAACGGTCCTGAAGCTCAGGCACCCCAAAGCCTGGGCCTGTTACGGTATTCACAGAGAAGTGTTTTAAAACCCCAGATGCAGGGAGAATAGCAGAGTTGTTTCCATTCTGAAGCCAAATCTCAGTTCTGTCACTTACTAGCATGTAACCTTGGGAGAGTGATGAGAAGACAGGTTAATAGTACCCACTTGTGGTGAGGATTTAATGAAATGCCTATATAATGAGCTTAGGGCAGGGTCTGGCACACAATAAGTGCTCAAAACAACGAGCTATCATTTCTGCTATTATTCCCTCTGTAAACATGCACTGAAGATCTCTTATGTGCACTGGCTGTGCACTGGGGAGACAGAGAAGTGTCCTGGGGAGGGCACAGGCCAGCAGAGGAAGCAGAAAAGAGATCGTTGTGATACGATGTGATAAGTGCTATAATCAAGGTGAGTACACAAGGTGATGGGACCGCAGAGGCAGGAGTGGTGAGCCGTGGGGGAAGAAGGGGAAAGGTACCTCAAACAGATGGAGCTGTGTGAAAAGGCCAAAAAGTGTGAGATCAGAGCCACCAGGGTGATGTCACTATGCTGGAGAGTCTGCAAGATGCGGGCTGTGAAATGAGAGTAGAGGGAAAAGCTGGAGCCAGTCTCCAAAGGGCCTTCTATGATGAAATATTTCAACCCTATTTAAAAAAAAAATAGAAAGAATAGTATAATAAACCCCCCACATACCCATCATCAAGCTTCAACAGTTGGCCAATTTTGTTTCATCTATACCCACACCCACTCTCCTCACTCTCTCTCTCACACACACACACACACACACACACACACACACACAGACTTATTTTGAAGCAAACCCAAGGCATCATATCATTTAGTGCAGAAAGATTTTAACATCAACAACAACACCCTGCCATTCAAATGCTGTTCTACCTTAGAAGTCTTTAACTCAAACTATGACTTTCCTTCCACAATCTGTTCTGAACATTCCTGTCCTTAGCGGAAAGTTTTGAGAGAGTTTGACTCTATGGTGATGAGCCATGTGCATTATTAGAGAATCGGGAAAAATGGAGGATACATCAGCCTCAACAGATTTTATCAAGCCAGAATTGTTTATCTCCACAACCTACACTGTGGCCAGAGGCCAGTAACTATTTGCAAGGCTGACCAAAACACAAATTGAGCCCTCATGAAGAAAAAGACAAAAGTAAGAGCTTCCCTTTC
This sequence comes from Neogale vison, assembly GCF_020171115.1. Lineage (NCBI taxonomy): Eukaryota > Metazoa > Chordata > Mammalia > Carnivora > Mustelidae > Neogale > Neogale vison. The sequence continues at coordinate 252,694,339 of NC_058091.1, read as the reverse complement.
AAACTAATCTGAACCATTAGCTTATACAGTCAGAAGGCTTGAAGTCATGGAAATCCTTGAACTGGAAATCGCCAAACCCAACAGCCACATTTTACAGATGAGGAAGAGAAAGGTCAGAACAGAGGAATTTACACAGAGTGCCACAGTGCTGAGACCAGAGCCATGACCTTTGAACTCATAATCAAGAGTTCTTGTCAGTTCACCATTCTGCCTGATAGATTAGATCTCAGAGTTTCTCAGCCCATAAACTTGGGATGTCATTTCCTTCCCAAACTCAAAGAGCTAGAAGGAGAGGGGGGAAAGTAGGGCAAGAAATGTCCTTTCTGGTTCTCAAGAGGATGACAATGTATAGTAGTTGGTCTTTGAGATACCTTGACACATTTCCCTTCCATTTCATTCTGAAGAAAGTCTATGATGTGGGGTACCTATATTCTGACCACTGTGTGTATCTCCTGCCTTGTCCCTTGGTTCTCATTAGCAAATATCTGTGATCAAACACCCAGACCTCATTTTGGCCACTTTTGCCCTCTCTGTTCATCTTAACCAGATGCATGTGAAGCCTCGCTTTTTCCATTTGCTCCAAATTGGACTGCACATCCCTCTCGGCTACGGACTGCCATTCCTCAGAGATACGAGCTGTGTCTGGCCCAGGTCCTGGAAGGACTCAGAGCTCTTGTCCCTTTCTGGAGCATGAAGTCTCTCCCATTAACTGATGAAATGCGATGTATGTAATGGGTATGTGTGCTCCCATTAGGCTCTAGGCACTTCACAAGTCAGCATTTTGCTTTTCAAGAACATCCCTGCTGCAACATAGGGAAGGCAGAATCTCACAAGTTTCCCTGAGTCTTGGGTGGACAAATTAAAGCATGTGTCAGGGGTTCTAGGCATCACTGGTAAAGAGAAGTCAGCAGAGAATGGTTAATAAAATTGCCTCACTTCTGGGAGTATGACTGCAGGCGAGACATAGAAGGATGATAAAGATAGTGAATTCCAGCTTTCATTCCAGTGAAATCATCCCAGCTTTTATCCTGAGATGAGACCAATTCAGATATATTATAATACATATATTACATTATTATATTATATTTTATTATGATGATACAGGTTTTCCCCACTATATAAAAGTTTGCTTTTTGTCACATCACTTTTACGGAAGACCTACATTAGTAGGTCATTCCACTAACCAAAAGAAATTTTAAGAGGATTTCACTTTTACCAAATGGTAATTGCTTCTTTGCTTTGCACCATCTTGGTTTACAAAAGGTTTCACAAGAACACTCTACTTTTAGAGATAAGGGGAAAGCTGTATTATGTTATACTACCCAGGCTTTAGTTGAATTGCAATAGGTAGGACTGAATCTGAAGGGACCTTGGTGAGCTTTTATTCTTCCTCCAACATTTACTCACTGAGTGGCCATTCTGTGTCAGGTATGTTCCCAGCTACAGAATTAAGAAATCTCAGATTCCTGATCCCTGCTCCCTGCTTACATACTTGCAGGAGACACAGTCATTAATAACAACTAAAAAGTAAATACGAAAACATGTAGGCAGACAGACAGACAGACAGACAAATAAGGGGAGTCTGTCTGAAATGGCAACGTGACACTCAGACCCCAATAACAAGAAGTCAGTCGTGGGAGGATGTGGGGTCACACGTTCCAGACAAAGGAAAAAGCTCGGGAGAAGGCCCTAAATGTGAGCCTGGTCTCTTTGGGGATAGACAGGAGGCCGGTGTGGCTGGAGCAGGGATCAAAGGGAAAAGTAGCAGCAGAGGAGGGTGGAGAGGGTGCAGGGACCAGTTCCTCACGCAGAGCCTTCTAAGCCACAGTCAAGATTTGGGATTTTATTCTAAATGCAATAGATTGTCACTGGATGATTTTAAGCAGGAGAGTGATACAAACTGATTTTGCTTTAAAAACATGCCTCTGGTCGTTGCATGGAGAATGGATTCTAGGAACACACTGGACCGGGTACAGAGCAGAAAGAGAAGGCCCCTGCATCCAGTAGAGGTGACAGGACATGAAACTGTGGGAAGAGCTGCCATGGGGAGGGATGTGCAAGGCATTGTGGGGACACAGAGCTAAGAAGAACCCATTCAGCCTGGGAGGCATCAGGGAGGGTTTTGTGAAAGTGGGCAACGGCTGTTGGAGTGCACCTAGGGAAGGAGAGAGTAGGACTGGTGGTGAGGACAGAGGAAGGTCACCTAGCAGCAGTGGAGTGCACGAGCTGGGAGCCAGGCTGCCCGGGTTCCAATCCCAGCCACACCATTTAGTAGCTCTGTGGACACACTCAACTTAACTACTCTGTGTCCCGGGGTCCTCATCTTGAAAATGGCGATGGCAAAAATCACAAAGGAGTTCTGTGAGGATAGAGCAAGTTGAATGCTGTGAAGCGTTTAGACAGTGCCTGCAAAGCACCTAGAAAGTGACATATGAGTGTTGGTTAAATAAAAACAGAGCAAATGGAAGCTGGCGAGCGGGAGCCTGTGCTGGAAAAGGTCAAGTAGAGCCCAGCTCTCAGGGACCTTGAAGGCTGGGCCAGAGATGCCCACCTTCTCTGTAAGCAACAGGGGACCATCAGAAGCCTTTAAGCAGGGGTCCAGCGGGGAGAGAAAGCTAAACCCAATGGTCTTGAGAGGGAGAGAGACCTATCCACAGTCACACAGCCAGTTACGGGCCAGACACTGCCTTTGGTCTCCCCTGCCTACGGTCTCAGTACCGTAGAAGGGTAAGGGCAGTATATATTTTGTCCCCCTGTTGCACGCTCAGGGTGAGAAGGATACCTAGGAAACTCAGTAAGGATTTGTGGAAAATGCTGCTAAATCAACAGCCAAATCACGCAGAGAAAGTCAGAATCCTTGAATCCTCAAGAAGGTCAGTGCATTTCCAACACTGGAGAAACTGCTCTCGGGAAAATCGACCAAACTCCTAGAGATGTTGACTGGGGGCCTTGAGCCCTCTAAACCCCAGCTCCTCCTATGACAGAAGACACTGCCACCCGCACTGTCCCAGACACCCACTCAAGTTGCAACAAGCATTGCTGCATAGGTTCAGAAGTTAATCTTGGTGAAGTGCCTGGAAGATGAAAAACGTTCCCCAGACATCCAGTATTGTAATTGCCAATGCAGAGAAAATGTATCTCCACATTTGCAAGAGGCAGGCCTTTGTGTTCCGCAAGAAAACAGCCATTAGAATTCCTGTCTCTGACTCTTCAGGAAGCTGTGACAGCCTGGCCGGCAAGGCGGGTCTTGCAGTTCAAGCAGCAGATGGCAAGAGACTCTGAGGAACTCAGATCCAGCCATCCCGTTTCTGAATGCCTGCTCCAGGTGGGGCTTGCGGCCAGGCGCTTCTCCAAACTGGAGAGAGCCCCAGCCCACGCATTTCCTGGCCAGTGATTTGGGACAAGTCCCATCTTTCTCTGAGCTTCAAGTTCATCAGCTAAACAACAGGGATAGTATCACTGGCCCCAAACTGGGTCATTTTGCTTTTGATCCTGACCAGGGGGGTTCGGGTTAGCATCCCATTTCTCAAGTGTGGAAACTCCAGCCCAGGGTATGGCTCACCGAACACCTACAACAAGCCAATAACTGTTTGAGATCTGGAAAGACAATGAAGAATAAGACAGACAAGACAAGGTCCATGCTCTCCCGGAGCTCACATTCTAGTGGGGAAAAAGCAAGTAAACACTAAAATAATTTCACCAAGTTATGTAAGTGTTAGCAACGAAATAAAAGAAGGGTGTGTCAAGGAGGTTGGGGCTGTTTGTGTAAGACAGGTAGGACTTAAAGGAACAGGCACTGAAGCTGACATCTGGACTGGGAGAAGCAGCTGGCCATGGGACAAGTATGCAGGTAGAAAGTGCAAAGGTCCTGAGGAAGAAACCTGACAAAGTTGCATGACAAGAGCTGCAGCGAAGGAAGCAGGGAAGGAGGGAGAGAATGGTAGAGATAAGGACAGACTGGTTAACAGGAGCCAGAGCAGGCAAGGCCTTGAATACTGGGTGAAGCAGACAGATGGCATAATTTAAATTGCAGTAAAGTCCCTTCTCTCCCTCTCCTCACTGGTAAGGACAAAGCCCACATCAGAGTGATCACCCAGGCCCACAGTTCCTGCTGCCATCGCTAGAGCAGGTCAGCCAAAAGGCAAGCCAAGTGATGGATTCCCCTGCTGGGAAATAAATGCATTGGCTGGCCGGCTGCTGGGTGGGCACCGCAGTGCCTTGCAGGCACCATCCTAATGCCATGAGGCAGGAGGGGCAGAAGACATAGGGCTGGGCCAAGACTGGGGCAAGGTGAGGGCAAGAAGCACCCTTCTCAGGTGCAAAATGTAAAGGGAGGCTAAAAATCTCAGGCATCAAAGTCAATAACATGTTGTGCAATATTTTAAAAAAACAAAATTAGTGTCCCCAAGATCCATGATGAATAAGGACAGGATTCCAAAAGAGCCAGGCCAAGGGTAGGACCAATAGGTGAGTCACACATATGCAGGATCTCATCCTGAGCCTGATATGTCCACTCAATGGCAAAGACACACCCTGGGCCAGGGCCCTGTTCCCACTGGAAGGCAGCACCCAAAACTGGTCTACTTGCGACAAACTGAAAATAAGAAACGGGTCCTAGTAGGCACCTCAGGGACTCTCTGCCTTGGCTGAGGAGACAGAAGCCCAAGCAGGGACCACACAACCAGGAAGTAGGGCTTGGCACATAACCCCTGGCACTGCATACTCCCAGGCAGACCGAAGTTCAAAGTCATCCCTTATATGCGCTGGGACCCTGAGTTAGGTACATTGCATCCCGAGCCTCAGTTGCCCCATCTGTGACTCTGGGCTAAAAAGACTTAGTCCCCAGGATTCAAGAAGATAATATTTGAAATCCTCTAGCACCTGGCTACTCACAGTGTGGTCTCTGGGCCAGCAACATCAGCATCTCCTAGGAATACATTAGAAATGTCCAGTCTCAAATGCATCTCAGACCCACAGAATCAGAATCTGCATTTTAATGAGACATGTCCCATTCCCCCCCACAACACTTCCGCACCATCTCCCTGCAAGGGACTGACATGCAGGGAAAAGCCCGAGAAGCTGGTCAATTCTTGGCACTTTGAAGAGATGCTCAATAAATGAGAGAGCTGCCCCTTTGCCCACCAAACCCTGAGTGAGAGCCTGACTTTGGGCAAGAGGAAAAACCTGAGACACAGAGAGGAGATCTGAGGAGGCCACCTCATTAAATTTTAAACGGTCAAGTTTTAAAGCCAGGGAATCTGGCTGAGCTCCTTCTATACAAAAGCATATCGGCCCTCCTTTGTTCATCTGGAAAATGGGAATAATTGTAGCAAATACCTTACGTGGTTGCGGTGAAAATAAAATAACGTGAGTAAAACCTCAGTACAATGCTTGGCACATAGTAAGTGTTCAATAAAGGTTTGCTGCTGCTGTTTCTGGTGAGAAGGGAAGAGCACATTCAGTAAATGGTTACTGAGCACAGCCCCTGTGATGAAATAGGTTACGCTCACATAGCTCTTTGCCACTTATAAAGCACTTTCATGTATACCATTTCAACTGACTGTTCTCATACTCCCTGGGTGAGATGGCATGAAATACATTCATTTTACAAAGAGGAAAAAAAAAACCCTAGGCTCTGAGAGGTAGAGTGATTTGGCCAAGCAAAGCAGGACTTTTTAAAATTAATTTGAGAGAGAGAGAGAAAACATGAGTGGGAGTAGGGAGGAGCAGAAGGAGAGGGAGAGAGGGGGAGTGAAGCAGACTTCCCATTGAGCGCAGAGCCCCATGCAAAGCTCGATCTCATGACCCTGAGATCACGACCTGAGCAGAAACCAAGAGTTTCTTGGATGCTTACCTGACTTACCCAGGCGCCCTGCAAACTAGGATTTAAATTCCTAGAGTCTGACACTAAAATCCATACCAGCAACAGAGCATCCAACCAATAACCACGGGAAAAGGTCAAAAATTGGAATAAGGTAATATTAGACTCCAGAGATGGTGTTGTGCAACCTCCCTATTTTACAAAAGGGAAGACCTGAGGCCCAGGGAGGGGAAGAGACTTGTCCAAGGTCACTCAGACAAAGCCTCAGCCCTGGGTCAGAACCCAGCTCACAAGGCTGCGAGTCCAGACTCCTGTCCTGCATCCAGACCCATGTTCTGCATCTGATTGGCCAGACTCCACCTGATGAACCCAGGGCTGCAGGCTGCGGGTGGCCCAGGCTGGTTCTCTGAGCAGGTCTAGTAGACAGGAGGCATTCTAGCTCCACCTTCTTTTCCAGCCCAATCAGGAAGAGAGTGCAGAAGCTGGCGTTGCCAAGGTGAGGGCTGTGAGGTTGCTAGGACACAGTTTGGGAGCAGCCAGGTGGCAGAGGAGGGCTTTGCTGGGGCTGGAGCTGGGGCAGAGACTAGGACCTGCCACAGTGATCTTCTTGGCTGGGGGAGAACTCCAGCTCCACAGGGTGGCTCAGCCAATGGCTGAGCTGACCCTCAGGGACTCTCCATCGCCACGCATCACCCAGGTCAGGAGGCAGAGTCCGAATATCCCTCTACCCCCAACCTCATCAAGCACAGGTCCTGCTACCTAGCCTCCCACTTACCCCAGTCCTGCCCCTGCCCCTGGAAGGAGCTCAAAGCCAAGCCCTGCAATGGCTCTCCGTCATCCTCCAGCCTCAATGAAGCTCCTTATAACTGGCCCCAACAACCTCCCAGCTTCATCTTTCTGGTCAAGGGTCTGGCCCAACCACATTCCTCCAAGTGGGATCACGCTCCGTCCACAGCTTTGCAGATGCTGCTCCCTCTGCCTGCATAGCCCTTCCTTCTCCTCTGTCCTCTAAGCCTCAGCTCAAGGCTCATCTTCTCAGGGAAGCCCTCCCTGATGCCTCCGGGCAGAGAGGCATCTCTGACAAACATGCATTTCTGGGGGTGTCACACTGGATTTTAATTATCCTCTTTACTGTTGGGGTTCCCATTCGACTATGAGCTTTGTACATCTCACTCCTAGAGAGAGACTTAGTTTCCAACTGTGCAAAATCAAGCCTCCTCTGAGCATCCGTGCTGTCCTGTGTGTGATGGGGATGGTGACGCTGGCCTTGCCAGGCAGTGTGGACATGAGGGGCCCAGCACATCACAGATACCCCGGAAGTGCTGCTGTTGCCCCATAGCTTATATGAATGCCGCTGGTGCCCAGCCTAGCATACTCACTAACACGTGTGTGTGCGGTGTCCTCACGGCATGGGGGGAATAGTAACAGCCATGTAAGTGGGCTCCGAGTACTGTGGAGCCCCATTCAAGTGCATGTCATAATAATTCTGAGAGTTAGCACTCTGGAGTCCCGCCAGCCCCTAGACCTGAGTCATCCCAACACACTTGGCCCACCCATTGAACAAATGGCTTCCTTCACTGAACAAAAGTTTAAGTATCCGCTCCGTGCCGGGCAGCGTGCTAGCTGTGGACCCAGCAGTAGGTAGACGTTAAATACATAATTGCACCGGTGTTCTTCCCTGGCCTTCTTAAAGGTCAGCTTCCCCACTTGGGGCACAGATGGCCCTGCCTAAGGCCAGAGAGGCCACCTTTGGCTCCAAGGTACTCCCCGGGCAGTCAGCGGGCTTGCCAACTCTCCATCCCCACTTCCCCACGTAGACTGTCAGGGAACGGTAACATCTGCCCTCTTTCCAATCCAGTTGTTGGTTTTAAATTCAAATACTGTCAGCTCCCTGAGAGCTGGAGCAGGCTTGCCCTCTTCCCTGCGGCGTCCCCAGCATTTAGAACACGGCCGACACAGTTATTCAGCCACTGTTTACTTGTTCATTCACTCACCCAACAGAGATACTTATCAAGTCTTGCTAAGTGCCAGGCTCTGGGGAATTGGCCTATGCCTCGCTCAGCTCCGAGTCCAGTGGCAGGCCTGGGGTGGGAGGAGGTTGCAGGAGGAGTTAAGAGTGCCTTGGAGGCTCAGAGGCTGAGGGGTGAGGTGCCGTGATCCCAGGATGGTCCCAGAAGACTGCCAGTCCTAGGAAGGCGCTTAAGTCAGCAGATCGATTGGAAACGGTGTCTATCATCCAGGGCACTTCCTCCGTTCTCATCTCTGGAAAGGGGACACCAGAATGTCCCCTTCCTTGAGTGACAGCAGGACGGTGGTTACAGGGAAGAAAAACATGGAAGAGGTGGCACCAGCTTGGACGCGGGCGTGTGAGGTTGTGGGGCTTTGGTGTCCAGCCAGGAGAGGCCCTGACTACAGGGCTGGGGGGGGGGAGGCAGAGTGGGGACTGTGGGTTTTCATCTGGTTCACACTTGCCCCTGTGGGAAGCAGAGCAAATGACCTACCCTGTCTGCACCTGTGCTCTCCTCTGTTAAATGGGAGAAAATCAACCTCACTAACCCTAACTTTGTGAAGGCAAACCCAACAAACTTGTGGAGCATTGTTTAGTCAATAGAGGTTTACTGGGCAGCCACTTTCTTTCAGGACTTGTGCATGGCTCCAGAGACAAAGTCATAGAATGAGCCCTTGCCTTTTCAGGAATGCCTTGCACTTGCTAGGAGAAAGCAGGAGAAGGTAACTAAAATTTGAGGGGCCACAAGATAATAGACATCATCACAAATAGTCAACACAAACAACAACGGTTATAACAAGGCTTGTTATCATTAATCAGGGCTGAGATCGGGGCTGTTAGTAGCCTCATGTTACACATAAGGAAACTGAGGCTTGGGGAGACGACATGGATTTTCCCAAAGTCAGAATTCAAATCCAGGTATGAGTGACAGTAAACCATGCCCATCGATATGGGTCAGAAATCACATTTAAGCCAGAAAGCAGTATGGTCAGTGGTACCACACGAGCTTTGCCCACGCCAGCGGCCAAGAAGGTAGCTGGTATCAGGGGAGTGGGTGAGGTGGGGCTAGGGGTTGGGTCTGATGCAGGTAGGGTCCCTTGCTGCCCAGTCCCTTGCTAGAACCCCGAGGATCTGTGGTGGCCTCAGGAGAAGCAAGGGCATGTCCTCAGGTCCAGTGCCCTTTCAGGCCACTCCACTGAACTACCCCAGAAGTTGTCTCTCCTCACCTCCTGAACACCCTGTCTCCTCCTCCAGGAAGCTGTACATCCCTGGCGTACCTGCTCTGCTCATTGACTGAAGCTCCCTACATCTCAGCTCAGCCAAGAAGCAAAGGTAAGGGTACTGCCCAGGGTCATTCCCATGGGTGATGTTCTAGGCCCCCTCTGTTGGGGCCCTGTTGAAGGGGGTCATGAGGACAATCCCCCTCCGTGGGTCCCCAGAACACTCCTAAGTGGAGAGGAGGTGGATCAACTGGGCAATGTGGTGGAGTAGGTCCAGCTTGCATTGTCGGAGCCATTTACAGCAGAGAATCACTTTCTTGTGCATTAAACCTTAGGGGGTATTATGCCCAGTTTACAGATAAGGAAGCTGAAGCACAGAGTTGGGGAAGCACTTATAGCTGGCAGGTGGCTACGCCTGAATTCCAACCTACATTTTCTTGTCTATATCCCCATGTGGCTTGTGCATATTGTCTGTGCTTGGTACATACTTGATGAATGAATGTGTGAATTAATGAACTGTCCAAGATCAATGGCAGGGCAGAGCAGGGCTGGAACCCGGCTCTCCTGTCACCCCAGTTCCTATGTTCTTTCTGCTAACTGTGGTTTCCTGCACCGATGAGCTCAAGAGTACCCCCTCCCTGTAGCCCGACCCCAGGATCTCAAGCATCTCATGTGTGGTGTCCATTACCCCTCCTGCTGCAGACAGAAGGCTGAAGGTGGAGTGGTCGGCCTCAGTGGCCCACAAGCTTGGATCACACCCAGCGTCCCTTCATCCACATCGCCTTTTCCCCACCACCCACTACCAGTAATCCAATGTGCATAGTTGTAAACTTGTTTCTTTAAATAAACAGTCTCGAGTTTCATACCAAATAGTCTTTTAAGAGGAGGAACGTCTCCAGGCCACCTCGTATTTAGCATACAGTGAGCCACATATTTGCACAGAGAGAGTGTGTGTGGATATAGAGATCGCTCGATCGCTATAGATATCGTTGCTCATCCAGATGGGAGCTATTTATGACGCTGAGTCACTCGCAATGAATGCCACTGAGGGATTCCAGGCTGGGCTCTGCGCCCCGGCATCACAGACCTCATGGCTCTCTGCCTCATCCTCACTGTGCACAAATAAGAGAGACAGAAGGAGAGTGGTCCCCCATCTCAGTACAGGCACAGAAGGAGACATTTTGGCCACAGGAAATAGAGACTTTCTCATAATCAGGTTCTATTTGAAATCCTTATCCACCATCCAGAACACCACACCCTTACAAGACATCTAGTCCAATGCTTTCCTTGTACAGGAGGGAAAACTGGGACCCAGAGAGGGAAGGACCTTGCCCAGTGTCACACAGCAAATGAGTAACAGATGGGTCCTAGAGCTCAGATCTTTTGCTTGCTGCTTGGGGCTCTTTCCCCTTTCCTGGCCACTCTCTTCTGGTTTATCTCCAATGTCTTTGCATTTCGGCCCCTCCAGAGCTGCCTGTCCTCTGAGAACTTGGAGGTGTCGCTGAGCACTTCTTTCTCTGGGCTTCTCCAGGAGGGGAGCTGAGTCTGGTTTGGGTGTGTAATACCCCCTGTACTTACTGCAGGAAATGCACACATTGGACACTCAATGCTTGTGCCTTGGGTGTTACATAAGACCAAACTCAGCACCAATTCCTGGGGAACCCTAGTTCTTCATTTGAAAAAGCACCCATTTATCCCTACCCTCTCTTTTTTGTCTCTAAGCCAGTTCTCTATCCATGCAAAAATAGACTCCCTCCCACTCACCACCCACCTCTGCCCAATTCTATAATGAACCAATTTTATTAATAGGCTTTGGGATGGAAATTTGACAAAGACTTTTTGTGAAAGTCACCCTTTATCTCCCTATATAGTTCACTTCTCAAGAATTCTAATAAACTGGTCAGGTGAGATTTTGCTTTACATAAAATATTCATTAATCCACTCTTTCCTTCCATATGGAATGTATTTGTTTAAATATCCTTTATTATGGATTCTATCCAATTGTTCTAAGAGACAGTGGGATAAGATGGAAAGAACATGGGCTTTGGAATTAGGGTTGGGTTAAATTTTAACTGACCAGGTACTGGTTCTGTATCCCCACTGGTTGCTGGGGAAATTAAATGAGGTAATGTCTGTAAAGTGTCTAGCACATAGTAAGTGCTCAGTGCAAGTCTGTGAATACATGAATGACTCAGGACCCATATGAATCATATCCTAAAGGGTAAGGGACCAACTGACTTTGCATTCTGCAGTCTTAAAGTCATACAATCCCAGGAAGGCAGTTTAAGAAGTCTAGGGGAGTGGACCCCAGAAATTACACTGCTGGTTGGAATGTCTCCAGGCCAGAAAAGGAAGCTCTTTTCTCTAAGAGAAAGAGGTGGCTTTTTCTCCAAGAGAAAACTCCTTGAGAGTAAACATTATGTCTTATTAACTGTTGGATTCCCTCTCTCCTAGAACTAGAGCCTAGGTCAGGGTAAGCAAAAAGATACACAAGAAGTATGGATTGAGTTGAAATGAGTTGAGTTAAGCTGAGTAGAGTTGAGCTGAGTTGACTTGACTTGAGTTGACTCATTTTGAGTTTGCTAATAGACCCAGTTCTAGGACCTACCAAGGGAGAAGCTTCCGAGAACTCAAGGGGTTCTTGGGGAACCCCCAAGAGTGATATTCTGGAGACACTCAGATCAGTGATGTTCTGGAGAACTCAGTGCACTCCAAAGATGGGGGCATCTTGGAGAGAACCAAGGCTGTAGCCAGGGCTGAGGAAAAAGGGTAGAAATCTTGGCTTTTTTTGCGGGGGGGGGGTGGTACATCACAAGGTTGAATGTCTTTTAGAAATCTTTAAAACTTATTGGAACTCTCACAGGATCTTCCCATAATTTCAGAGTGACATATTTCTTCTCTTCATGGCAGAGAGGCTCCTTTTGGTGTACCCATTTCAGTGGGAGATCTCTAGGTTGGGGCAGGGGGCAGCCATAGGCAGCCTTGAGGGGGAGAAGGCAGGCTGAGGTCAGGAGCCAGTCAGAGGTCCATACTGCAGGTGGCAGCACAACTGTAAATTGGTCCTCCCGTTGGAGTGAGGGTTGGGAGGTCTCAGTAAGGTATGATTCCAAGTCCAGACTTAAATCAGACATTGGTTTTTGAAGGGAACAGTGACCCAGGAACCACAGTGGGGAGTCAGAGAAGACCTCTGTCACCCCTGGGGTCCCTTCACTGGTTCCATCTCAGGAGTTGCTCCATACAGGATGCAACCAGCCACCTAAAAGAGGCAGGAACTGAGGCGACAATGAGACTCGGGTGAACAGGGGCTCCTCCCACACTTACTGTATTTGGCTGTGTCTATCTGTCTTCCACACGGGCTTGGGAAGCCATCAAAGATACTACATCTATTCCTCTTGTGTCATCAAAAAATCTGGGTACAGGTTAGACATCAGTGTTTGATGAATGAATAATTAGGTCAGAGGAAGGCTTACAATGCCAGTGGAAGATTTCAAGATAGTAAGATGGAAAATTTCAAGATTTCAAAATGGCAAAGGTCCAAGGTAGAGATGCCCAGCCAGGAAAGATAACATAGACCCAGATGTTGCCCCTCAGGAGTTTGGCTCATGGGGAAAATGGAACTAAATGAACTTGAGAGATAGGGTCATTCAGATTAACATTCCTCAGAGTCCTGGGCTTCTGAGACAGGTTCTCAGGGGCCATCGTAGGATAGCTTGGGGCAAGAGAAGTTTCAAAAAAAAAATAAAAATAAAAGAACCTCTGCACCCAACAATCTCATTTAAATAATTTGTAAAAGCTCCAACTTTATCTGCTTTTTATATTGGATTTCCAAACACATATTCATTTTTAACAAATTCTTTGGATTTAAAAAAAAATCCATTTGGAAAGCACTAGTGTTGAAAGCCTTGGCATTTGGAGTTAGACTGTCTGGATTCAAATCTCGGCCCCAAGCCTTTCCGCCTGTGGGACTTCAGGAACGGAATCCTTTGAGCCTCCACGTTCTTACCTATAAACCATCCTCCCAGAAATGTGTGAGAATTAACTAAGGAGTTACAGTATCTCCCAAGGGCTGGTACATGGGTGATTGATGGTGTGCGCAGGATGATTTTAGGTGGTAGATGGATGAACACGTATTACTTTAATACCTCACAATCGATGCATGATAGAAAAATGTAACTGGCACACCAAACTCTCTGATTTATGGAGAAAATATGGCATTTCCTTTTAAAATAAAATGCTGAGCTTTTTAAAAGACAAATCAATTTGAAGAAAACTGCAAGGTAAATGAATAGCACTGATATGGCAGAAATCATGAAGGTGGTAGATGAATGACTAAAATGTGGGGAAAACTCAGATAATCTGAGTAAAATACCTATCATGTCTGTCACTTAAGAAGGGCTCTAAGGACTTCATTCTTGTATTCTCTCAATTCCCTGAGATGGCTGGACCTAGAACCAAGCTCATCCACCGGGACAAGCTAGGCCCCCAGGCCTGGTCAGCCTGGAATACGGTGAGGTCCGTACAAGTGGGGAGCCGTGGTCAAGGGCAAGTGGGCAGCCAGGTCAAGTCAGGACAGGCAGCTAGCCACAGGATCTGGAAACAGGTCAAGGCTACGGAAGCAATGCTTTCCCCAGAGTGGGCACCAACCATCACTAGTCCATGAGGCCATGTTAAGAATAATGCAGGCACAAGTTAAGTAGAACTGGGAGAGAGTTACCTCTTTTCCTGTTGATTATATTAAGGAAGAATTCTCAACTGGAAGTCAGCATCTTCTTAACGCCTCTGTAACACTTTCTGATCTTCCTTTTGGACAAAGAGCTTTCCAGCAACAGTATCTAGTTGAAATTAAATAACAATGTTGTATTTTCCATGTCCTTATTTTTACCATTACTTTCATTTATAGAATACGATGCAGGTTTCTTGCTTATGGGAATGATCTCATGTTCCCTTTAGAAATATACATATTAAAGATTAAAAAGTGAGTGTGTTCTTTTTGTTTGGTGTAAAGTACTGAGGAATAGTACAGGAGGATATATGCATGGGAAAAGATAAAGGTGGTCTTTACTGAGAGAAAAGCCAGTCTGGCAGAAGTACCACAAGGACTGCCACGCCCCAAAGCCCGTGCTGGGCCCACAGGCAAGATGTCTCCAAACTCATCCACAGCTTAGGTCAAGTCTCATCCTGGGGAGGCAAAGGAGTCCCCAACCTAAGGAGCCAGACTACTTGGACAGGTGACCCCAAGCCTCCAGGCTAAGCGAGGAGTCCAGGGATCACGACTGGCCCAGCAGCAGTCGGGATGGTCAAGGCTACCCCCAGAGGGTGTGTCTGGAAGAAATTCCAGTGCTCTGGTTTCTGGCGACGCTGGAACTGCAAAGGGTGACCCAGTGGCTCCAGAAGAGGGGAAGGAAGGAACTGAGGGTGAGGAAAAGGCAAAGCCTGTCTCTGCTGCCCGTGCAAGCTTGGCTCGGCATTCAGAGAAATCCAGTGTGAACCCAAATAGTTCACACCTCCCTTTGAGGAGGGCTGTGTATGGGTGTAGGTAGCAAACAACAGAAACCAAATCTGCCCCAATCAAACAGAAACAGAAGTTACTGAGAGGTTACCAGCCCCTAGAAGCCAAAGGAAGGCTGATGATCAAGCCCAGGAAAGGGCAAGAGCCACAACAGACCAGGGGACTGGTAGCAGAAACTGAGGGCAATTTTTCCAAGATCCCCCTGTGGGATGTATCAGCCACAACGTCTGTTCCTCCTTGTATCACTCTGCTTATGACCCACAGCCCCAGGAGGGGCATCAGCTGGCCTGGCTTGGGGCCTGTGTCCTCCTCTCAGCCAGCAGAGAGCATGAAGCTTCATCAGACTACCTCCAAGATTTGAATACTGAGGAAGGGGTGATTCTCAAAAAGAAAATCAAGGGACTGTTGCTAAAGCCAGGAGAAGTGGATTCTGGGCAACCAAAAGCAGTGAATGTCTACCACAAGGAGCCAAGGCAGGAGCAGGCAACATGGTCTGCTGGGGGACCTGGGGACCATGTCATCCCTGGGGCTTCCTTTCTCCCATACTGGCTGGACCAGAGTCACTGTCCTGATATAGGGACAGTAGTCAGCCATAGTCAAGACAGGAGGCCCTCAGACTTCCAGCAAGGGGCTCCCAGATTCTCTAATGAGCTGAGGGAGGGAGAAAGCTGGATAAGCCTGTTCCTTGGCCCCATATCTGAAAAGGATCTCTGGGTGGAGGAAGTCTACTAAGGATTACTCACTCAAGGGCTGCAAATCCCAACTGTCTGCAGGGCTGGCCAGAATCAAGCCCACAAAAGGGACTATGGTGATCTGTTTAAGGGAGCAGCCACTGCCGGCTCCAGACCATTGTTGCTACACAGACTCATGGTCTCAGTGTTTGTTGATCAATATCCTGATATTTTTTTTTTTAAGTAAATCCCCACATCCAGATTTTTTGTGAGACTCCTCCATTTTAAGTATGGTTAACTACCAGAAAAACAGTTCAGATATTCTGTTGACCAAATAATACAAACCACCAGTTTGTGACCCCTGAACTAACTTCTCTTCATCCACCACAACCCAGCAAAGAAATCACCTCCTCTGAGAAGCCTTCTGTGACTTGTCCCTCCTTCTGCCTTGCCACCCTTTCTTTGGATTCCCACAGACCCTCTCTTTCCTCCCATCATAGCACTGACACTCTGCATTATAAAAACTCAGCTGTTTCCATCTGCTCTTTAACTGTGCTTCCTAGAGGGTAAGGGTGCCCACCACGCCTTCCACCAATGCCCCGCCTAGAGCCTGACACATTCAAGGCACCCTGGCATCGATGGAAGGGGAGCTTAGGGGCTGCTGTTGTCAAGATGGCCAGGAATTAATCCAGAAACCTCTGACTTAATACAACAAAGGGGTGTGCCTCCCTCCCATGACATCTGCTGCGAAGCCAAGCAGTTCTTCTGGTAGCTTCCTTCCAAGTGGTGACTCAGAGACCCAGGTTGGCTGCACCATTAGGTGGCCAGGGAGGAGAGCGAGCAGAGGCCCCAACCACTCCAACACTTCAGCCTACACGTGGCATTTGTCAAGTCCCTTCACAGTGCCTTGGTCAGACCTGGTCCCGCGAGCTGTCTTCCTATAAGAGGCTAGAAACCTAGCTGGGGCCTATGGGAATCCCTGAGTCCATGTCTCTGCAGCACAGACCCTGGGCTGCAGCTAGTCGTACAGAGGAGCCCCGGGGTCCAAAAGATAGATAGACTCCAGCTGCTGGAGGAAGAAGCAGACAGGGCCCATCATTCATGGGAAGCCATGGGACTCTCCATGGTCAGCGCATGGAATCACCTCTTAATTTGTACATTTAACTCAAGACATCTGGGAAAATGGGAAGGGAGTGAGGAGAGATTTCCATTCACTTGAGCTTTCCACCTCTCCTTATTTTTCCAATCAGTAAACATTAGGAAATGAAAATCAAGTTGATGGAAAATAGAGGTCAAATGCCAATGAGCAAACCATTTAGAGTGAAATCGCCACCTGGCCTTTTAGCATCTCATCTGAGGTCCGTGATGACCTGGGAGGGACTGCAGCTGTTCACAGGGCCTGTCTCTTCTGTGATCAAATGCCAGTGCACTCAGAGATCCTGACCCTTGCTGTCAGGCTGGCCCAGAGCCTCAGCCAATGGCACATCCACGGTCCCCCACCCAAACCCTAATGCCTGGGCTGGGGGTGGGGGTGGCTCTGGGGCATTTGCCAGGACTTCATCATGAGTCCATGTTGCATGTTGCCATGCAACAGCAGATGTTCCCTCGGAATGGAATCACAGAATCTTAGAGATGCTCTAGAAAGAGCGCCATCTTGGAAGCCAGGAAGACCTGGGTTCAATTTTCTGTTCTTTCCTACTAACTCAAATTCCTAGCCAGACCCTTCACTCCTCTGAGCCTCAGTGTCCTCATCTCTAAAATAGACACAATGATAACACCTTCCTCCCAGACTGTGCAAAGTCTAGGAGATTACATATGTAAAGGGCCTGGTAACCTTTACATATGAGCCAGAACCTCAGCTGATGTCCTTTTCCTTCTTTTTCCCCATTGGGCTGGAAGGAGTAAGTCTAAACTCCCACCAGCAGCACCTCCAACTGTAGTCAGCCAGTTTCCACTTGCATGCTTCTGGTGACAAGAATCTCACCACTGCACACTCACCCCCCCAGCCCCAAGCATCCCACTCCACTTTCAGACCACTCCCATGGTGTTTGTGGTGAGAGGATCTGACATCCCCAGGGTCTAAGGTTTGAGGGAAAACTGCCTGGCCCACTTCTTCCCTCTGGCTGAGCAGTCACTGCCTTGGCCCCCAGGAGTTGTCTGGGGAACTGTGTGCAGTAAGAATGAAGAAATGAGGCATTCAGGGTAAGAGAAAATGTGTCCAGTTCTGGTTCTCAGAGAGAAGACAGAGAAACCCATCCCAGGGGAGATAGGATCACAACTGGAGACATTTATCCTGGAGAAGAGAAATCTCTGAGAGACTGTCACAAAACAGTGATGGAGGTCCAGCCTGATTAAATGAGGGGAGCACCAGAGAGGCACATAAGACCCCCAAGTGAGAATGTCTGTCCCTTCATTCATTCAGCAAACATTCAGTTTGTCTCCATGCCAGGCCCCATGCTGAGCACTGGGCACAGAGGGATTAATGAGCCACAGGCCCTCATCTTGCAGGAGTGGGGATGTAGGTCCATCTTTAGGGGATACTGTCAAATTTTTTTCCCCAAAATGGGAGTCCTGATTCACACTCTCTCTGGTACTATATGAAAGTTCTAGTACTTCCTTAGCCTCACCAATATTTGGCATTTTCTGTCCTTTCCACATTAGCCATTCTGGTGAGTACATACTGGTAAGAGTTATAATCTGCATTTCCCTGATGCCTAGTGAGGTTGCCCACGTTTTCATATGTTTACTGGAAATTTGGGCATCCTCTTTCCTAAAGTGCTTGTTCATGTCCCTGGAATTTGAGGAACAAGGTCTATGCTTCATTTTAGAAAGTCATCTTAGGCAGCCATATAAGGTGCTGGGGAGTATAGAAGCAGATTTTCTGGAACCCCTGGCTAACACCGATGGCAGCTCACTTAGGCACTGAGCTTTAGCTACTTTCTCTTTAAATTCTTACAGCCTCCTTGAGAGGTCACAATTGTTATCAACATCTCAAAGATGAGGTGATCAGGCTGAGAGGGGGAAATGACTTGCCCAAGGTCTCATAGTTAGAACAAATTGTAGAGCCCTAGCATGGAGCTATGTTCATTTCCTCAACAATCTTGGGCAGGAGCAGGAAGCCTAGTCCTGGAAAGGAAGAAAAGAGAAAGGAACAGATAGAAAGGTAGAGGGGTGCCTTGGTGGCTCAGTTGGTTAAGTGTCTGACTCTTGACTTGGGCTCAGGTCATGATCTCAGGGATTGAACCCCATGTCAGTCTCCACACTCAGTGCAGAATCTGCTCGAGATTCTCTCTCCTTCCCCTCCCTCTTCCTCTGCCCTGCCCATATTCTATCTTTCTCTCTCAAGTAAAATAAATCTTTAGAAAGAAAGAAAGGGAGGGAGGAAGAAATAGGGCGCCTGGGAGGCTCAGTTGGTTAAGCAATTGCCTTCAGCTCAGGTCATGATCCCAGAGTCCCTGGATCAAGTTCCACATGGGGTTCCCAGCTCGGCAGGGAGTCTGCTTCTCCCTCTGACGTTCTTACTTGAGCTTCTCTCAAATAAATAAATAAAATCTTAAAAAAAAAAAGGAATAGTTATAAGGACATCTATCTCACTATTTTACACAAGAGGAAACTTCCCCTCCCTTTCCTCTCTTCCTCCCTCCTCTTTCCCCTTTCCCTGCATCTCACCAAAAGCCTCAGCGGAGGTGAGCAGCCATCAGAAGCCTAGTGACCCCCAATTCCATTACCGTGTTGGATGCCCAATGATGTGAAGGGAGGAATTGGGCCAACCTGAGTTGCCTGACCTTGCCACCACTCACTCTGTGGCCCAGTAACAGTCACTTTACCTCCCTGGCCCTCGGCCTCTTCATCTGCCTCAACAGCCCCCTCCTCAGAGCCTTATGGAGAAAAGCCCACGAGCCAGCCTGGTGCCTGGCCCAAAGCCGCCCCTCGTGCAGTGAGCACGTGCTCCTTCCTTCCCTGGCTGCTTCCAGGACGGCTGCAGCTCCACATCCTGCCCCCAGCCCGGTACTTAGACTCTCGTCTCCCTGAGTGGCCTTCTGTCTCATGCAGCTACAGCAGCACCCCCTCCCCCTGCCCCATGGTCTCCTCCCCACCAGAGAGCAGGTGTGGCAGGGGCAGGAAGAGCCCCCTCCCCGGGGACCTCCCCGAAGCTGCCTGCGTGCTGGTAGCAAGCCAGGCAATTAGCCCCAGAAGGGCCTTTCTCTTCTCAAGAGCTCTCATCTCAGAGCCCAGACGCCTTTATTTTGGGAGCCTTGCCTGGTAAAGTGCTTTGTCAAGGCTACCTCCAAGCAACAGCCCCACCCCCACCGCACACACACCCCCCCTCCACTGCCATCCTGCCCGTTCTTCCATTCACTAATCCCTACAGCCTTTGGTGAGCCTTCCAGCAACCCTGCTAGGTGCCAGAAGACCCACAAGGTCCCTGTCCTCTTGGTGATCCCCATGAAGGGGGAGAGATGGATGAGAAGAAAGCAGATGGATAGAACACATCAGATCACTTCTGGGTGAGGCTCAGGACCATGGATGGTGAAGGCCAGAGCTGTGAGGGAGAGAGGGGCAGCTGGAGGACCACCCAGTCCCAAAACAGAGTGGAGCAACTCACAGGCCTGCTGCCTATAGGGCTGGGTCCAGAGAAGGACTCAGTCCTGACTTTGGGGTCCAAAGTCAGCTCCTGGAAGGAAGAGTCACAGCATGGCCACCACTGGTGGGGAGGTCCCAGGAGGTGGTATGAGAAGGTTCTAGGTGCCCCTGACCCCCAGCTAGCTTGTCCCCTCCCCCCCCCATTGTGGAACCCTGTCAGCTCCTTCAGGTCCAGCAGCTCTCACAACTGGCTTGTCTCTCCCACCTCCTGTGGCAAGGCGAGGGGTCACAGGGACTCATCCTTGACTCACCAGCGACTCTCCACCCATCCCATAGGGTTTATCCCTCCAACCCTCCCGGAATCTGGGCCAACCAAGTCCTTTCCAGATGGTTCCCTTACAAAAGACCAGAAGTAAGGTCATCTGCATCCCAGTCAAGGCTGGCAGGCCCTCCCAGATCTTCACACCCAGAACACTCTCTCCGACTCTCCTTCTCAGGCCTCCCCCGTCCCTCTGTCTTTCACTTCCTCACTGACTCATTCTCCCTTTCTCTGTGTGTCTCTCTCTGTCTCTGTGTCTCATCTCAACTTCCCTCTGTCTCCCTGTCACTCTGATTCACATCCTAAATGTACGTCTTATCGGGACATCAATTTACTTCAAATACTTATTTTTTTTTAAATGCATTGAACCCCTACTGGGTGGCAGGCAAGGGGCAAGGAGCTTGGGTCTAATCAAAGATGAGTAAAGCACATACCTCCCTGAAAGGGAGATGACTCATGCACTGACAGAAGTGAAATGGAGAGCTGAAAGTGACTGACGCTGTAAAACAGACATCGACAGGGCTGAAGGGCATCAAGGAGGGGCATTCCTGGGGGCTTCATGGAGGAGGTGACTTTTCAATCAGACCTTGAAACATGGTCATGTAATGGAACGTGCGTGGGCTGACTGTGGGGAGGAAGGTCCTCTCCTGTAGACCAGTTCTTCAGTGCCCGCTCCGCTCAAAGCTAAATCCTACTCTCTAGCATCCTTCTTGTTTAATCTCCAAAGTATTCTTAATAAAACATGGGCTTTGGTGTCTGACAGACCCGGGCTGCATCCCACTGACTCAACTCTCTGAGCTTTCATTTCACCATCTGTAAACAGACTCCTAGGGCTGTTGTGAAAATCAAATAAGACAAAGGATGTGCAAATGCTTTCCTATGGTTAATGAGACTCTTTACTGTTAATGAGGGTGCTTTCAACTGCAAGTGACAGAAACCTAACACAAAATGACTTAAAATAAAAAGAAAAGCCTGACGTTGCTGGCATCATGCACACCTGGATCCAGGGGTTCCAATGACGGCCTCAAGACTCTCTGTGTCTCTCGATTCTGCTCTCCATGACATTGGCATTGCTCTCAGGCAGGATCTACCCCTCAGGGAAGCAACACAGCAACTACCCTTCCCCAAGCTGAGCAAATCCAGTGGAAATTGGATTCCCCAACTCCAACGGTTCTAGCAAAGTTCTGGGGTTGAATTTTAGGAGACAGATCCCTAATCCATCCCTATAGCCAGGCCTGGGTCACGCGCCCACCCCTGGAGGTGGTAATAACGTGACCCTCCCACCCAATCCATAAGAACCATGAGTAGGAAAGAGGTAGGTGCTCCCGGAGAACTGCTGTTACACTGTTACAAAAAGGAACTGCCACTGGGTGTCAATCCCCTTGGGTAATGAAGAAAAGGAACACAGAGAAGAAGATTCTCTTTTTTACATTTCAGGTCCAAAAACATCTCCAATTTCTCTTCCAAAAAAAGTCTCTGATCCACCAAGGCTGGGTCGGGTACCCCCTTTTGCGCTTCTGCAGCATCTTACACTTCCCTTATCATCATTCTCATCACCTTTATTATCATCTTCTGTTTACCTGTCTGTCTCATTCAGTATTGGGAGGGCAAACACGGTGCCAGCTTGTGTGTTACTGTGCCTCCAAAGTTGAAAAATGCTAGACACTTAGGAAATGATGGATGGAAGGATGGATGAATGGATGGATGGATGGATGACTGGGTTGAATGGATGGATAATGAATGGATGATTAGATCGCTAGATGGATGGATGGATGAATGAATGAGTGGATGGATGGATGGATGGATAGATAATGGACAGATGGGTGGATAGACACTCTTGGAGAAAACTGATGAGATCAGTTTGAGACACGCTGAGCCTAGGCTGCCTGTGAACACACAAACAGAGCGAAGCCATAGAGAGGTGGACCTGGAGTTCAGGAGAGAGGTCTGGGCTGGAAACAGAGGTTTGGGAGCTATTAGCACAGAGACTGTAATGGAGGCCAGGGGAGAGAATCACGATCACCAAGGAGGGGGCCAAGTTGTATACCCAAGGTCACACATCATGGAAGTGACCCTTGAACCCTGTGCAGGGTCAAAGTCTGATCTCATTCCTTCATTCCAAGGCAACCTGGCCACTACCTGAGGTGGCAGAACACAGTTAAGGTCTCTCCCTTCTCTCCACCCTCCCCCTCCTCAAACCACTCAGCCAGAAGGGAGCAGCTGTCTGGGAGGACAGAGAGACAGATTATGTAAACTGTGATTGCCACCCACAGGAGGAGGAGGAGAGTGAATAGGTATTGAAATGCGTTTTCAATAATGCATGTCCTCCCCCGCAGAGGCCTGGGGCTTGGTTGCAGGGAGAAGAGCCTTAAAGGGACCAAGCTTCCCATCCCTAGTGGCAACACCCACAGTCCCCTGGTCACACAGGTCTTTTGTCCACAACTGGAAGGCTCCAAGGACATTGACCATGTGGCGGGGTGGGGGGGCGAAGTCAGGGGGCTGGTCTCCAACCTCTCTCCATCAAGGACATCTTTTTTTTCCCCCTCCTGGTCCCAGTGGATTTGAGTTTTTAAAGATTCTGTTTCCCAAACACACTGCATTTAAGTCATGATTAATTCATTTTCCCCATTTTTTATTAATCAAAGACACTTAACTGCCAGTCAGAGCTTTGATCAGCAAAAGGTAAGCCATGAGGTAATATCACTCCAACCCAAAGCTAAAAAATGTGACAACACCGTTAGCCAGGCCCATCTTGCTACTGGAAAACACCCTCTCTCCCTATCTCCCCACACATTACTGTCTTTGGAAGACTCCAGGTTGGGGAAGAGTGATCCTGCCCCCAATCTCATTTCCCAGAGAAGAAAACTGAGACCCAGAAAGGTGAATGGACCTGCCTGGGGTCACAGGATCAGTGGGATCTGAAGGGTGAGACCTGACCTCTCCAGTTTCAACAAACTTACAACTTGACACTGTGCTAAGTCATCCAAGGGATCGGAAAGTCCAGAACAGGGCAGGGAAAAAGTCATGGCAGCCAGTACCTTCACCGCAACCCAACTATGAGCCAGATGCAGTAGACGTGTTCTCCCGCTTCGTTCTCACACGAGGGCCATGACAGCTGGGACTGTCATTCCCTCAGAGCATATGAGGAAACTGAGCATCAGAGAGCCTTCATGGTTTACATAATCCCCTGGGCCAGAAAGTGGAGGATCAGGATTCCAGCAGGTTCTCATAGACTGACTTGTTTCACCATACTGGTCTGGCTAGAATTAAGGGAACATGGTCATTTAGACCAGATTTGAGGTTCTGCTCACCTCTTATGAGCTCTGTGAATTTGGCTAATGACCTCACCCCACAGAGCCTCCAGTCGCTCACCTGGGAAATGGGGATAGCACCTTGCTCCTTGAGTGGTCGTGGAACACAAGAAGAGAGAATGGGGTTCAAGCCCGCAGCCTAGAGCATGGCGATGGTATCCTTTCCCTCCCTTCACCCACTGCCTCGTTAAAAAGCCTATAAGCTGACAGGAGCCAGGCTAAGAGATTTGATGGCTTATGTTTGGGGAGATCTCCTGGGCTGGGGATTAGGAAAATATTGCCCTGTTCTCCCTCTGTTATTAATTATAGGGACTGTCCTCTTCTGGTCCAGTAATTCTAAGACAAGAGCCAAGGGTGGGATGAGGCTCCCTCCCTCCAGCAGGAAAGTGCTCTTGGTCATCACCATCTGCTTCCACATCTGTTTCTGTTGGCACTGGGACCAGGATACCTTGAAAATTCCCATCCCCCTCCTGGAAACCCCACTGATTTCTTCAAGGCAGCCTATGAAGGTGGAGTAGAAATCTCAGCTCCCAGCAGCAAGAGAGGGTGACCTCCTGGACTTGCCACAAGGTAGAGGTTGAATAGCTAACTGACTCTCTGCACACACAACCCCCAAGTGGTTTTAAAGGAATGAGTGCAAAACAAAAACAAAACAAAAACCCCATGGCAAGTGGGCAACTCCCTAGACAATGTATGATGTATTGGAGGTCCGTGAGGCACTTCCCCGAGTCAGGCACTAGGAACTCAGAATGACTGGGGTCTGGCTCTGCCCTCAAGCAGCTTCCAGCGCCTGGGGTAGAAATGGACACTAAAACAGCTTAGGACCACTGAGCAAGGTGGAGACTGTGGTGGAGAGATGTGCAGGGGGGCTGTGGGGCTCCAGGGGCAGGTGGGACTGATTGAGTGGGGAGAGAAGCATGAGGAAGCTTCACAGAAGAAGGACTTTTACTCTGAACCTGGTGAGAAAAGGTCTTTTCTGATAGTGGGACAGATGGAAAGACGGGCCCCTGCGATAGCACTTTAAGGAGGGTGAATGGACTGAATTTGGTGGCGGATTGGATATGTGGATGAGAGACTGTTAGGAATCTTCCAGGGATGGCACCTTGTTTTGGGGGGGGGGGGCCTTATCGGCCCCTCTACTCTCCATGGGTGAGAAGAGAGAAGGCACAGGTGTGAACCCTACCCTGGTGCCCAGAGAAGCCTGGAAGAGGGCGGGCTTCCTATTAGCGCTCTCTCGCGCTCTCAGAACCAAAGAGGAACTTTGCCTCTTGTACTCCGCTACCAGTTAACATACTTTCAGTCGCAAGTGAAAGAAACTCGACCCATGTAGCAAAAGGGACAATTTATTGGCATACATGATGAGTGGCTCAAGAATGACAGGTTTCCGCCACAGCTCAAGTGATGAGAGCAGATCTCAGTTTCTCTCCATGTCTTAGCTTTGCTTTCCCATGTTGGCTTCAGGTACAGGCAAGTTCTCTTCTCACTGTAACCCCTGAGGCGCCAGACTTAGATCCCACACGCTTAGCGACCTGCCACAAAAGGAGGCTTCCCCACAGCTCCCGCACAAGTTCCAGAACGAGTCTCCTTGGCCTCATTTGGGTTACCCACCCATCCCTGAGCCAATCACCGTAGCCAGAGGAATGGACTGCACTGATTGGTAAAAACGCTGGTCACGTGCCCCCTGTTGGAGCCCTGGGCTGGGGGTTCAGTACCACCTAAACCGCTTGAAAGGAGACAGGGAAGGAGCAGTTCTCCCAAAGGAAATTGGATGCTCTTGTTAAAAGAAAGGGAAATGGATGCTTGGAAGGCAAAACCACCAGCTATCCTCTCAACTTCTTTCCACAGCAGCTTGGGGCAGTCCAGAGCGGCCGCCATTGCTTCCAGCATTAGGCATCCCTGTCACGGTCCTAAACCCAATACTGCTCAGGGCGCCTGGGTGGCTCAGTCCTGAAGTGTCTGCCTTTGGTTCAGGTCATGATCCCAGGGTCATGGGATCCAGCCCCCCTGCAGAGAGTCTGCTTCTCCCTCTC
Organism: Neogale vison; assembly: GCF_020171115.1. Taxonomy (NCBI): domain Eukaryota; kingdom Metazoa; phylum Chordata; class Mammalia; order Carnivora; family Mustelidae; genus Neogale; species Neogale vison. Next base: position 252,668,866 of record NC_058091.1, on the reverse strand, counting down.
CCACTCCCCCTGCTTGTGTTTCTTCTTTCATTGTCTCTCTCTCTTTCTCTCTCTCAAATAAATATATAAAATCTTAAAAAACAAACAAACAAACAAACAAACAAAAAAAAAACAGGATGGCTCAACACAGCTCTAAGGTCCAGGAGATGAATGAGCTCAGAGATGCACTTGACCTTTTGCACATTCAAAATAACAACCCAACTGACTAAACCAATTCATTTCTGTACTCATTCGCCTCCTGTGTGTCTTAGCCAGCTCTGGCTGCTGTGGGTGATAGAAAGACCCAGACTCTGCCCCAAGGGGTTCACAGTCAGTAGAATCTATTTTAGGTATAATTCTCTGATAATTTAGTAGAGTCAGACTTACGCTCAAAAAAAAAAAATACATTTCACTGCATCTTTTTTTCTGGCACTCAGACGCTTTTATTTGCTTTTAGATTAACTGCCTCACATGAAAATCACAAATTGAAAAGGCCGTTAAAATTCCCCTTCTACCTCCGAGTCAATTTTGCCTTCACTAATAAAAATTCCTAATTGTTATTAGAGATATTGAACACCCTCAATGAGGCAGTCTCTGGTGTTTTCATGATTTAGTCTTTGGAAGTCGATCTGAGTCCTGAGAAGGTATGGTGGTCCCTTCACCAACCAAGAGGGTGAGGCTCTGGGATCCATCATGTTAGCACAGGAAGCTGCAAAATTGGGGCTCCCGACAACGGATGACCGGGGGCATGTGACTGTATTGATGACTAGCTATCTGGGGAAGCAAGGCATATTGACCTGAGGAGCCGGAGGTTGGAGGAGGTTGGAGCAATTGGGGATAGATTTGCAATTCAGTGTGAAAAAGAAATATCCAAGAACCAGAGCTATTACACATGAATAACCTGCCACAGTAGGTGGTGAGCTCCTTTTCCCAGCAGGTGTGTAAGCAGGCACTCTTGGGTGGGAGATTGGGCCAAATGATTTCAGCCTCTTCCATCCAAGAGATACTTGAACTATAGGTTGTAATTCTGGCTCAGTTGCTCTCCTGCTGGGAGAACAAGTCACTGTCTTGCTTGGGTAAGCCCTGTCCCTCTCTGAGCCTCAGTGACCTAGATAACCCCAGAGCTCCCACCTTTTCTAAATGCCTCTCCTCGGACATTCACGCCCACCTCTGCACACTCAGACGATTTCTGTCCCATGCACATGTCAAGACTTCCATGCCTGAGTACAGCAGCCCAGCCAACCCTGAGGTGTGAGGCACCTTCTGTTCCTAGAGACACTGTGATTCATAGCCATGGGGATGCCTCCCCCATCTGACAGGTGGAGACAGTGAGTTCTAGGGAAAGAAACCAGCCGCGAAGACAAGATGCACCCACACGCACCTGACAGGGCCTCTCGGCCTGCGTCATCTCCCAGCCCTGGGAGGGGCCCTCAGTCCACAGATGATCTTGCGAACTGACTTTGCCTCGCCGGGTCAGGTGAAGGGCAGCAAAGGTGGATGCAGACACTGAGATCCAGAAGGTGGAATGTTTGCATCTTGCAGGTCCTTCATGAGTGGCCTTAAGACTTCTCTCGTCTGATTTCTACAACAGCCCTGCAAGGGGAGCATTCCCATCCCCAGCTTGTCAGGGATCTGAAGCTCAGAGAGACCTGAGGCCAGCCAGCAAATAAACAGCGGAGAGGACACTGGACCAGGCCCATCTGCCCACCCTGTGGGCCCTTGCCATGATGCTCAGAAGCCCATCTTCTGGAAGGTGGCATCAGCTCCTTCTAGGAAGTTCCCCTATTGCCAGGACAGTTGGCCAGAGCCAGACCAGACTCTCAAGTCCCTCTGTCAGTGTTTGCTGAAGGACAAAGAGGATGAGCTGGGCCTGGAGCTCCACCTGCCTTCTGAACCCTGCTGGGGCTTTCAGAGACAGACCACAGCACCTCCACTTTCATCTGGGCAGGGATGATGCCTTTAGGCCCTACCCAGGCTGACAAAGCACCTCCCACCACCTGTCCCCCCGAGACAGGAAAAACAGTGGTCCAACTCTACAGTTGAAGAAATGAGAGGCCACATCTTATGCCCAAAGGTACACAGTCAGTAAGTCACAGAACCAGGGACGAGGCTCAGACCTTTAACAACCTGAGGGGAACTGTCCAGAACACCCAGAGACTTAGCCCAGGGTCCGAGGCGACAGGCTTCACAGATGTAAGGTTCAGCCAGTGATGCTTATCAGCCCTGGATCCCACCAGCTGCCAGCTCCCCCATCCCAGAGCTGTCCCGACCATGAGAGCTGCTAAGCTAGTACCATGTCACTGCCTATGACCTCTCTTCCAACATACACACACACACACACACACACACACACACACACACACACCTGTATTGTGCTTTCTGGGGTTCTGAATGCAGAAATACAGAAGAGAGGCAATGTGGGCAGTGGAGGCCAAGAAAGAAGGACAATAAGGCAGAGCAGGCATGGCAATGCCTATGTAAACCAGGGCCCTCCTTACTCAGGGGGCCATGGGGGCTGGAGGAGGCCCACAGCCCAGCAGGAAAGAGATATATGTGCCTACCTTGTGTGGCTTAATTTTCACAACTCAAGAGAGAGAGGTAATTAGCCCCATTCTTCAGTTGAAAACACTGATGCTCAGAGACATTAAGCAACCTGTCCCAGGTTCCAAAGCCAGGGAGTGGCACAGCCCATGTATAAACCACTAAGTAGGTCATGCTGCCTCCAAAAGGTATGTGAGGCTCCCACCCAGGGCCGCTGAGCCAGCAGCGTTCCTCTGGGAGGGGAAGATTCAGCCATGAAGCAACCCCTGCCCACCGCCCACTTCCACCATCCAGCCACCTTAGGGACCATCCCCCAGCCGCAGGTGACATGGCCCAACCAGGGAGTCAGGGTGGCGCCCTTGGCCCCTTGGGGGGACCTGTGCACACAGCTCCACGGGCAGGCAAGGAACAAGTAAAACCCAATCTCTGGAGCCCTCATTCCCCAGAGCTTTCCTGGAAGCAGCAGGAAGCTATTTTTAAAAAGCAGCATCTGTGGGCAGGAAGCTGGAAGATGTGTTCCCAGCCCCATCCTCACCCCTGCAAGACCCAGGGTGGGCTTCACCCTGCTGAGCTCTCAGCCAAGAGGCCAAACAGCTACTCTGCCCAGCCCCAGCCTGGGAGAGAGGCCAGAGAGACAAGTCACTTGCCGGAGCAGGGATCTAGGTCTGCTTCAAATGCCCCCTACCACGGTGGCAGCTCCGCTCCCCAAAGGGAACGTGTGTGCTTGTGCTCACATGCCTGCAGTTATCCATGAGACTGTGTATCTACATGAGTACTGAGAAGTCCAGTCCTGTGTATCTATGGGGATGTGTGTACACAGTGCCCCGAGTGTCTCCATATCCTGTGCAGGTGTGACATGTGGGCACATGTGTTTTTCTGTGTCTCTGAAAGTCCGTATGTTGATGTGAATCCATGTGTGTGTGCAAGTGTATCTTGGTAAGCTGTGTGTGGGTGTGTGTACACAGGAGAGTTTACGTGTGTCTGTCGGTCTCTAAGAAATCCTGGAAATCAATGGATAGAACTTGAGAAGTAGGAGGAGCACCAGCCATCTCTTTTCTCCCCCAGCCTCGAGTCACAGAGAAGTCAAAGCTCAGAGAGGGAGGGGACTTCCCCAAGGCTAGGCAGTGGCTGAGAGAACTGGAAGCTAGTGTGCATCTTGGCTGTCCGAGCCCCTGTCTACCCACTCACCCCACACCAGCTCACTGCCAAGGTCAGCAGCTACAGCCTCCCTGCCACCCTTCCAGGAAGACCAACTGGGCGCATCATCTCCCAAGGGCTTTGAATTGGCTGTGGAGAAGGAAGAATTATCCAGGCACAAGCGCATCTGTTCTGGGCTGTGAGTCGAACATTCATTAGTTCAACAAACCTTTACTGCAGGGAAGAGCATGAGCAGGGCCTGCTAGTTGAGCCATGGAGATCTCAAGAGAGGCCAGACATGGTCCATGCCCTCAGGGAACCCACAGTCTGGTGGGAGGTCAGTCAGATAAACCAAAAACTCTGACATGAGGTTAAAAGTGCACAACAGAGGCATGAACTGCACGATCCTGAAGGGCACCTGCTTCTTCCCAAGACTAGTGAGAAGGTGACATTTGAATTGAGATTTAAGAGACAAGTAAGTATGTCAGACATTGACGTGAAAGAGAATTCCAAGCTGGGGCATGGCTTTCTCGTAAGGCACCTTATCCACTTCCTGATACCTTGTTCTAAAGAAATCCAGTCTTCCCTGGTCTTCCCATAACATGCTACTTAGTCTGCCTTTCATATCTGTTGTCTGTACTCCTGTTCTTTCCACTGTCTGGAATTTACTCATTCCTTCAGCAAATGTGTCTTAGAGGCCAAAATGGCACCTTGCCCCAAAAGTAGTACAGGAGGTACAGATGGCAATTGGGCACAGGCTCTGTCTGAGGGCTCGGGAGGGTAGGGTGTAATAGTCAGCCACCCACAGCTTCTGGTATTTCATGGGCCTGGCCCTGTGCTCAGTGCAGTGAGGAACAAGAAGACTGTGGGGAGGAGGAGGGAGCTCTTCAGCGCCTTGCTGTGCAGGTACCAGTCCTCACAATACAGAAAGGTGGGTCCTGATGGCCCTGTTTCTGGAAAAGAAAGTTGAGGCTCAGACAGGTGTGTAGGCCTCCAGAGTCTGGGTCTTACTGCAGGGCCAGGCTGCCGATCTGCGTGATCAGAAACATGGACTCAGAAACTGCCATTTTAGCTGTTCATTTGCCCATGGCTGAGTATTTACTGGGGTCCTAAGCATTGGGTTATGGTCCTTCTGGAAATGTCAGCTAAGCTGGGGGGCCCTAGGCAGCCGAAAGGCTCAAAGAAAGTAGGGTCCAACCTCCCCTCTCTAAGGAGCCAGTGTGGACCCAGCAGGTTTGAGTCTGACTGTGGGGGGATTAAGGGGACATGGCTAGACCCCTCAGTCTTCCACATTTTCCAGGTAAGCTTCTCTGTCCAGAACTCCTCGCCACTTGGATATGTACTGAGAGGATCCAGTGAGGTCACACACAGGAAACCTTTGGCACTCCTTAACATTAGCTAAGAAAAAATGTCTAGACTACATTGCACATCAGCTGTAACATTTTAGAGATTTTTGAAATCTGTACTTAAGACTGAATCTTCACAATCCAGCCTGTGATTAGAAATTGCCACATCCAGTTTACAGATGAGAAGCACTGCCTGCTAGAGATGTGGAGATGAATGAAATGGTCCTTGTTCTCAAAGAGTCAGAGTCAAGAAATATGAACACACGTTAAGCCTCTAGGGCACTCAAGTCTGTGATAAAAAGAAGCATGGAGAGGAAGGTGGGACTCCCTTTCTGATGTAGAATCAGGGAAGGCTTCCTGGAGGAGGGGACATCTAAGCTGAGACCTGAAAATGAGTCAAAGTTAGGCAGGCAAATGGAAAGAGGAAGGATTGGAAAGCAACATAGCAAAGCTTTGAGCCCAAAGCCCAGATCTCTTTTGGTGGGTTCTTAGAGGTCTTGGTTTAACACATGCATTCAATCAGTATGGTTGGGAAAGGTTTGGCAACAAGGATTTGGGGTGGGGATGGGAGGGCTGGAGAGGGAGAGCTTAACCCACATCCAAAGTCAGTTGGTCCCCAGACTGGAGGGGCCTCTCTCCACTCCTCCCTGCCATAGTCAGCTCCTGTTTTGGAAACCCCACCCAGACCTTGGGCAGGGCTATCATCTGCCTTCTGTTGCCTTCCACTGCCCGGTCCAGTTCCCCTGCCTCCTGTCTCCTTTCCTGGTAAGATGTAAACCCATCTAACCTGGAAGCCCAGGCTTCAGCGGGGCACTTGGCTCTAGCCCCCATCACGGCCCAGCCCTCCTCCCTAGAACACAGTTTAGGCACCAGAATTCACTGAGGGGTTAATCCTAAAATGTTTTTCAGATAGTATCCTGGCATGTAACTGGGCAGGAGGGGAGTCGCCGGATTTGGAGTCAGGAAGACTCGCCTTTGCATGTCAGCTCTGCCGTTTGTATAGCTTGGCAAGTCACTATGCTCTTCCACGCCCCAGCGTCCACACAAATAGATAATCAGGTGATGACAGCAACTACACAGAATTGTTGCGAAGGCTCAGATGAGACGAAGCACGTGACAATGCGCATAAACCATTCTGAGGCGTGTGTACGCGCAGGTGCTTATTGTTGCTGTGGCTGTGGGCATTAACAGCAATAGATGTCCATTCACTCAATGAGGGTCTGTCAAGGGGCCCACGGGCCAGACTGTGTGCTCAGATCTGGAATCTAATGATGAACAGAGTAGATCCGGCATGTGTCCCCAAGAACTCCACAGTGTGGGACAGAGGCAAACACAGACAAGTTCACTATAGGATGACTCAAACGTGGGTTGGGGGAAGCCCAGGTGGGATGAGTTAGGAAAGTCAACTAGGCCAGCCTGGGAAGCCAGGGAAGTTTAGTAGAAGTGGTATCCCAGTGGAGTAAGCCAGGGCAGGGCCAGGGAAGAAGGCTCTGAGTAGAGCAAAAGTAAGGACGAGCCTGGAAGGTGGGATTGAGGTGGGATTTGAGAGATGAAGCTGAAAATTAAACAGGGCACATCAGCTTGAAGATTAGATAAATATTAACTGTATTACATCTATTTTTAAAAATATTGCAAACAACTTGATTTTTTTTTAAAGTAAGAACCACAAAACCATGATACATTAATTTAAATCGGATGGTAGTTATCAGAGGCTGGAGCAGCTCAAAACAAGAATTCAGGTCACAAAATGTTGGGAAATAGTCCAGTCAACACATAAGACAGAAATCGTGAACAAAACAGATCTTCGGTTTTTAAAGGTAATTTATGGCATCACAAATCTGTGTCGTGCTTCCCTAGCGAATGCCACCAAGCATTTAAGGAAGAAATAATACAAACTCTGCACAAAATCTTTCCAAAAACAGGAACAAACCTTCCCAAGTCATTTTACACAGCCAACATTAGCTTGATCCCAAAACAAAACAAGGCACCACAAGACCCATACGCCTCATGACAACACAGAAATTTTCACAAAATATTAGCAGATTAAATCTAAATAAACATCCTCAGCTTATTCCCAGATGCTCAAGTCTGTGATATCCCCATTGTCAAAATCAAAGGTTGTGTTAAGATCAAATTATTTATTGAAGGTGAGTCAGTAAAAAAAAAAAAAGAGAGAGAGAGAGAAAAGTTGCCAGTGGGTTTTGGTTTTTTTAAAAGCTCAAACGGGGGACGCCTGGGTGGCTCAGTTGGTTAAGCAGCTGCCTTGGGCTCAGGTCATGATCCCAGCATTCTGGAATCGAGTCCCACATCGGGCTCCTTGCTCGGCAGGGAGTCTGCTTCTCCCTCTTGTCTCTGCCTGCCATTCTGTCTGCCTGTGCTGCTCTCGCTCCCTCTCTCTCTCTGACAAATAAATAAAATCTTAAAAATAAAATAAAATAAAAGCTCAAACTGAGTTTAGGTAAAAAGAAAAAGGTAATGTAGTTGTTTAGGCCGCCGACAGCACATGCGCAGCTGGGGCCCAGTTCTTCATAACACCGTCAGAAAGCTAGTTCTCTCTCTCTCTCTCTCTCAGCCTTACCCGCCCTCCTCTGGGTCGTCCCATTCTCAGGCCAGCTCTGCCCACAGGGTGGCAAGATGTTTCCATTAACACCGGTTGTTTGTCCACCTGCTCCCAGACACCTGAAAAGGCAGGATCTCTCTTCTGGGAGCACCCCAGAGGTCTTAGGTTTCACTCTGATTGGTTTGGTTTAGGTCATGTGGCCTCCCTAAACTAGAAGAGGGCCCTGATCCCCACCCGGCCGAGTGACAGTGGTTCCCCAAACAATAGAACAGATATAGATGATCCACCAAATGGGTAGTCATTTCACTTTTTATTCTCCTTTGAGAAAGTTCAAAGTCATCCCTGGAGGCCCAGGCGCATTACAGCTTTGGGTTCAAAATTTTCTCTCATCTAATTTGATCCTGGCTATGGCCCTTCTAGAAGGGTATTATCATTCCCATTTTTACAGATGAGAAAACTGAGGCTTAGAGAGGCAAAGCCCTGTGCCCAGGATCCCATAGATGAAAAGGGTCAGGTTCCAGATCTGAGCCCAAGTCAGCCTGACTCCAAAGCCCATTCTCTGCAGGTCACCCTCCTGTCCCATTGGTCCCTCTGCTCCCCGCGGTCTTTCTGGCATCTGAGGCCTTTTCCCAGCCCCACGGTAAGTTTGAGTGGTACAGCCTTATTGGCTGCACTCCTCTTGCCAGCTCAGGCTAACTTCTTGTTCCTTAGAATCCAGAGCCCACTGGAATGTTTGTGTTCTGGGTTCTGGTCCCCTAACTGAATGCGGGCAGGAGGAGAGACATGGATGGAGCCCAGAATGGGGATAAGGCCAGACTGGGTTACACGTGGATTTTGTCCCAGCCTCCTACCATCTCCATGCTACCCCACACCCCACCCCATCCACAGCCCAAAAGACACTGTGGGGCAGCAAAAGGAAGGAAACAGAAGCAGTCATTCCCGTGTGTACCGCCCTCTACAGTTTCCAAAGCCAATCTCCACCCCACAAGGCGGGCAGAGTGGATGCCACTACTGTCATGCCCATTTTGCAGATAAGAAACATGAAAAGTGAAGGAGATCATGCCAGTGGTGGAGCCATGGCTGTGTTCAAATCTGCCAGATTCCACCTCCCAGCGTGTTTTCAGTTCTCAGACGGCCTCTCCAGAGGAAACCAGACCCAATATTGGGTGTCTTAAAGGACTCAGGGGTTAGGAGTCATGTTCACTGAGCACTGACCATCGCCAAGACACCGGGCCCAGTGCTTTGTCCATTGGGTCTCGCGTCCTCCTCACTCCAACCTGCAGGGCAGATCTCCTTGAGCTAAGACTTTGAGAGGAGCCATGCCCTGCTCAAGGTCACACAGCCAGGAAGGGGTATTCAGCCCCCAAGCTGTGCTTTCCCCTGACCTTCACTTGGCTTTTAGGAGAAAGACTTCTCTCCATAGTCCCACAGCGCCTGGCCCTGGGCTCCGACATCAGGCAGGGGCTAATTGGAAGCCAGAGTGCTGAAAACTTCCTGCTGGCGCGGAGTGCCCCGCCCTCCCCTTCTCCACCTGGAGCCAGGGCCATCTGTTCCCTTTTGTTGGGATGCAGGGGAAGATGAAACTAAATTTAAATACTAATAATACTTAACATTTGTCTGGAAAGTGTTTTGCACACTAATTGCTGATTAATCCTCCCCAGGCCCCAGAGAGATCCTGTCTTTGTATCCCCATTCTGCAGACAGACTGATGGGGCCTGGATGGGCTGGAGTGGATTTGAGGCTTACTGGGCAAGAGTCTGGACCATCTCCATCTCCACTCGGCAGGATTGGGGTGGGTGAATAAATGCATCCAATTCATTGCTGCTGCTCCACAGCTAATAACAAAGCCAGAAGCTAGATCTGAATTGTGGCTTGGCTGTCTACCAGCTGCTTAATAGTGCTCAGCCTCACGTCTGTGAGCCTGGGTTTCCTGATCTGTAAAATGGGAATGATGTCCCCTTTTGTTCTGGTCAGTCACTTGCCAGTGTATACTGAGCACCCACCTTGTGTCTGCCTCTGAGCCAGGCCTGGGGAACCCTGCACTGAATATGACAGTCAAGGTTCCTGCTCCCTCGGGGCCCACAGTCTAAGTTGGGAAAACGACCGGTCAGACAAGACAATTGCAGCTGGTGATCATGAGGTTGTTGGCAAACAATTTGTAAGCATAGTTTTTTTGGGTTTGTTTTTTTTTTTTTTTTTTTTTTAGATTTTATTTGTTTATTTGAGAAAGAGAGCGAGAGAGAGCATGAGAGGGGAGAGGGTCAGAGGGAGAAGCAGACTCCCCACTGAGCAGGGAGCCTGATGCCGGGACTCCATCCTGGGATTCCAGGATATGACCTGAGCCAAAGGCGGTCGTTCAACCAACTAAGTCACCCAAGCGCCCTAAACATATTTTTTAAACCACAGTACCCTTTCAAAAATACTTCTGGGTAATAGAGTGACTCTTAACTTTCTTGCAGTGCTCATCTAGAAATCAGAGATATATTCCCAAAGTGGAGGGAATGGCTGCAGCCCACAGAATCCCAGGTCCTGGAATTTTGTTGGGGAGGGGGCACTCTCCCTCTCCCATGCAGGAGTGAGCTACTTCTCACCCCTTTCTTATCCCCCTCTTCTCAGTCCTTTCAGCTTCCCCAGGGCTTCCAGGGCCATCCACCCACTCCCACCCCCAGGCCGCAGAGGTGGGCCTCTCCTGTGGAGTCGGAGGCTGGGGCCGTGTGCTGTGAAGCCCCGAGGTTCCCCCTCAGGGGTGAAAGGGGCCACAATCAGGGGTCTCCAGGCCCAGCACCCCTATGCCAGCCAGCACAGCTACCTTCCAACCTTCTTAGATACCATTTCTTTAAAGGGTGGGAAAACAGCGGTCTTGGTGGAGGTGACCTGTGGTTAGAAGGACAAGATTCAAATCCGTCTCCGTCACGAGTGGCCCTGAGCGGGCTGGATGCCTAGTCTGTAACATGGGGCTGCCGTCCAACCAGATGAAGTGAGTCCACACGGGGACAAACCCAGTGCCACTCTTGAGTGGCAGGAAGCACTGGGGCATTTTTTTTTTTTAAAGATTTTATTTATTTATTTGACAGAGAGAAATCACAAGTAGGCAGAGAGGCAGAGAGAGAGAGAGGAGGAAGCAGGGTCCCTGCTAAGCAGAGGGCCTGATGTGGGACTCGATCCCAGGACCCCGAGTTCATGACCTGAGCCGAAGGCAGCGGCTTAACCCACTGAGCCACCCAGGCGCCCCTGGGGCATTTTTTAAAAATCTGAATCTTCTCCGGGGTGTTCAACAAAATAGAGCTGGGTTGCAATGTCCAACTTCACCACCAGGTGGACCCTGCCCAGGAAGGCCGTAAGATGTGCAAAACAAACTCATACCTTCCTTCAGAAAGCCCACCCCTTCAAGAAATTCTGTGCCTTCCATTCATTTTAAAATAGGAGATGCCTCCCTTTTTAGTTTAAGAGCTTAATGTCTAGCCTTCTGCAGAGGGTGAAAAATCAGCACAATTCATCTCAAGGCAAAGTCTAGAAAGCCCACACAAGCCACTCTGTCCCGATGCCAAGGTGGGCAGTTACTCTGAGTCACGCAGCAGGTCTGAGAGGATCTCGCCTCTTCGGCATTAGCTGGTGCCAGAGAAGAGGATACACATGGCCAGGAAGGAACGAGACAGTCTTGCAATGATGTCAAGGAGCTATTCCCTGCCTGCAGCCATGGCTTGACAAGTCTGTAGCACGTTCAGCTCAGAGGACCTCCCGTGCGCAGGGGGCACAGATGTCATCTCCGGTCATTACAATAGTCTGACAGAGGAACCCTGGGAAAGTGGGTAACTCACCAGCCTCCCGCACAGCAGATGGCAAAGCTAGGATCCGAGTTGAGAACTCTCTAACGACGAAGTCTGTGCCAGAAATGTTTTTAAGGTAGAGACAAGGAAAGCACTGAATTTCCTTACATGAATGATTCTGGAAGCAGAGATCTCGAGGGGGACGGTGAGGCTCAGTGGCTGCTGGAGCCCCCTGTCCCCATATGTCCCCTCTGGCAGCTTCTCACCTTACACCCCACCCCCCACCCCCACACAGCCGCACACCACCCCCCCCCAAGCTGCAAACTTGTGCACAGATACAAACATTGAGATGTGTAGCCAGGACTCACGGCGGCACAGGTGCGCACTATGTGAAAGCCCCAGCAGGTGCACACGTAGGCTTATACACGTGCCTCAGTGGGTACACACACGGTGACGCACAGAGCCCTCCACCCTGGGAGCAGTTACACACGTGGCATCTGCACACTCCTGATGCAGTGGGAAAACACAAGCTAACCCTGCTGGAGGGGACAATCTCAACAGAGAGCTGCGGTGGTCCTGCTCCGTGCTCCGGGCTCTGCAGGCCCAGGCTCCTGCTGCTGACCAAAATCCCATTTCTGATCCTTAGATTCTAGGGCTCCCCAAGCCACCTCCACACTGCAGGCTCCAGAGAATCAAGGTCCTGCCCCATAGGGACTCAAGGGTACTTCTATGCAAAGGTGTCCTCTGAAGTATCTCTCAGACATGTGGGAGCTCCTTGGGGTTCAGGCCTGGGGGCCAGGGCAGTGGTCTCCCTTCTTTGCCTCAGACTAGAATGGGACAGTGACTAGAAATACAGCCTAGGTGGGACTGTGAGTGAGTGCGAACCAGTCCCTCTTCTCTCTGAGCCTCAGTTTTCTCATCAGCAAAACGGGGCTATGATGCCTACCTTGCCAGGTTTTATTTAGTGAGACCTGAGATAGAGTATGTAGAACGTCTAGTAAGAGTTAAGTATTAGTTCCCCTTGACCTTGACCTTCCACTGCTCACTGCTCCGTGCAGCAGACAGACTGACTGATAGCATTCAATCAGACCCGATCATTCCTTCCTGGGTCCCTCCCCTCCAGGAACTCTTGAGAATTATGGAGCAGACAGAGGTAAGGATAGATGATTGTCTAGCAGACAGCTCTGTGAAAGAAGGCACAGGGGCACTTTGAGAGCCCGGAGCAAAAGTGGCAGAGCAGGCTGCCCAAGCTGGGGGTTGGGCTGGAGCTGGCCTTGCTGGATGGGGCCATGAGGCCACATTTCCTTGCAGAAGTGCAGTCTCTTAGCACCCTTCATTATCACGTCCTCAACCACGCCCAATGTTGATGCTTTCTGAACACCCACTATGTGCCAGACACTTCTTGTAGCCGTTTCTGTGGGATGAATCACTGCTCCCAACAACACAGCCCAGAAGTGCGTACTATCTCACCTACAGAAAAGGAAGCTCGGAGAAGGGGCACGACCTGCTCAAGGTCACAGAGATCAGAGTCGAGTCCGACTCCAAACTCCATGTTCTTCCCCCATGTTCCCAGCTCTCGGCCACGGCAACAAACAGCCCCCAGGACCTGACTGTGCTTCCTCCCCCAGTTCACTGAGAGCCACCCTGTATCCCCCCCAACAGACATCTCTTCAGACTCTCAATGCCTGGAGAAGGATGGCAGTAGTCAGTGTTCCCCTCCCTTCCAAGCCCTCACCCTCTGGCCCTGCCTGGCCTCAGGGGCCCTGCTTCTCTCCTGCAACTGCAAGATGGCTCTGTGCCAGCCCCAGGCTTGCATCTCCGGGTGCTGAAGTTGCCTTTCCAGAGTCTAAGCACCTGCTAGCCCCATCCTTCTATCTCATCTCATCTCATCTTCAGTGTTCCAAGATTCATTGTTTATGCGCCACACCCAGTGCTCCATGCAATGCCCTCCTTAATAAGCCCTGTCCTCCTTAAAATCACACTGCTCATTGGCCCTAGGACAACCATTTCATGGAAGGACAGAGAAAGTAAGACCAGAGGCCCCCCAAGAGGAAGGTCAGAGGCTCTGAGGAGGCAGGGAGTCTGAAGCCCGGAGATCCTTCCCACTGCATATAGGAAATCAGGAGTCTTGGTTCTCTCCAGCTAATAGCCCCCAGGCTGAGCGAGCATTTAGGCAGGCTCTCCAGAGAACAGGGAGAGAGATGAGTCACCCAGCCTCAAGGGGTCAGCCGGCCAAGGATGGGGAGGGTCAGCCAGCCGGGAAGACATCATTAGCTACCCAGTGTCCAGCGGGCAGCCTGAGTCAGCAAGGCAGGGTCAGTTGGTCAGACTATGAGCTGGCCCTGGCTCACACCCTTCTCCAGGGCTCTCCCCAACACCACCGCTGCCCACCTCTGCCTCCCTGGGAGCCTCGGGGGAACACACCCAGCTCATAGGCATCACTGTGAGGGCCTGCCCTTCCGCAACACACATGGGCGCTCAAAGAAGTGGCCAGAAAGCCCTGAGATGGAAACAGTGAAACAGTGAAACAGAAGCCCCTCAGAGCACACACCTTGTTCTCCCTCTCTCTCACTTTGTCTCTCTCTCTCTCTCTCTCTCTCTCACACACACACACACACACACACACACGTGTGCTTATTACCTAATGTCGAACACATGCACATACTCAGACTCACCATTTCCTGCACAGGAGTCCCTGTTCTACTGTGTTGGTTTTACTCTAAGGCTGTCCCTGTGTGGCACAGATTTGAGGGCGGTGGACCTGTGTGCCCTCCGCCTTGAAACGACTCTCACCAGCCTCCTGACCTCAGACGCACTCAGCATGTCTCTTGACCTTGGTTTCCACGTCTACAGGACAAGGTTAAGGAGTCTTCTTAAAAGGAGGTGTGGGGTTATAAAGCTGTCTAGGGAGAAGTTTGCAGGTTTCTCACGAAGCCACCAGCCAGGGAAAGAAAAAGAACAACCCAGGCATAGCAAATGCAAAGGCCCTGAGGCGGAATGAACTTGTCATCCCCAGAGCAAGAGAACAAACCCTCCCCCACCCCCACAGAGCTGAAAGAACAGGAAATAATGAAAAAGGAGGGAGAAAGTAGAAAAGTGCCTTTGCAGAGGGAAGAAGTGAGCAGATTAGGTAGGACATTTAAAGAGGACTGAATGGTTGTTTGCCCCTGCGGGGGCTGGGAAGATGAGCCTCTTTTGGGGGGCTGGACTGTACTTTAGGAAAGCATGTTTCAGTCAGGAGCCCCTAGGAAGGAGGGAAGAAACAGAACCCTGGAGACTTGTGTCGGTGGGCTTCCAGCCCCTACTCTGCCGAGAGCATCCCCTGACAAGGATCAGCTCTTAGGGATGCCCCGGGCAGAGCCAAATGGCAACTCTAGGGTATGTCTGCATACCCAATGCCCCTGGCAGGGTACATCTGCAGTTCCACAGCCAACAGCCCGCTCTCCTGTAGGTTTTCCCACTTGATCCTCACAACCATCTGGTGTGAGAGCCCACAGAGGACCCCTTTTCCAGAACACAGAGTTTAACCTCCAAGATGTTAAGAGGCCGAACACTTCTTGATGTCTCTATTGTCTGGTCCACAACAGCACCTCTCATTGGGGAGATGCTACAGCCTTCTAGCCCATGCCCTGCTTTCAGCCCTCTCCCCTAATCAGTCCTCCATACAGCAGCTGGAGAAGTCTCCTTAAAAGACAACTGAACTTTCTCCTTGGCTGCTTATAGAGATCTACTGTTCTCACACTGAGATCCAGAGTCTGCTCTGGGAACCTCAAGGCCCTGGGTAACTTGGCCCCCACTAGCCTCTCCCAGCTCATTTCCCCAACTTTCCCCAAGCTCTCCCAGCTCCAACCACAAAGGCCTTCTCACTACTGCTTCAAACCACCAAGCTCATTCCTGCCCCACGGCCTTTGCACCTGCCTCTCCCTCTCCTTGGCAGATTGTACCATCATGCCAACTCCACCTACCTGTGGGGCTGCTCCCTCTAGAGTAACCTCTCCCCATGTCTCCTCCTCCAAACACCTCCCCCTGTGTTATGTTCTTTGGCATATTTACTGACATCTGAAACTATTTTGTCTTTTGCTTGCTTAAGTATTGTCTGTAGCCCATTCTAGACTGAAAGCTTCCTAAGGGCAGGGTCCTTAGGGCCCAGCACACTGCCTGGCACAGAGTGAGAGCCCAGAGGATATTTGTGGAATGAATGGACAGGTGATGTGCCCAAGGTCATGTGACTGTTAGATAACAGAGGCCCGATTTCCACCCAGGCCTTAAGCCTTCTAGAGCTGGAGAGCGTGGGACTCCCATCATGCAAGGGAACCCAGGATGGTGGTCTTGGTACCAGGAGAAGGGAGTCACTTGTGAGTTCATCCTCAGCAGCCTGACTAGTAGGATGGCCTGTCTCCTCACCCACCTATCTCCCTCTTGAAATCAGGGGGCCAGACTGAGACAATCACTCCTGCCACATGGCCCTCATGGCTCTTTCCTTCCCTTATTCTGATGCTCGGCTTGCAGCCATTCACCACTGACCACGCACACACACACACCAACATCCGGATGGGTGCCTGGCCTATCCTCCTTGGGGGTAAGCACAGGGCCACTGGAATTCCAGCCTATGACTCCTTGGGACAAGTACAACACACCAGCTGGCCATGTCCATTGGTGTCTAGGACCTAAAGGGCACATGTGGTCAATGGGCCTGCAGCGGAGTGAAGACCCTGAGAGCAGGATGAGGAAGCCCGAGACACAGGCCCCAGGCCTCTCCACCTGCCTCAAGCAGTATGACCTTGCGCCCCGCGTCCCCCTCTAAGGCTCAGTTCCTCATCTGCAAACAGAAAGCAGGGTGGATTTAATGATCTCTGAGGACTCTTCCAGCTCTGAAGAGAAAGAAGAAGACTTTGTAGATGCTAGACATTTATTAAACACCTGCTGCATACCACCATCATGTTTTATTCTCACACAAACTGATGGCCACACTCAGGCATGTAACAGAGCCAGAGGCCTGCCCTCACAGCCCATGGCTAGCACAGCTGGGGCCAGGGTCCCACAATCCCCTTTACCAGCCACTCTAAGAGCCTCCTCAGCCTCAGGCCCCCCTGGATGCCTGTAAACTGGGTCTTCTGCCTTCTCCCTCTGAAAGGTTCACTTCTGTGCTGAATTCCTCCAGGGCTGCTGGGGGTCCTCCAAGCAGCAAGCCAATTCCATCCTGCAGGCCTAGCTGAGCTCAGGGGCCCCCAAAGTTCAGGGGTCTCTGGGTGCAGTTAGACTCCACCTGGGTGACCTTGGGCAAGTCGGTCAACCTCTCTGAACCCCGTCTTCATCACACGTAACACACAAAGCCTACTTCTTATCTATGGGTGACACTGAGATGACTCAGTGAGGTGCTAGAGCCAACAAGACAAAAGGGACACTCTGGACTGGACCCTGAGCATGTAAACAGACAGATGTGGGGTGTGGGAGGGCTTGGGGGCCAGCAAAGGAGCCAGGCTCATCCCAGGCAATGTGAGGTCACTGCAGGAAGTTTCTGAGCAGGGGAGTGGTATGATGTGAGGAGTATTTTAGGAAGATTCTTCTGGCAGTGCAGTACAGGTTGGCTGGGAGGAGCTGTGTGGAGGAGTGTGGGCAGCATTTATGCCTGGAAAACACTTGCAAATGAGGCCCCCTCTCCCAGCCCTCCAGCATCTGAGACAATCTGAGAAGCGGGAGCTGCATCTTGAGGTCCCACTCACCCTACTCAGATTGCATCCACCACCCCAGGCCCATCAGCAGGCTCCAGGGCCACGAAAGCTTACTTCCTCCCCCGAGCTGCACAGCCCCTTTGCCGTCAGAAAGTGCCTTCTTGCATGTCCCATTTTGCTACACCCATCCAGCTCAAAGCGGCAGTGAGAACAGGAAGCTGGGACTTCAACAAGGTCTGCAGGGACACCAAATCCAGTGCCCCTCCACTTGGAGGCACAGATACACTGGGAGGTAACAGGCTGTCACCAGGAACCCTGTTTGAGCCTCAGGGGGCACCTTCTGCCCCACCTCGGTCGAGGGCAGGATCAGAGAGAGGCTCAGCCTTGCTCAGCCTGAGCCCTCTACCCCAGGAGGAACCTGAGAAGGAGCTACAGAACTTTCCATACACAGATAGGGCCCAGTACTTGGTACCAGTCACAAAGGAGTCAACCTTCACCAGGTCTCATGAGACAGCAGAGGGAAGAGAAGGCCATAGGCAACCACCTCTTGGGCAGAGGATTCCACTAGCCCCATGTAGTCCCTGATCCCCACCAGGTCCCTGCCTGTGAGGCTCAAGGTGTCTCACTGGCAGAGAGCTTTCTGGCCACTGGTACTAGCAACATCACTCTAGTCCCCATCTGACAGCTGCCTTGCAGGGTTGATCATCACTTCCCCTTCCTTCCACAAATTCTCTTCCATGCTTGCTTTTTGCCAGGCCTGGACCTTCACACATGGCCCTGCCCTCAAACAGCCCATAAGCCTGGTGGTGGAGGCCAGGACCTTGTAGGGCAGTAAATCCTGCATGCAATGCAGGCAAAGCTAGCCAGATGCAGGAGATGGAGGGGTCGGGGGGGCCCAGTTGGGATAGGCAAGGACAAGACAATAACAGGGACAGACAAGGACGAGACAATAACAGATGGACAGGTTGCTATTAATTGGGCCAACATAGCTGCTAGGGTCAGGATATGCATGAACCAAGTGGTGCTGAGCTGAGTCTTGCCAGGGATGTAGGAGTTAGCCAGGTGACAAGAGTAAGTCAAGGTGCTCTAGGCCAAGGGGGTGGGAGGGTGCAGGTGCACAGGCACAGACTCAAGAAATAATAGGCTACCTCCAGGAAATTGCAGGTAGTTCAGTATGTCTAAAGGAAAGGGCTGGAAGGTGGCTTAGAGGTGGTAACAGAGATCCTTGTCCATTATGTTGAGGAAGTAGGGTTTGTGAGTACTTTGTGTCCCATTGGGTGACCTTGGGCAGGTTTACTCCACCTCCTGGTGCTCAGTTCTTTCATCTGTGAAGTGGAATGTCATTCACCAATAAGCAGAAGGGTTGGGATCTAAACCCTGGCCATCAGCTCGAGTGTGCATTTTAAAGCGCCTCCATGTTTTTCCACTCAAGAGCAAGTCCCCTGATTGTCCTCTTTGGGTCACAGTGGGTGTCAGAGGCAGCAGGACAAGCCAGTAAATAGGGCAGATGAGGTTCTCCTCTTCACGGAGATTTTCTTCTACTCTAGAGACAAGCCACAAACACATAAGCAAATATATTTAAACAAATAAAATAATTTCAGACACTGCCAGTGTTATGAAGCCCATTAAACAGAGTAATGACATAAGATGGGACATCCTCACTTAAAGAGAATTTAGATAAAAGAGGGACAGTCTCTTTGAGGAGGGGACATTCAAGCCCACAAGTAAACACCAAGAAGGAACCAGGCAAGTAAGGATGTGGGGGGAAAGTCTTCTAGATGGAGGCAATAGCCAGTGCAAATGTCCTGAGGCAGGAAGAAGGTTGGCAGCTTGAGAAAGACAAAGAGTCCTTTTGGCTGGAGGAGAGCAAGGGCGGGGAGGAAGGAGGGCCAAGGGAAAAGAGGGCTCAGCTCATGTGGAGACTTGGAGACCAAGGAAATGACTGGATTTCATTCTAAGTGTGGTGGTTTTATTCTAAACTAATAGAGGGTTTTGAACAGAGGTGTGACATGATCTACTTTGCATTTTTTCAGGATTCCTCTGCATACCGCAGGGAAACTGTGTTGGTGTGTGTTTAATGCCAACTAGTATTGCTCTGCAGCTATAATGACGTACACATTGCAACAGTTAGTGAGTTTGCTTGTTTGGGTAGTGCTGACCGGTCCATTGTCACCAGCCACCTCCTGTTGGGTGTTTGTGGCTCAAAATAATGCTTAGTCATCTAACAGACCATTCACCCTTGAACAAGAAGAGAAGGAGAGGATTTATTGATTCCATAGGAATGCATTACAGTGGGTTTCAAAGCCCTGGATCACATTCCATATCTTCCTAGGGCTGCTCCCACAAGGACCTAGAATCTCACTCATGCTAAGAAACATTTATGCCTCACCTCATACACACAGCCTGACGAATACAGACAAACTCCATGCTAGATACTCTGGGTGCAAAGACAAATAAATAAGATTTGATCTTGAGGTCAAATCTTGAGGCCTGATGGGGACGATAATTCACAAGCAGAGTGTGATTTGCTTGGGAGTGCCACACTGGATGGGGGCAAGGCTTCACAGGCAAGGCCTGTGCAGAGGTGAAGAGAACTCCCAGAGGAGAAGTCCTCTGACCTGGGTCCTGACTGGGGTTTAGTAGGAGAGGTGGACTTTGGCACAACACTCAGCTGAGTTCCTGTCTTGGTGTTACCACTTTCCAGCTGTGTGAGTTTGAGCAGGTGCCTTGAGCCCTCCAAGACTCCAACTATTCCCTGGAGCTCCCATCTTTCGGGCCATCAGGTGGCATGAAATGTGCAAAAAGGATCAAATACAGCGTCCTGCACCTAGTGGGTACTCAGCAAATGACATCTTTTTTTTTTTTTTTCAAATTAGAGAGTATCCAAAGATTTCTGTATAATAATATCACATTCAGAATGACCTAACATTGGCCAGACTGGGACCCAAGGGGCAAAAGGAAGGCAAGAGGTCTCCCATGCTATCCCTTGGGGAGGCTTGAGGAAGGGTGATACTGGGGTGGGACCTGGAAGGAAAGGCGGCTTTGGATGGAGGGAAAGAGTGGGTCTGGCAGGAGGATGAGTGGGCGGCAGACAGAGGCAGGAAAGCCACAGCAGGCACAGGGAGCAACCAGAGGTTCCTTTTGTCAGACCTTTCTGAATGTTAGCAGACTGGCCAGACCAGCCGTTGGAAAGGTAGGCTCGACCATGCTGTAAAGGACCTTGTCACCAACCAAGGTAAGGAGTTTAGGCTCTGGCCAACATGCCAGCATTTCCCAAAGTGCGCTCTTCAGAACACCCCTGCCCTTGATGCTCTACATTGAAAGGCTCCCTGATCAGGTAAGTTCTAGAACAGCCACATGCTGTGTCACCTCTCTGAGAATCATCATCCAATAGCACATTAAAGGCCCCAAAAATTCCTGAAGAGAAAAATCCATTTGACTTCATTTAGCCTAGCAATCCCCACTACCTGACCAAGGGCCCCCCTATTCACAGCGCACCGTTATAGCTACACAATCCACTTTGAACAATGCCAGCAAAGAAAGGGGCGAGCTGCCGATTGTTTCTTGTTTCGAGCAGGGTCAGAGCTGGTGGTCAGAGCTGAGCTCACAAAGGATCTATGAGTCAGCCCCATACGAAGCATGAGAATAGAGATGGGGCCCAGGGCGCAGGTGGAGGTGGGGAGATACAATGAGGAGGCTGGGCCTCGGTACAGGGATGAACTGGTAAGGCCTGAGGAACCCACAGGCAGTGGGGAGGGAGGCAGCAGGAGATGGTTGGGGCAAGTAGTCTGAACTTGGACCTGGACATCCACACTGACCAGGGCTTTGGACTTGAGCAACCAGGGAGAGAGCAGAGCCCACCTGTGACAGCTCTGGTGGGAGATGAGTCGGCTTCAGGGCATCTTGTGTGAAAGAGGCCTGGGAGCAGATGGTTGTACCACTTGAGAGCCACGAGCCTGTTTTCTGGCCTCCCTGGGGCTGCCCTCCAGTTAGGGAGCCTGAAAGAGGCCTTATATCCTCTCTTCCCTGACTGAGCGCTGAAACAATCCCTGCGGTTTGAGCTGGGGAACCCCTCCATGAAACACCCCAGTGCCACTCACCCCTTTAGTAAACATTTGTCAGGTCCTCACCAGGTGGGCCCACACTTGGCCTTGCACTAAGAGATGACTCTGCCCTCTCTGACCAGCAGCTGTGCCAGTTTACTGGGCAGGCAAATAAGGGCCATCATGAAGTCCACACAAAGTCCCAATGAGGCCAGGACTGACTCTGCCCAGAGGAAGAGACATGTGTCCTGGGTTGGGAATAATTAGAAAAGGAACGAAGAACATCCCAGGCAGAGGCCACAGGAGCTCAAAGATGCAGAGGAGGGCTTGGGGAAGAGAAACATGTGGCTGGGATGAGATCTCATCAGCAGAGATCACTTCATGGACTGGGCCTCCGCTTTCCCACCTGTGAAATGGGTATCACAACCCCCACTGGAGCCTCCTCTGCAAGTTCCCCAGATAAAGGGCTGTGGACACACCCCCTTCCACTTGTTAGACCCTGCCAGGCCCTGGGCCAGCCCTGGGGGACCACAGAGAAGGTGGCTCCTTTGTGCCACCAACACAGGACATCTATTTTTCGCCCTCTAGTGCTTGGAAGGTGGTTATTGTTAGAATCCAAGCCAGGGCGGTCCTCAGCTCCCAGGGGCCAGGCTCCAGATGTGCACATCTGGCAGCCAGCCTCTGGTCCTGGCGAGAGTCGGAGAATCTGTGGGCCGCTCAAAAAGAGGCAGATGTATTTTGACAAGGCTGCCACGGCTTCTGCAGCTTCCTGAGTCAAAATAAGCCCTTCTCTTGGGCAGCCCCTGGGACGGGCTATTTCTGCATCACATTCCTTTTTTCCACATGGGGGGCTGAGCTGCAATGATTCCAGCTAAAAACAGAAGCTGCCTCAGCTGGAGCCCACGACATCCCCCTCAACGACAGAGACACCAGTATGCAGCCTGTCGTGAACTCGGGAAGCCTTTTCTGTGGACTCAAACTCAGATAATTTCCCTTGGGGGCATAGGCGGTCCAACCAAGGAACTCTCCCATCACCCTCCCGTCCCAGAGGATTACAAATCAAGAAAATAAGTCCATACATGTGTACAAAACTTCAGTAATGACAAAGTATCTCCTTGTCCGGACGGGAACTTGTGGAGGTGGCTGCTATAGTTTCCATTTTAAAGATGAGCAAACTGAGGCTCAGAGACGTGATTTGACCCTGGAGGGGATGGAGGAGAGAAGATTGGAGGCCAAGGCTGTCAGACTCTCTAGGTGAAAAAAATGAGCCTGCAAGAATGCGGCCATGAGAGGAATTTCTAAATTTGAGCAGATCAGTATCAAAGGGCAGGAAGGCTTGCGGCCGAGTGCTGCTCCCTGAGCCAGACACCATGCAAAGTCCCTTTGACACATAGCGTCTCATTCTAATTTTCCAAACAGCCCTGGCAAGAGGACTCATAATCCTTGTTTTCTAGGTGGGAAAACTGAGGATCAGAGAGACGAAGGCTTTTTGCTTCCCTGGTGCTGGTGGAGCTGAGGCCCAGGAGAGTTCAGGCAGGAGGATAAGTGAGGCTGGCCCGAGAGAGAGCAGGATGGGTAGGACAGGTGTGTACCGGCATTTTCCAGAGCACGGAAGCCTTGGTACCTCAGCGACCAACGAGAGGTGGTTTGGCAAGTGCTGCTTTCAATGGCAAGTTCAACACTGACCCACATAGCCCTCTTTCCCAGTCCTTCTACAGCGCCCCAGGGCACCCATAAGAAAGTCTTGGGCTGCTGCCAGGAGGTCCTTCTCCCCTCTCAAATATTAGCCCCCTCCCTTTCCATGACCAGAGGGCTAGCCTCGGACACAGGGCAGGAGCCAGGCCCCAGAGCGCTGAGCTCCTTTTCACCACGTTTATGTGCATTGTCACCCTCCGTTCTAGCAAATGACACTGGTTTTCTGGTGTGAAGTGGCAAGATGAGGTTTCCTTTTTAAGTAAACGCAATGAAGGGTTTTATCTTTGCAAGTGAGTGAAATTAGAGGGCAATGTTAAGTAAATAGCAGAGGTGGTATGTAGATGTGGCAAAAACGGCGGAGGAGCGACTTCAGTCCCTGCAGCGGGCCCCAGCGGGCCTCCCTCTCCCCCAGGCCAGGTCTGGCACCAGCCCCCTGCACTGCACCACCACAGTGAAACCTGAGGTCTCCTGACGGCCAGGCTGCACCCCACGGCCAGCCCGGGCCACCACAGGCTTGCTGACACAGGTCTGTCCAGTGTCCCCTGAGATAGGTTAGGGCAAAGGGGAATTGTCCCTCAAAGGTAAAACCATGGGTACAGAGACTTGCCAAAAGAGGCAGGAGTACAAAGTGAGCATCTGCCTCCCCCAGCACCTTCTCACTGATATTCAAGTTCAAACTTTGAGAAGACCAGAATGACAAGGCAGAAGTTCTGGAACCGCAGGGCCAGGACTCAGACCCAGCTGCCTTGCACGTGCTGAGTGACCCTGAGCAAATGGCTGCCTGGCTTACCCAGGCTCCTCCTTCTAAGAATGGAATCATCCCGGGGCCCTCTTCCTCAGGCAGCCAAGAGGATGAGCCAAGATCATGCAGCTGAGGCACGACAGCAGCCTTGCCTGTAGCCTCCACCACATACACAGTTCCTGTTACTCTCTGTCAGGCACTGGTGAGACAGTTGCCCGGTGTTATGTCAAGCCTCACCTCAGTGCTGCAGTGGGCTCAGAGAGGCACAGTGCCTTGCCGCAGGTCACACAGCAAGGAAGTACTAAAGCCAGGGTAGGAGCTCAGACTCTCCAGCTTCATGCCTGGGGCCCTTTCTCCAACACCCCGGGCTCTCTCCTCTCTCCCTCCTCGCTCCCTATTCTGAAGACTCCCCTTGGTCCTAACTACTTGTCCCTCCTTTGACCCTCACCACAAAGACTCTTCCTCTCAGCAGGGCACAGCCAGGCCTCCACCAGTTGGGTCAACCTTTTAGCTCCCCTTCAGCCTTTATGCTATTCTTGCTGCATTCCAACCTGGCCTGGCAGTCCCCCATTAAAGTCACTGGAAAAACAAGTTCTCTTTGATTGCATAAAAGCAGACCCCCTTTGAAGCAAAAGAAACCACAGAACCTCTCTGAGCCTTAGTTTGCCTGTAAGTATAATGGGGTCATAACAGTCCATTTCCACACAGTTGAGATCAAGATTCACTAAGGTAATACATGTAAAGCCCTCAGGGCTGTTCCTGGAAGATGGTAAGTGCTCCTAATTAGTATTATTAGTAGTAGTTGTATCATTGTTTTTGGTATTATTACTGCTATCAAGGGATGATGGTCAGAGACCCTGGCCCAGTCTTCAAAGAACTCACTGCCTAGTTGGGAAGACCATCTGTCCATATTTCCACAAAGATGAGAAGCATCCAAAATCACAATACAGCAGAACACAAGTGAATTCTGCAGTGTCAGAATGACACAACACTGCAGTCACACAGGTGTACAAAGATGCAGGCTGCGATGGGAGAGAAAAATCTGCACACTTCATTTATTCAGCAAACATTTACCAGGTGCCCACCATGGTCCAGGCACTGTGCCAGGCTCCAATGCTGCAACAATGGGCAAACAGACGTCATCTTTGCCCCTGTGGGACTCCCACCCGGCGGAAGGGATAAACCTGGAACAAATCATTATTGAAGTTCAGTCGAGCTAAGAAGAAAAGTACCTTGTGCCATAAAAATGTTTACCAGGAAACAGAGCTTAGCCTGAGGGTATAGCCAGGGAAGGTTTCCGAGGAAGGGGGATTAAAAGGGATGAGAGCAGAAGCAGGGGGTGGAGTTGCATATGGCCTGGAGAAAAGATATACAAGAGGTACTGGGGAGGGGGAAGGGAATAAAACCACCCTCCTACCATACAGCAGAGTGATTCAGCTGTAGTCTAAAGTCAAAGTGCCTGGGGTCTAATCCTCGCTCTGTCATGTACTAGCTGTCACACCTTAACCAAGAGAAGTCTTTCAGAACCGCAGTTCCCTCATCTGCCTAGTGGGCACTATATCAGCTACCTCATTGGATTAAATGTAATAACATACATGGAGTAGTTAGCTCGATGCCAGCCAACCCTATTTTAGAAGCAGATGATAGGAAAAGCAATCAAAATGCCTTAAGGGCAAAAGAGGGTTGTATTAATTAGTATAACTAAAAAGTTCAAGGGCAGATTGTGGATTTCAGGAAGAGCTTGATCCAGGAGTCAGGCAATATCCTCAGGAATCAGCGTCTATCAGTTCTGTTTCTGTCTGGCTTGGCTTCCCCCTTATACAGATTCCTTTCACACTGTGACCTTGCAGCTTCAGGCTCACACCTTCTTAGCGCAGTAACTCCAACAGAAGAAGAATTTTTCTAAAATTTCCAGAACAATTTCCAGGCTGAGTCTTACTGGACCATCTCAAGTCACATGTCCATACCCTCATCTTGGGTCTGGGTTTTGCACCAATTCCTAGAGTCTGAACAAAAGAGGATTGGAAACTCCATCCAAACCACATGGCCAGAGAATAAGGGAAGGGTAGATTGCCAAAGGAATATGAAGCTGCTGTACAGAAGAGAGGCTATAGGGCAAGCTAAGATAATGCATGTCCACCATGGCAAGTACATAGGGACCCAGGGTGGCCATGCCACATCAGTTGGTGACACACTGAGAGTGCTGAATGATCACTTAGAGTCTCCTTAGCCTACACCCAGCCGAGGAGTGAGCCCCATTCCCATTCTGACCTCCTAGTCCCAGAAGATCAGAGAGGCAAGTGCAGACCCCAGCCCAGACAAATCCTCAATGGCACCTTCTAGCTGAGTGACCTTGACAAGATTCCTTGTCCTCTCTCTAACTCTTTCCTCATCTGTGAAATGGGCATAATACTAATTCCTCACCTCATAAAGTTGTTGGGCAGTTTAAACAAGCTGATATATAGAAAGCACATAGCACAAAGTAGCTCAGTGAAATGAGCTCCTGTTACTATCATCATTCCACAGGCTCTGGACATCAGGGGTCACATTGATTCACCTCACCCCACAGGTAAAGCCCTTTCCCATTCCTTCCAGAAGATCTACCAAAAGCCAGGGAAAGGCATTTGACTTCTCCCTTCCTTTTGTGAAATGAAATGTAAATATGAAAGTCAGGTTCAACAGGATATCTAAGTAAGTGGGTCCTGCAATCTGGGGGAGCTCTTAGGAGGAGGCATCAGAGACCCCTGGACAACCCAGGCCACATCCTCCCTGGGACCGGCCTCCCCCAGTTTACAGGCTCTGTGAAGGTCTTCTCTGAAACCTGGCTTCTTCCCCATGCCCTTACCAAAGATCCAGCAGCGACACCTCTCTGTCACCTGCCTGACCCTGCAGACAACCCAGTGTGTGGACCCCAACCTCCCCTCAAAACATTTAGGAAGCAGAATAGATTAGGGAAGGAAAAGAGGGAAAGGAGAACAAGAGAAGGAAGAAAAGAGGAATCATTTTCATTAGGCACTGAGAGCGCTTCACACTCAGCCAGGCACCTGTGTACAAGTCCTCATGGAATCTCCATCACGGAAGTGAGCTACTATCTCCCTGCACTTCCGGGGAGGAAAATGAGGCTCAGGTTGGTGAAGTGACCTACCAAAGGTCACCCAGCTAGTGAACGAAGGCGCCTGCCCGCCCAGGCCTTCAGAGGAACGTTGCCGCCAGGCTCCTCACTGAGCCAAGCGGGGAATCTCACAGCCCTGCAGCCGGAGTCCAAAGAGAAAGCAGGTTTCCAAGGAGAAGGAGGAGAGGTGTTGGGAACATGCAGTTATTTACAGGGTGCCGTGTGGGCTGCTGCGGGAGGAGGGAGCCACGTCCTGAGGTGAGCAGGGAGTGGGAGATGCTGGGTCCTCAGTTTCCTCATCTACAGAACCGAGATGCTAACAGCAGCCTGGGGGAGATGGAGCCCGGGAAAGAAGACAGCGCATGCGCAGAGCCCAAGGCGCCAGGAGCACAACAGGTTGTCAGGGTGGGAGGGGGCGGCTGTGGTCCCCTCGGGTGGATCAGGGTGGGACCCCTGGGGCAGTGGGCCCCGGTTTCCCTAAAAACGATGGAAGAACATGCCTGGGTCTTTGAAAGAGGCCCTTAGTTCTCCAAAAACAGTAATTTTTAAAAGAAATTGCTGGGGAGCCTGGGTGGCTCATTTAAGTGTCCCACTCTTGATCTCAGCTCAGGTTATGATCTCAAGGTGGTGAGTTCAGGCTCCATGTTGGGCTCCAGTGTGGAGCCTACTTAAAAGGAAAAAACAAAAACAAAAACAAAAACAAAAAAAAAGGAAGAAAAGCAAGGGGGGAAAAAGAGAGAAAAGACAGGAGAAGAAAAGAAAAGAAAAAAGAAAAGAAGTTGTTTAGGCAAATGAGGTCAGAGGAAGAGGACTTGGGACTGGAGACAGGAGAATTCAACCAGAGACTCACTTGTGGCAGGGTGCACCTGCTCCTTAAAACCTCCTGATGAATGACCCCCATTCCAGTTCAATAACATCCAGCCCCCTCCCCTTGTCAGACAGGACCTAGACAGCCACCTCTCTGTTCTCAGGTACTACCATTACCACTCCCTCATCACTTCCCACACTCCCCCATCCTGGGCTCCGTTCTGTCCCAGGAATGGGCCAAGTTCTCATCCAGCTTTGGGGAGAGTCCTTGGGGCCAAACCTTCTGCCCCAGCTCTTCCCACAGTCCTCTTCCACTCTTTCAGGTCAAGCTCAAATGTCATCTCCACGAGGCTTTCCCAGATACCCTACCCCATCTTTCTTTCTCACATCCCCCAGTTTTATTTCTTCAGAGCACTTGCCACTAAATGATCTCTCAATTTGTTTGTTGCCTGTCCATTCCCACCAGAAACACGGCACGAGGCAGGGACCTCCTGTCTTGTCCACTCTGTCTTCCAGCACCGAGACATGCCTGGCCCAGAGCTGGTGCTCAGGGAACCGTGTTAAATGAGTGTATGAATGCTGATCTGTCCAAGGCATGGCATAATGGTTCATTCTAGCTGCCATTTCCTGTAAGCCTCCTGTGTGCCAGGGCCTGTCCGCACCATCTAAGCCCTGCAGGGTGCCTGCCACAGAAGTGCAATATCCTTTTGCAAATGAGGAAACATAGGCTCAGAGAGGGAGGTTGGCTTGCCCAAAGTCACACAATGAAAACCCAGCCAAGCCGGTGCAGGAGCTCCTTGCCTTCTGCCATGCCCCGGGAGAGTTCTGAAGAGCAGTATGCCATGGGGAAGAACTTCGCGGGTCCCCAGAGGGCTCCATGCCCATGAATGGGAGCTGTCTGCCAGACAGGGAGATGGCCAGGGCACGCCCACACCTATCCTAACTCTCTCCCTGAGCACAAGCAGCTCCGCACTCCCCAGCCCCTTGTCATCAGCTGGCCCGAGGCACTAGATCTGGCCAGTGAATGGTGAGCAGAAGTGTCAAGATCAGTGTGACTCCTGGCTGGAAACATGGAATATTCCATGTGGGCCATTTGGGCAGAACTTCATGAAGGGGTGGGCAGAACAGGCAGATTTCACAAGCTATGGTATAGTTCTCCAGGGCCAGCCTTAGTGCGGAACCATCACTACCTATAGGCCTGAAGGACAAGGAGGGAGTGGTTGCCAGCCGGCAGAGGGGACCTATGCAGGATGGACCACTGCCAGGAGCAGTGGCCTTCAGCCGAGAGACATTCTGATCCTGTTGTCCTCCTGCCTCCAAACGCTGCCAGGACCTCCCATTGATAGAACCCAACCAGAAGCCAACCAGAGGACAAAGGGAACCTGCTGAGTGGTCCACACAGGCCAGCCTCCGGGGCACAGATATGGTAGGGGGAGTGGATCTGGAGGAGCAAACAGAGGCAAGCCAGCAAGATCACCTCCCAGCTAGGGCTGTGGGGACCTCTGTGACACTCCAACAATCCCTTCCTACCATAGTGACCCTGAAATTTCCATGTTGAGATGGTGGCATCCCACAATAGCACAGAACCTCCTCTCTCCAACCTCAGCCCAACAGAGTCTAACCAGAGGAGTGAGAAACAAAACAAAACAACAAGCTAAGGAGAGGCCATTGCAAAGAGAGAGGAATCTTTTGGGAAATGTTTAAAAAGTGACGACAGAATCAGAAAGCCTACCTGGAGCTGTGAGGCCTTGAAAGGATGCAGTCCCAAGACACCCTGAAAAGTTACCTTGAGGTGGACTCTAGGGCCCAGGATTAGAGATCCCTCAAATCCATCACATGGAAAGCCAGTCAGATAAAGGACCGTCGAGATGCTTGATGATCACAGCTCTGGGAGAGAGCTCCAAGATGAGGGAAAAAAAAAAGATATCCGGAACATCTGAGAACCTCGGCCTCAGCCTCCACCGTGATTGAGGAGGACCTCAGGGCAATTCCTGCTCCCAAACTGACTTTTGGAAGTAGAGGCGCCAAAGGCACTGCTCTGGCCGGCAAATGTTCCAACTCCAATTGACAAACAAGATGCAGACAAATTGCCAGAAATGGATGGCACCCGCCCAAGAATGCTGATGCCACTCAAGGGTGAAACTGCAGAGCTGCTGGCAAAAAAAAAAAAAAAAGCATGCATTTTTATGGGACTATGGATACATGAACTGGGATCTGTGGATATGAAATTTGAACTTGGGCAAAGTTTTGAGTAGGGACCCACAGTGTGAGCCCTCTGTCCCCCTTAAATCAGCACCACTGTGGGACTGTGCTGTGCAATGAGGAGGCAGCTTTGAGACAGAGAACCGGGACCAGGAGGATCGGCTCCTTCTTGGAACGTGAGAATGTTCAATGAAGGATCCTTCTGGAGTCAGGTCCTGCTTGATGAGAAGTTTTCTGCAGGAAGGGACACAGAGATTCCAGGAGGTTTCTCTGAGGTGGCAGAGACAGAAACCTCATTCAAAACAACTTAAGTAGAAAGGCAACCTTTATTGATCACACAACGGAAAAGTACAGGAGAAGATGACGCTTAAAGGCACATTAGAAACTGGGCACTCACACACGCTGTCATCAGAAATTTGTCTCCTCTCCTCCCCTTGGCTCTGTTCTTCTCTGTGTTGGCATCACCCTCTGGCAGGCGGTCCCTGGGTGATGGCAACACAGCCCAGCTGCTCAGGCCCACATTCTGCCAGCTCTGCAAATCCTTATAGAAATAGAAAGCCTCTTTCCCACTGGTTCTAGCTAAAATCCCAGGGCTGGCTCTCATTGGCTTGGCTGTGTTGCTTATCATCCCTGAGTCAAGCCCTGTGGCCACAGCTAATACTGTTCCAATTGGCTGTCATAGATCTAATGCTCACCTGTGGAAGCGGGATGTGAAGTGAGGTCCACCCAGACCATAAAGCCTTAAGAGTAGGGAAGGACAGGGGCTCCAAAGAGAGAGCAAACAGGCCAAAAATGTATGTCAACACAGCAAAGGACACCAAAAACGTCCCAATGACAAAATGCCACAGTGTTGAGGCCAAAACACAGAAGGAAATCATGGGGCTATGTGTATGGACTAAGAATGCAAGGGTTGGGAGGGACAAGTACAAGATTTAAACAAGGATGCCTGAAATACTACTGTGGCCTATAGCCCAATAGGGGACTAAGTCTGCCCCGGAGAGGGGGACCGCAAGACTGATGGGGCAGGGCAAGCCATTTCAACCTCCAGGAGGTGGAGCCATGCCAGACACACAGATTTTACCTCCTGCAAGGTTCATGGAGCGTTCACAGTGGGCAAGGCTTTGAGTTTGATGCTGAAGACTTGGGAATGAGCAGGACATGATCTTTGCCCTCAAACAGCTTACGATCCAGTGCGTGGAAAAAACCAAGGATGTGTAAATTAATAGAGGAATAAAATGAACATCAGAGGTGCTGAGTGCTCTGTAGCAATGAGCACCATGTAGGAGAGCAGTCGTGGTAAACAGGCTGCCAGGGAGGCGGAAGTCAGATCAAGGGAAGCCCTCGCAGGTCTGGACTTGATGCTGTAGGCAATAGTGAGTCATCAAAAGCTTTTGAGCATGGGAGTGACACAAGCAGGAGGAAGCTTCATCATCTTAATGGAGCCAGATAAAGCTCAGAAGAGAGTCACAGAGATGATCAAAGGGCTGGCAACAGGCCTGTGGAGGAGACAGACGAGTGAGGACTGGAAAGATGAAGGCCAGTGGGAGGCTTGATCAAAGTGAGGCAGAGGAGCATAGAGCTTCCCGAGGCTGGACCAAGGCAAGGATGGAGCCGCACCATGAAGTCAAAGAGAATGTGGCTCTTATTCAACTCCCATCAGGAAAGGTGAGTGTTGCACACATTTAAAAAAATGTCATTTATATAACTACACCCCAAGAGGGGGTGCAGACAGCAAACAGGGAATAAATGACTATCAAAGAGGTTCTGATTGAGTGTGGAGTTACTGGTAGAGTCATAAAGGAAAGCTGAGGGCCACCAGCGGTGTCTGGGGATGTTTCTTATTCATTCATTAAATGGTCAGTTCCTGAGGACCTCTTTTGAGTCTGACCCTCCTTGAGGCTCCAGGACCACAGACAGGAAGCATGCATCCCCTTGTCTCATTATGTCACAGGCCTACCACCCTCTGAAATGACCCATATCCCATGTGATTTCTTCAATCAGCATCTGCTCCCCCTGCCAGAAAAGAGATGGAAATTTGTGTATTTTTTTCACTGCTGTATCCCCAGCACCTAGAGAGGTCTCTGGCATGTAGTAGATGCTCACTACGTATTTTCTGAATAAATGTACACCTCGTACTCAAGGAGTCTCCATCCTCAAAGAGTCCATAACCTAGGGAAGAAGGCAGACAAGGAAACCAACCTTAAGTGTCACGCTGAGTTTTCTTGGTGCTACAAGGTAAAGGGCCACGTGGGAACACACAGGAAACTTATGTTCCAATCCTGTGTCCCAGGAGGGATTTCTTTATGCTTTTGCTGAACCATGATGGTCATGGTTAC
Source organism: Neogale vison (assembly GCF_020171115.1). Taxonomy (NCBI): domain Eukaryota; kingdom Metazoa; phylum Chordata; class Mammalia; order Carnivora; family Mustelidae; genus Neogale; species Neogale vison. The sequence goes on along the minus strand of NC_058091.1, from coordinate 252,636,927 downwards.
CAAATGTAGTAGAGGCTAACTACATTTGGTAAAAGGAGAGCAGACAAGGCCATTCCTCCAGGAGCAAACAGCGTGGGTAAAAGTTCAGAAACACCAGGTGGCAGCATGTCCAGGAGCGATGTGGAACACAGGTGGCTAGAGACATAGGTCAGGGTCAGATCATAGATGACCTTAAAAGCCAATTTAAAGGACCTGAACTTTCTCCTGAAGGCAACAGGAAGACATCGAAGAATTTTTTCATCAAAAATAGTTAAGATCCTTCTGGTTGCATGTAAAGAAAAAAGCAAGGTAGCTTTTAAAAAGAACAAAGAGGAAAAGGTAGTTATCAGCTCATAAAAATGACTAGACCTAGGAGAGTGGCAGGGACGGCCTGATCCGGGGTGTAAACCATGCCACCTGGCTAAAGTTCCCCACCCTCCTTTTCTGGACTCTGCTGGCTCTAGGCTGGTCCCCATCCTGAGGCTCCACGTGGTGGCTCCTGAGAACTTCAGGTCTCTCAAGGAGAGTCCATTTCCCTTAGCTCAAACAAAGTCCCAGAATTGAGTCTCTCTGGCTCTGACTGATCTGACTCTGGTCCTGCACCTATCGCTGAACTGATCTGGGGGATTTGGGGGACCATCTGTGCTGACTGTCTTGGTCCAGGTCATGTGATCCACCCACGGGTTCAAATGAAATACACACCTTGGCTCTTCCAAAGCTGATGCCACATGAGGGAGGAGTGGGTGTTAGGTAGCAAGATAAGCTGTGACCATCATGTGTTTGAAGCATGGGAATGATACAGTCAGACCCCTGTTTTGACAGCTATGATTCTCCTCCAGATCTGCAAGCCAACTAGAAATTCCATCAGAAGGCAGGAGCAGAGGCAGGAGCAGTGGTTATACGGCCCGTGTTACCAGCTACATGGCACTGAACTGAGAAGTGAGCAAAGGGCTGACACAGAAGGAGATTTCTTATATAAATCCACACAGTGTAATTTAGGGGTCCTGAGCTAGATCCCCATCACTTTTGATCAACTTCAGACCTGGAACACTCAGTCCCATTAAGGACCAGCCTGTGGCAAGGTCCCCATATAGGTGTCCTAGCAGGGTCATCTAAACTCTGGGATCAGTAGCCTGGAAACTGCAGACCTAGGCTCAGCTTCCAGAAACCCATTTAATCACCCTCCGGAAACTCGGCCAGCTGTGGAGACACACCAAGTTCAAACGCTGATGCCCCTACTTCTCCGCCGTGTTACCCCAAACAAGGTGCCTAACCTCTCTGAGTCTGAATATCCCTATACGAATATGAAGTGGAGGTGATGACATTTCAGGTAATGGAGGCATGGGTGTGGGGATTAAATCAGATAAAGGTTATGAATCACCTAGCGCGGTTAGAAGCTCGGTGAATGAAAATTTCTTCCTTTTCATACCTTTCCTCTTTTCCCTGGCTGCATCTGCCCAAGACCTCTCCAACTCTTTGTTTGTTTGCCAAATAAAAGGTGGTTTGGTTTTATTTTGTTTTCCTGCCAGAAAAAAAACAACTGGAGGTTGAGTGGCACAGAGCTGCTGTTTTCAGATCTGTGGGTGGAAAATTCCTCCTGTTCTTAGGCCTGAAGTCAAAGCCCCCTCTGGACTTCCTTCAGGTGGTTCCTATTTGGGAATACCTTATCCTAGTCCCTGGTGTGCCGCACAAGAGGGGAAGAATCTCAGAGAAGGGGTGAAGAGGTAGAAGAAACATCTCCCCGATTTTCCTCTAAGCTTCAAATTCTGTTCTTTCTCATTGCAACTTAAACTCAAGGAAATCGTGAGGCAGAGTTCTCTGACCAAGATCAGAAAAGGGAGGTTTTGTCTAATGGTCCCACTGCCCCAAACGCCAGAGGTAAACCCCACCTTACTAAGGTTCCAGAGGGGAAGAGAATCAATGCTTGCTGAGGCTCAGCTGATGTTTCATAATCCGTGTCTTTATGTGAGCCCTGGGAGGGCGGGATCATCCTCCCACTTTCACAGAGGAGAAAACTGAGTCTCAAAGAAAAGTCACACCATCTGGCTTAGGGGGTGGGGCAGGGCAGAGGGCTGCTGAGCTTGAACCCCATCTCTGTGTGGCTGGAGCCTGAGATGACTTGCCCACCACCCCCACCCAGGAGGCAGCCACCTTGTCCTTTCCCTGCTTTGGGCTTCCAATCCCATCTGCCTTGCAAGCTGTGTATTTCATTCTGCTCCCCAGAGCTGCCTGTTCCCTAAGACAGCACTTAGCGTGTTGTATTGTCGTCAACTGTTTACGGCCATGTCTCTCCTGCGTCTGCTTCTGAGCGCTTCCCATCGGAGGCTCCAATCTGAAAGGCTCTTGAGTATGTGAACGGTCTGCACGATATCCCTCTATGGAGTAGATGCATCCCGCGCTGTGGACTGACGAGGGGAAGAGAAACTCTGAAACGTCCTATACATCTTTGTCTGCCTGGGAGAGTGCGTGGCGTGGGCTCTCCACACATATTTGATGAATGAATGAATGAGCAAAAAATACCTGCTGTGCGGGGCCGTGGTGCAGCTGGAAGGGCTGACGTCCCTAACATCCCTACAACAATGCTTGGCACGCGCACATGTTGTAAGAAGTGTGGAGCTGTTTTCTGAGTTGTGACTAAGAAGGAATACTTGCCTCAGAGTTAGGAGTTTCCTTAACCAGCTGTGTGGCATTAAAAAAAGTACTCTCCTTTTTCTAGGTCTCTGTTTCCCGCTTATAAATTAGGAACGCTGGGGTAGATGCATGGAAAGGTACCTTCCATTGCTGATTTCTTATGCATGTTTCATTTCCTCCCTTCACTCCACTCCCCGAGACACACACACACACACACACACACACACACACACACACGCCCATCAATCTCCAAATAGCTTTCTGCTATCTTTCGGCGTTCTCTCTCTCTCTTTCATTTCCTTGACCAGAAGCTCCATGAGCTTATTAACCTCTGTTGTCTTGTCCACGTTCCTCAAATATGAAACAGTAATAATGTCCCCTCCGATTCATTTTATCAAAGAGCAAGATCTGTTTTGTGGGCCAGGGTGTGCTGGTCCTAAATGGAAAGCAGAAGTCATTTCCAACTCACTTGCTCCATAAATGCAGGGGTTCTGCCAGCTGCCTTTGCACCAAGATGGAAAGAACATTTATCTTCACAAATGTAGGCGACACCGTGGAGGCAGCCCTGCAAGGGACAGGGGAAAAAGCCTTGCATTCCAAAAGGAGTGATGAGGCTGAAAAGGAAAAGTTCCTCCTAGAACAGAACAAAATCACACTCCAGGGTCACTTCCAACTCCCTGATTTCTAGGTGTTAAGATTCATGGAATTTAAAATCCTAGAGTTGTGAGTGAATGTGTGTAATTATTTGAATCTAAGCTTCTGTGAATCCTAAAATATTCTATGATTTCATGATTCAGTATTTTTTTTTCTATAAGACCACGGCCCAGAATCACATGAGTCTCAGATTTCAGTGGCCCAAAGGGTTTTTCAACTAGCAAGTGTATCCTAATCACCTGGGGGCTTTACTGATGCAAAGCCCTGGGATCCCATCTCAAAGATTTCGGTTCAATTCACATGGGAAGAGGCCCCCAAAATCTTTTTTAACAAATCTCCCACCCTAGAGGCTCTGAGCAAGAGTAGGCCACTCTTGGCTATACAGTGTTTAGAGAGCTTGTCATTCTAGAGCCTGTGTTTCTAAATGTTATCCTAGAAAGGTCTTTGCTTATGATTCTAGTATTCTGGCACTCTGTTATTCTGTTTTCATGTGCCTAAGAAAAGGATTCTAAGATATAAAAACTATCTTTCTGAGCATGGGCTTCACATGCGGAAGGGGAAAAGGGACCAAGTGTCACAAGGATGGAGGGACATTCTGGAAGGGGGACTTCCTGAGCATGGGGCAAACTCTGATGCTCCCCCTATTGTCCCTGAGCAAGTCCAGGGCTAGGACTCAGATGAGGAGGCTTGATGGGAGGCACTGTCTGGATCTGGGTTGACATAAGCATCTAGGATCATCAGGAAGAATTCCTGATGGAAAGGGTGATCCAACCACATCCTAGAGCAACAGAAGGGCTTAGAGGAGGGGAGGCAGAAGTCCCAGCAGAGAGTTAGAAAAAGAACTAGGCAAAAGAGGAATGATTTATCCCCAAAGCATCCTCCCTGGTGCCGGATGGTAGGGGAACCACAGACTGGTGTGGCAGACATGAAAATGTAAGGTTTCAGGAAATCTCAAGATGAGAGGGAGCTAACTGTGTGGGGATATCCCAGGGTACACCGCGTGGGCTGCAAGAGGACTGCTTTGACATGCTAATGAGTGCCTGGATCTGGGAGGGTGGGGATGGGATGAAGGGTGGCAGAGGACCTCTGCAGAGCTGGCAGGAGGATGCTGGGCTGGGGAGGGGCTCCAAGTTGGGGGCAGGGCTCTGGGATAGAGAGGGGCTCCTAAAGGGATTCCCACACACACACTCTGTGCCACACCAGTGAGTCAGGGTTCAGATGGGGAGCCGGGAACTCTCTTTCTGGGAAACAAAAGTGGATAACAGAGAATCCCAAAGTTTATACAGCTTCCCAGGTGGGGCTGAGCTAGCAGGTTGGGTTGCCAAGGGCCTTTCTAGTAGGAGGGAAAAAATGGAAAAGGAGGGATCAGTCACACTCAGTGACACATTTATGCCTGTGCAGTGGTGATGACACTCCTGGCTGCACACACACATACATCCCTTCTGTCCCAGCAATGACAGTGACACATGTGCCAGTCCACTGTGACACACACCTGCACCCTTGGCGCCAATGATGGCCCCATGTCATACTGATGGTAATACCCTATCCCCTCTGTCATCTCTCATTGACAGTGACACTTAGACATACACCATTGCACAGAAATGGTGACATGACTCGAGCCTTGGCAGCTGCCATAGTTAATGCCACTCTGCGTGCTTGTACCCTGCACAAGATGCCCAGCTGCCGGCGATAACTATGCCAGACACCCAACCCACCATACCATGCCAGTAACACATTCCACCATACGGACAGCCTGATTGGCTTTACACCTGGTGATACACCCATGTCAGGGATGCTCTGCATCGGGAGGGAGACATCCCGCATGCTGAGAATCACACGGCAACAGACTTACACCTGCCCAATGAGCACCTGCGTCCCTCCACGTGGACCCGACTGCCCCCTGCATGGCCCTGCCCCGGTGGGCACACATGCACACGCCCCACTGCACACCGATGGGTTTACCGTCACACTGCCACTCATGGTGAAGGAGACAGACTCACATCCTGACCATGGCACCCTAGCCATTATCAGTGACAAGAAGGGAGGCACTCATCCGATGAGCAAGGTAGCCAGAAGCCCTTTCCTGTGCACCACCCCCACAGTTCTGTTTCTGCCTCTGGCACACAGGCCACCACTTCAAACCAAGACCAACTCTGCCCCTCCAGGCTCAAGGTAGAATGGCAGGTTGTGGAGTCCGTGTCAGGAGCATTCTGAGGCGTCCCTGCGTCCCCCAGCGTCACTCCCAGCTGAGGTCAGCCCAGCCAGCAGGCTCTTCTTCACATCCCGCATTGCATCCACAGTGCCCTCTGGACCAAGGCAACTGCAGCGCAGAAATGGTCTGACCTTTGGACAAACGCCATTCTCACTGATCACCACATTTATGGGCTCTGACAGTTGTCATTCTTCACACACTGTTCCTCGATCCTCACACAAAGTATTGACATTAGCTCTCTTGATTGGTTTCCTAGTGAACATTCAAGGCATGTACATATAATTTTAAAAATCTGTTCAAATCTGGCCCCCGGTCCCAGACCACAGAGCTTATAAATAAAAGTGGAGATTCAGCCCGAGCCAGGGTAAGACATCTTTAGCAGAGCCACATCTATATTTTACCAGGTGACTCTTACAAGCTGTCTACAGAGCAGGCTGGCTAGGGGAGGGGGGACTCACAGCCACTGGATTAGAGATGCAGGAGATGAAGGAGATGCTGACAACCCACATGACATGAGGACCCCAATCTGGGTGTGAATTCAAGGCAGGCTTTTGGTTTTGTTTTTTTTTTTTTTTTTAGAATCTGGAGAACAGGGAAGATGATAAATGTCAACGTAGGAAAAAAAAAATCTGCAGAGCAAAAGTTACATTTTCATAGGCTGTGGGATGTGTCAGAAGAGAAGCAGCCCAGGGGGGTGAAAGGACCCCAGAGCTCAGCATCAGGCAGGCCTGGGCTGGAATTCTGGCTATGCCAAAGACTCACTGTATCTCCCAGGGGTTCGACTTCCCCATCTTGGAAACAGGTTTGTGTGAACTAAAGGAGAGAATGTAATTTATGCAAAGCACCAAACTAAGCACCTTAGACATAATGGGGGCCTAATGGTTGCTATGATTAGTAGTGTTATAATCACTAGGAAATGGCTAAAATATTTAGTGACTTTTCTACATGGACATTATTTAGGAACCATGTCTAGGCTGGCAAGAGTGAACAGGGAGCAAGTACTCAGGTCTCTACCATCTTTCTTCAAAGGAAAGCATCAGTGGCTACAGTGCCCTGATTTACCCCTAATCATTCAACAGGATGAAGTCAACAAGGCTTGACAGAGTTGTCCTTTTATTCACCAGTAAGATTTTCTGCAGCTAGACATGATTCATGTCAGCTCATACAATTTTTTATAGACTCACAGAAGGTTGAGTTCAAAGGGGGCATTAGCTGTCACCTGCCACCCAGCTGTCATTTTTCCAGGGGATGGGGAACTCACTACCTAATATGAGGCAGTCCATTCTATGGCTGGACAACTCCAATTGAGAGAAGATTCTTTCTCATAGAGTTTCTGTCTGCCTCCCTTTACCTTTCCCCTGTTGCTCCAATTCTATCTTCAGGGCTGGTAAAAACAAGAGTACTCCTCTTTCCTTGCAGCAGTCATTCATTCATCCAACAAGCATTTCCTTAGCACCAGCTCTTTCAGGCATCATGCTAAGTGCTGGAATTACAAACTGAGCAAGGCCTGCCCCTTCAGCATCTTCTCCTCCAGATGAAACATCTTCAAATCCTTCAACTCTCCCTCATTTGACCTGATTTTCAGACACCCACCGTCAAACCACCCTTTTCTTCTAAACATACACAAGCTTATCAAATCCATCTTAAAGTACGTTATCCAGAACTGAGCTCAGTATTTTTCTGAAAGATGGCTGGATTTTTAGCCCAGCTTGGTTGATGTTCATGTTAAAGATAATGCCCATTGTGGAAAAACCCCAATTGTAACTAGAGTGCTGCCAGCCAGGTCCCATTCACTGAGCTTCTGTTCTAGAAGAACAGGGAGAAAGGAGGGAGAAGGAGAGAGAGGAGGAGGACTGTGAGTCTTGAAATGGCATGATGTCAGATCTCCCTGCCCAGATCTCCCCTCAGGCATTAGTGGCAAGTCTAAGTCACTCTAATCAAACAGCCTCCCCTCTGCCCCTCCTCCATGAGTGTCTGCCTCAGGAAAGGGAAGAAAAATTAAAAATAAGCATGCTCATGGCCCAACACAGTGTTAAACAGAACTCAGCCACAAATAAAGGGTCTCCCCTATACCAAGCCCCATAGCCTGTAAGGGGAGAACAGAGATGAGCCATAGAAGAGGACAGGCAAGGAGGGTGGTTCTACCAATGGCCTCTGACCTGTGGAGGTCCCTCACTTTGAGGTCTCTGCTGTGAACTTGTGCAAAGGAACAGTCCCCTCCTTTTGGAACAAAATCATACCTCCTTCCTCTCCCAATCCTGTCCCTCTGCAGCTCTTGCAGCTCCCTCCTGGAAGGAAGCCATCCCCTTACAGAAGAAGAAGTCATCTTCACTCTGACATAACCTTGACTGATGCATAAACTCCTGCAAATCTTTCAAAGGCCCCTCCTTTCCTAAGCCATTTTCTTACACATTGGTCTGGATTAAAGGAAGTGTTTTAGAGCCAAAAGATGGCAGGCAGAATAGAGAGGTTCATTAGGAGACAGTAATAAAGTGAGAAATGAATGTGAAAGGAGGAGGAAGGTCCTGGGGGGTGGGGATAGATGTTGCCCTGCCTCTTGGAGGACCCTTTTCTTACCTGGCCATACAAAAGAAAAACATAGGCTTCTAGAATAAAGTTGGCCAAAGGATTCCTAATTCTTCACAGGATATCAGATCTACAAGGCATTGGCAAGTGAATTTTACACTGAATTCTGCAGCAGCCTTCTTCCTCTGGGTCCACATGAAGGATTCCTTATCCCCTTTTGGGGCTTTACCCACATGATCCATCAGTGTTTCTTGAGTACTCCTGTGCCAGGACATGGTGCTAAGGGGCTGTAAAGATGTTCTGAGGGTGGACCTGTCCTACAGGAGCTCACAGGCAAAGACAAGCAAATAGAGGAAGAAAAGCCTCTGAAACAGGAGTGTGTTTAGGGGTGACAAAAGTCCTGAGAAGAGAGTGACGAATTCTTTCTCCAAATCAGGAGGGCTTTACTGAGCAGGTGATCTTTGAGCTTTGCTTTAAAGAACCCTCCATCCTCCCCTCAGCGCATTGATCAAGAAGCTTGTGGTCTTAAGAGCTCTGGCCAGGACAGGTGGCTGCAGGGGGTGTGGGGGGGGTAGTGGCAGAGGGATGTCTTGGGGGGGCGGGGACAGCGAAAGGTGGAGGGGGAAGGGGACTGGAGAGAGAAAAGAGATGGGCTAAGAAGGAAGAATGGGAAAGGGAGAGGGGAAGGGGGAGGAGGAAGAGAGAAGAGAAAGGGAGGAGGTAGGGGGGAGAAGAAAAGAAGAGGGAAGAAGAGGGAGAGGCAGAGGAAAGAGGGAGAGCGAGAGGGAGAGAGAGAGAGAGAGAGAGAGAGATTTGAATTTCCCATCTGGAAGGGGAGCGGTAGCACGTCAGGGCCTGGCTGAGGGGTGTGATTGGAGGGCGCCTCCGGCAGCCGCCCGCGGCAGGAGCCGCGGCCCCAGCTCGCCTGGTGGAGTTGCACGAGGCGGCGGCGGGAGCTGGAATAGCAGAAGAACTGCCTCGCTGAGTACGCCCGGAGCCCTGCAGTGGCTCAGACGGTTTCGTGGACCGCCAGGTCGGTGCTGACCACGGGCCGGGAGGGCGGAGCCGGGCTGTGGGCAACAGGGTCCCTGCTGTCCCGGCTCTGCAGCTGTGAGGCTGCAGGGCAGCCTGGGAGGCTGGGGAGTACGGCTTTCGAGGGGACAGCTCCCCAAGACTGGCCGGGAGCCGGAAAGGGCGGCTGCACGGCAGCATTTGAGACCCTCCTGGGCGCGCTCGCCGTGGTGCTGAAAGGACAGCTCCCCGCGAGGGTGAAAGCGAGCAGGCAGAGGAATGGGAGTGAAGCCGGAGCAAACTGGGAAGGAGGAGTGGGCCCCGACCCGGAGACCTCCCGGCAGAAGCCCGAAACAGCCTGGCTCGCGGGGAGCCAGGACCGCCTCGAGGGCGGCGGGAGACTCAAGTCTGAACCTAGAGAACAACTTCGAGTTCATGGGGTTGAGGGTGGGGGTACGTCGATCTAAGCTACTTCAGGCTGTGCTTAACCTGGAACCCTCCAGAGCCCTCTTCGCTCGGGAGGAGGGAGCCTCCCCCGAAGGGGTTCCGGCTCCCCGAGTGAGTCAGAGGGCGCCGGCAAGGGGGAGGGCAGCCGAAGGTGGAGGGGAGGAAAGCCTCAAACGTCGATTGGAGGTGAGGGACCAAGGGGACCATTTGTCCTCGGAGGAGGAGGAGCCGAGGTCTGGCTAGCGCACGTTCTCTGCCCGGGGTCATTAGTTACCGTCCCATCTGAGGCCCTCGCGGGCCCCACTCTGCCCCCTACCCCATCAAAGTTTGATACCAGGCTGGGTCTTGGGGTTGGAGCTTTGTGTGTTGGGGGAGGGGCGCTCTCAGTGGCCAACCGCGAGCTCCAGGGCAGAGCTGCTGGCTGTGCTGGTCTCCCCAGGAGACCGGGAGAGGGGTGCCTGGACTCCTATCCTTTACTGCGGGGGAACCAAGAAGCCCCCGCCACTTCTGCTTTTCTGAGGAAGCCGATTCCCTACCCCCTCCCATCCCCCACTGCTCCTTCCCCTCCCCCAGGGCTTCTCCTTTCCAGGGCGTAGAGTGGGGGTGGGGTGGGGGATAAAGGGACATCCCCTGTCTGTGCCACCGCCATTAGCGTTAGGGTCCCCTGTGAAAAGGAAATGAGTGTTGGGCTGAGTTGCGGTGAATATAGCCTGGACTTGAGCCATAAGAACAGAAAAACAGCTACAAGGACAAACACTGCAGGTGCCCGAATCTGCTTGTCGGATGGCGGGGCCCAGTCCCGAAACCGCTTGGGGCTCAGAAGGCCAAGCCTGAAGGAGGTACCTCCGCTGCCTTCAGGTTGGGACAGGCTGGAGGAAGTCGGGGAGGGAAAGCTGAAGATGTATCCTAGGTTCTGGATGCGCTAATGGCAGAGAAACGTGCTGCAGCAGCACCCCTCTCTCTTCCCCTCTTTGTCTCCCCTCCCCCAGCCCAGCATCACAACCACCACCACCCCACAACCATCACCACCACCACCACCACCCTTCCCGCGCAGGAATAGACCAAGGTTTCCCGCAGAACCGCTGAGGAGCGCCTCCTGGCGGTCTGGCCCAAATCCTCAACAGCATGCAACCTGCCCGACCTCAGCACTCCTACAGGCATATGGCAAAATATCTACACACACGCCTGCACACACGCTCACGCAGACTCACACGATGCCGAAGTTCAGAGCTAGACACGCAGGATCACACTCTGAATGCATATACTCACATACTCGCTGGCACACATTAAATTCAACACAGCAAATATGTCATGAGGCTCTACCATGAGCCAGGAGACGTTATGGACTCTGGGATAAGGGAAATGAACAAGATATAAGCCCTGCCCTGAAAGGAACTCAGAGTGATCAGGAAGGGAAAGACAGAAGGGAAAGACATAGCTGGAGAGAGTGCATGAGCTGCAGGCAGGCCAGGCTGCTCTAGAAAGTACCGTGGGTCTCAGAAAAGGAAGACACCAGCACATCTCACCCAGGAGATCTGGGATGTTTTACAGAGGGAGTAATGTTTGAGAGGGAGCTTTGAAAATTAATATTGCTGTTGCTGCTTTAACAGTGATGATGACGATGATGATGATGACAGCTAATATGTACTGTGCACCTACTGTGTGCCAAGCACTCAGCAGAGCACTTTATTTGTTTATCTCATTTAATGCTCACAACATGCCTTGGGTATTATCGTCTCCATTTTACAGATGAGAAAAGATTAAACAACTTGCTCAAGGTCGCTTAGTAAGTAGTGAAGCTAGGATTTGAACTGGCAGAGAGGAGGTTAAGAGGCTCCCAGGCTGTAAAAACAGCAGGAACAAATGCCCAGTGGTTTTCAAATAGAATATGTGTTCAGGTATAGCTGAAGCAGAGTCACATGCAAGGGATGGGAAAGGAACAGCAAAGCAGGCAGGTGCTAGACTGTGCAGGACTTGAAGGTCAGCACAAGGACTGTGGTCAGTTTAACAAGGCCGTGGCAAACCACTGCAGGGTGTGTTTGATGAGCAGATCTGCCCGTCAGGAAGACTAATTGGACAGCCATGTGGAGGACGGATGAGAGCTGAGGGAGGTACAGACGTAGAGATTATGCACCAATCCAGAACCTCGAGGCCCTGAAGTAGCCGTAGCAGAAGCCGTAGCAGAAGCCATAGCAGTAGCCGTAGCAGAAGAGGGTACAGATGCAGAAGGCCTCCAGACTTTTTTCTCAGCACTCCATCCCAGTTTTAATTCACCAATTCCTTGTGTAGTTTTTTGTCCAGTGTCTACCTCCCCAGCTCACTGAATACTGTGAGAGCAACCATGACTCCCATTTTCCCTACCACAGCCCAGCCTCCAGAACAGCACCTGGCAGAGTAGATGCTCAGAGACTCACTCAGATGAGTGAGTGAGTGAGTGAATAAAGAAATCACTGACTCCAGAGTTTTCAGCTGAGGCAACTGGAACAAGGCACACTAGAAGAAAAAATGGTTGAATAAGGGAAATAAGGGTGAGATTGATCTTTGGACAGATTGAATCTGAGATTATCCTTGTGACAATATCCAGCAGAGATTTAAAAGTGCAAGTGGTGGAGAAGAGTGTCTGTGAATAAAGAAGGGCACAAATCAATAGGGTTAGGTGATATTCCCAAGGGAAACAGTGGGGGAAGGAGGCACAGCAGGAGAAGGAAGAGGGAGAGAGATAACTTGGGGAACATCTACATTTTAAAGGAAAGAGAGAGAAGACTTGTCTGAGAAGGAGGCTTGAAGACCACAGGAGTGCTCTGTCATAGAATTCAGGAGATCCAAGAAGAGGGCTGAAAAATAGAGGGATGGGGAAAGAATAGAGGTCATCATCAACATCTGATGCTACAGAGGGATGGGAAAACGCTCCAGGAGGAGCATCTGGGAGGCCTCTGGTGGCTCTGATGAGGGCAATTTTGGTGGCAGTGAACAGGCAGTGGATCTCTGCTCTCACAGAGCTGCAGGGCTGACCCGGAGGTGAAGGAGTGGAGAAACCAAGTGGAGACCCCTTCATCACAAAGGTAGAGGGCAGAGAGGAAGGGAAAAGTGGTTCAGAGCAGAAGCTGGAGAAGCAAAGGGATAAAGAGACCCATAGAGAAGAGACTGAGGATGTGAAGAAGAGGGAACATGAAAGCCTGAAGGAGAGAAGATCTGCAGCTCAGGCAGATAGATTAACTTCAGGAGGAAGGAGGGGGACCTCATCTTCAGAAACTAGGAAGGAAGGTTGCAGGAGCTCATACCACCTGGGATCAATCATTTTGATAACAGTCACCATTTACCAAGCCCCCCCCCACCATGTGCCAAAGGCATAGTATACACTATTTCAACCTTTCAAAGGGGTATTGTATTCCTCATTGCATGAGGGAGGGAGGTTAAGACAATTACTCACCATCACAGAGCTAAAAAGTAGCAGATTCAGGATCAGAGTCAGGTATGCCTGACCCAGAGCCCACCAGCCTTCCAATGCACCACATGAAGTGGGAGCGAAGTCATCTGTTGAAGGGGATAGGGGAGGAGGACATTGGGCATTGAGAAATTGGTTAAGGAAGCCTCAACAAGATGAACAAGAAATTACTTGAGAGCTAAGAGAGCCATGCTGGGAGTGGGCAGCAGGACTCTGGGGTGGACCCAAGAAGCTACTAAATCCCAGCAGGCTACAAGGGGGGGCACCTCGAGCGACAGGGATATAAGTATCCAGAAGACTCAGCCCTCACTGAGTAGATGTACTTTGCATATTGCGGGGTGGGGAGGGGTGGTAATCAAAGTTCCTTGAATGGATGCTTAGAAGCAGAAGAGTCCAAAGAAGGAGATGATGTTGTGATAGACAGATGGCATGTTGACTTTGAATGGTGCCATGGGATATCCAGAGGGAGGTGTTCAAGAGGAAGGCAAGTGTACTTCTTGACTCATTTATTGCCTATTTCCCTACACACACACACACACACACACACACACACACACTCACTCACTGAGTTCACATACTCCAAAATGTAATCTGCATGGGGGCAGGACTTTGTCTGTCTTGTTCACTCTTAAAACCCCAGTACCTAACACACTGCCTAGTACATAGTAGATGCGTAACTGAAACTTGTTGGATAAATGAATATAGGGGTCTGAGAGCCCATAGATGTCTAGGTATCATTAAAGGATGAGTCCTCCTAGGGAAACTTTAGAGAGGAAAAAGAGGCACAGGCTAAAGTCAGGGTCCTAGAGAAAACACTTACTGAAAAAAGGAAAGGAACAACAGGAGGCTGCAAAACTGGGGTGGGGAGGGAAGAGGGAGCAGTAGGAGAGGAGGGAGTATGGTAGCAGATGGAGGAGAGGAAAGAACTAAGTCACAGAACCAAGACAGAAGAAGGATTTGAGGACACAGTTGGGTGGTTGGCAGTTCAATTGTTGCAGAATTGCTCCAACAGAACCACTGGGAAGGAGGCCCAGACGATCATCTGGTCCAGGAGAGAGACTTGCCAGAGCCACAAGTTAGGGATGAAGCTGGACCTAAAGCCCAGGTGCCCTGTGGACCAATTTGAGGCATCTCAAATTAGAGTCCCGTGTCCTCCAGCACCACCTGCCAATTCCTTAAGCTGCATGGAAACAGAGAGGAGGAACCCAGTAGTTCCTGAAATCATTTGATTATTAAATTGTTCATTTCCTGTTGTTAGAAATGTAGTCTCTTCGAAATGTTTTTGAATCAAGTGAAAACATCTTAATTGACTGAGCTGAGCTGCCTTTCAAACTCAGAATTCTGGGTCAGGGTGGGTTCTTTGCATTTCCTAGAAATCCCACTCCTTTTTTGCATGTCCTTATAAACATGCAGTCAGCAACGGCCCACACTAACTAGCAGCTGCTACACACCAGGCACTTGACCAGGATCTCCTCTTCTTCAAATATCAGTACAAGGGTAGGCTTAATACTCCTGTCACTGGTAGGGAGCACACTGCTTTCCCAGGGGGCAACAGCCCGGGAATGGTCAGAGCCTGGACTTCTAACCAGGTGTGTCTGATGCTAAAGCCCCTGGCAATGTTTTTCTACTCCATCATGACTTGCCCTCCTCCAAACAACCTGTCGGGTGGTATGATCATGTAGAAGTCCTCAAATAAACTCTCGGGCCCCATTTGATGGAAAGATCTCAGTCTGCTGATATATTTTCTCATTTTGAAAGAAATGAGGAAAATCCATCATCAACAAAAAGCCAGTGACCTTGAACTCAACCTGGTTGTGATATCCAGGCTGCTTCTCCGCCACTGTTTCCCTTTTTTCTCCTAGCAAATCATAAAGACCCCAAGGCTGTGCAGGCTCCCAGGCCCGGGGGAGGAGGCCTGGCCCCAGGTGACTACATCACACTTTGGATAGCTCAGGGATGCTCCCCTCCACACCAAAAAGGGATTTGTGGTGGCTTTGTCTATGGAAAAAAAACCATGAAACTGAATGGTGGAACTAGAAAGGAAACCTGAGTTACATCAGGGTTGAAATTTTCAGGGATTTGAAGGGAACAAAGTAGAAGGAGGTCAGTGGAGGAGGGAAGCTCCACCCCTACCCACTAACATTTGAATAGTTCCACTTCTATGTATTTTGCATATTGAGATTCCCACTATGATTTTATTTGGAGGAGGCACCTAGGGGCTCAGTGGGTTAAGCCTCTGCCTTCGGCTCAGGTCATGATCTCAGGGTCCTGGGATCGAGCCCCACATCGGGCTCTCTGTTCGGCTGGGAGCCTGTTTCTCCCTCTCTCTCTGCCTGCCTCTTTGCCTACTTGTGATCTCTCTCTCTCTCTCTCTGTCAAATAAATACATAAAATCTTAAAAAAAAAAAAAGATTTTATTTGGAGAAAAACTTCTCATGCCAAAAAAAAAGAACAATTAAAAATATAATAAAAACTGAAAATTGGTAATTGAGAGAGAAGGGGAGGACTAACATAAGCTGAGTGCTTATAAGGCCGGTGCTTGGTACTTTAAAGGTCCTAAGCCCCAAGATTATCATGTCTCCAACCTACCATGTGTAATTCAAAATAAAAATCAATATTAAGCTATAAAACACAAAAACTTACATGTTTGTTGCAATAAAAGTAACTTATTTCTCCATTTGTCTAATTTCAGAAGTCTGGATATGCTCATCCAAGCTGACTATTCTTTTTTTAACTGGCCTCTGATTTGCTGGGGCCCTAAGTGTGCTCATTCCATCTAGGGGTTGATCCAGTGGGCCAGGCAGAAATTTTCTCCAGTCTCCACAGTAGCGCTGGGAAAAGAGGCACCACCATTCTTTCATATAGTCAAGGAAACTGGGATTCAGGGGGTTCAGTAACTGGCTGAATGTCACATGGCAAACAAGAAATGAGGGAGGTATAAGAACCGAGCTCTGTCTGTCTGACTCCAAATTCCAGGTTCTTTCTAGCATTCCTGGGTTCCTTCTAGCACTCTTGGCTTCAACCAAATTAAAGCAATATGGTCAAGATGAAGGGTTTAGAATCCGAAGACATGTGACCACACATATGTGCCTGGCCTGCAGCAAGTACTCAGGAAATAGCCCCTTTCCATCTCCTTCCCATGGGTGCCAGGGCATCGGGTCCTGGCCTCAGCTGATGGAGCCTGGGGCCTGAACCAGGGCGAGGCTGCCATTTGTGTGAGCTGAGGCCTCTCCCATCTGATCCCCGACTCTACTCTACAGGTTGACACATCTCCCTGAGCCAGGCCTTGCCAGAAGCACTGCATGCAAACTTGACTGCGCACTAGGGCACACTAACTGGAACTGGCGTCATGGACTTCGTCATGAAGCAGGCCCTTGGAGGTGAGGCCCCAAGCCCATCACTCCTCACTCCCCGACCTGAGTCCCAACCCAGCTGGGAGGGACCCGCAGAGCACTAGGCCCCTCCATCCCCAGCCCTGACCCCCCTGACCCTACTTTCTCCCTCACCAACCCATCCACTCTAGGGGCCACCAAGGATATGGGGAAGATGCTGGGGGGAGAGGAGGAGAAGGACCCAGATGCACAGAAGAAGGAGGAGGAGCGACAGGAGGCTCTGCGACAGCAGGAAGAGGAGCGTAAGGCCAAGCATGCACGCATGGAGGCTGAGCGGGAGAAGGTCCGGCAGCAGATCCGAGACAAGGTCAGCACCTCCCAACTGCCTGGAGAGTAGAAGGCATGAAGGTCAAGCCGCCCCCCCTGCACTACCCCACCCTCCCCCAACTCTCCGCAAACCGCAGCTCCAACTTTAGACCTAGCTCCGAGCGCTGCTCTCCTAAGAGGGTAAAGTGAGTGTCACAGGCACAGCTCCCTGGAAGGAGTGTTTTGGGGCTTGAATAAGATAATGCCCTTGAGACGTGCTCCTAATGTTTGCGGCTGTGGTCCACAATCTTGTACCTGAGACATTGGAGACCGAATGTTTGCAATCCAGAATTTGGGAATTTTAGGAAAATACCGTAGTGCCTGAGGACCTGTTACCTTTGCACCTCACTCTCAGTGGGTTTGCAGCTGTCACCCTCGGCCAAACAGTTCAGTATATGAGTCTAGTCTCACCACTGCAAAAAATCAAGGCTGTAAGTAGCCTCCCATGAGCTCAGATCAAGTTTTGTCATGCAAACATAAGGAAGGACATTCATATGTCAAATCTTGGGGGATTTCAGAAGAGCAGAGAAGTTACTAGGGGCAGGTATTAATTTTAAAGGAAACCCCATGCACGGACGCTTACGGAGCACCTGTTAAAAACAGGCACAACCCCATAAGGAAGGCATCCTTATCCCTTTTATAGATGAGAGGACTGAGGTTTGGGGAGTCTCCAGGAGTGGCCCAGCTGAGCCTGCATGACCTTGAGACCCACCCAGCCCTCTTCTTGCCCCATTCATGCTCATGTCTGCCCTCCTCCTCCCCAGTATGGGCTGAAGAAGAAGGAAGAGAAGGAGGCAGAGGAGAAGGCCGCCCTGGAGCAGCCCTGTGAGGGGAGCCTGACCCGGCCCAAGAAGGCTATCCCTGCAGGCTGTGGGGATGAAGAGGAGGAAGAGGAGGAGAGCATCCTGGACACGGTGCTCAAATATCTCCCGGGGCCACTGCAGGACATGTTCAAGAAGTAACCGGCCCTCCTGCCCTGTTCCCACTCCACTTGTTCCTTTTTTTGTTTTGGTTTTGGTTTTGGTTTTTTTTTTTGGTTCTTTCTTTTCTTTTTACTCAGTTAAGTCTCAGTTCTGAAGGGGAAAACCTCAATTGACCTCTGCCCCCCTTCCCCGGCCAGGGACTCCTCCCTCTCAGCACTCCCTCACACCCCCTTCATCCCGGGGTATCCAGCCCCCACCTCACTTCAAGTTGCTTGAAAAAGGGAACACAGCTTCCCCCCCCCCCAAGAAGGGGGCATTGAACCCAGTGTCAGAGGTACTGAGGGCCCCCTCCGGAAGGAAGCCTAAGGTCTATGCTAGTGTGGTAACCCCCATACATTCCTTCATGCACCCCACTGCCAGGAGGACCATTGTCCCCAGCCAGCCAAAGTAATAACACATTCCAACCCTGCCCAGCATGCTGACCTTTGGCCTCTGACCCACAGTGGGCCTCCAGGTCAGGGCAGGGGTGTTGAGTGGCCTGGCTCTGAGGAAGGGAGTCAGGATAAGCCTGCCCTGTGAGGGCCCAGCCTGAGAGGCCCTGCTGTATTCTGGCCAGGCCTAGGTCTTGGCAGAAGGCTGGGGCTCTCCTCTCCTTCCCCTGAGATGGCACCCAACCCAGGATCACTCCTCTCCCAACCCCACCTGAAGAGGCATAGCCCCTGCCAAGCCAGTCCCTCCAAATGGATCCTCTTTGGACTTTAACTGATCTGTGGAGAGGACCCAGGGTAGAGCAGCCCCTTGTTTCCCCCTCTTCCACTTGGGTCCTGGGGCCCCACTGCCAGGCTGGGTCCAGTTTGCCCAGCCAAGGGGCTACCCAGGCCCCCCCAGAAAATACTTGGAGCCATTGGGCAGCGGTGGCCCATGCCATGGGACCCCACCATTGGTACAGCCAAGCTGCCCCCAGTCCTATTCACCCCTCTTCCCACCCTATCCTGTCCATGTGCTTCCAGGGCCCCATGGTCCCCAGGAGGACCTTTCCTGGCCAAAGCCCCAAGGCTTTGGGGAGATGCCAGTTCCCACTTGACAGAGGCATCTGTCCATTCATTTCATTGGCCAAGAACAAACTCTCCTCTGGGATGTGTGAAAATGACATTTGTTCCCCCTCCAACCCCAAACTGTCAAGGCCTCCTGCTCAGTCAGTTGTGTAAGAATGGGGGGGCCAAGGAGCAAATGAAAGAGGAAAGTGTGTGTCCATGCACACATGAGTGTGTGTGGCAGAGACTGCATCAGCAACTGTGTGTCCTAAGATTGTACCTATAGGTGTGTTGTTACAGTGTATGTATGTCTTGAGATTGTGTGTGTATGTTAATCACATCCCTGTGTTAGATAAGGATCGTGTGTGGGAGGCAGCCTTGTGTACGTGGGCTCATTTGAGGGGGTGTGTATGGATGGAGACTGTGTCGTATCTGTTTTCTAGCCATCTTGTATGTGTGGTAGGGTTTGCACATGTCAGCTTGGCATGTGTTTGGGGAGAAGGGTATGTGTTAGATGTGGTGGAAGTATGTGTTTGAGAGAATGTCAGATGTGCTGATACTGTCGTGTGCACGTGTGTGGCTCTGAATAGGCAGTTGGATGCAGAATGCATGCTGGGGGAGAAAAAACATAGGTAAGATGCTCCCCTCTTGGCCCCAAAACCATTGGTCACAGGTGGCCACATCCAACAGGAGACCTTGTCCTTGGCCTAGAGTCCTCCCACCCTTGGGGGGCTCCTGCCTGAGGTCCTCAGAAGCCCACTGGGACTGACCCTGGCAGAGCCCCAAGAAGCCATGCTGGGCCCCCACCAGGGCCAACCCCAAAAGCAGGGCCCAGGGAGGGGGCGACTTGCCTGCCCCTGAAGCTCCTGCCCCATTGACCCCAGTTTGCATTCTGCAGGTTTTCCATGTTAGTGGATTTATGCTTTTATTTCAGAGAGAGACACGTGTCTTCTCTGTCCGTTTCCAATAGTTAAAGCCATATCAGTTAGACTGCAATACTTTAAAGACGAGACAAAACAATCCGTATGTTTAGGGAACCAGAAAAATTCCCTGGTCTGTCCCTTCTCCATGGAGCAGGGCTCCAGCAGCTCCAGCTCCCTGGATTTGCCCTTCTTCCCCGCCCCCGGCCCCTCCCCTGTGCCCCTGTGTCCTGCCCCCCATCCAGGGGGCCTGTGTCTGTGCCTGTGTCTGTGATGGGGAGCCACCTCGCACCCCTATTGTCTGCTTGTCTGTGTCTCTTTTCCTGGGCAGGATGGTCATTCTCTAGAGCCCTCGGGGTCCTGGGACAGACATAGGCAGGGCCCAGTCCAGGGGCCCCAGGCCTCCCCAGACCCTGTCTGTGAGCCCCACCTAGACACAGATGTGGATCCCAAGTGTTCAAAAACGTCCCCTCCTTGACAGGGGCCCATAGATCTCAAAGGTAGTGCCAGGACACAGAGAGTGCCACATGGGCAGCAGAGACCAAGGCCCAGGAAGCTTCAGGTAAGGACAGGAACCCAGCCATGTCAGATATCCTGGGACCCTCAGAGGATGTCCCTGGTGGTCTCCACAGCCCCTCTGTACCTCCAGAGCTGGCTCAGGGTTTTCTCCATATAAGAGTACCCTCCAGGGTGGCTGGATTAGTCTGAGGTATGGCCTAGACTCCTCCAGACTCCTCAGGCCTACTCCTGAGAAGCAGGACTAGAGGACTTCCTGGAGGTGATAGCAAGGGAGGAGTTCAGCGTGGGGCAAACCTGCCTCCAACCACTGCCAGGGGATCACTGTCAGATCCAGGGGGACATGATGACTATCATTCCTCATAGAGACCTAACTGTGGGAAGAAGCTAACGTGTGACCCAGTGAAGATGTTGTGTGCAACACACACATGTGGAGGGAGAGGGGGAACAAGACATGTGTGGGGTGTGCTCTGGCAGGGAAGGGATGTTCACAAGAGGTACCTGGGGTGGGAGGTGTGTGTGATCCACCGGATGGGAGGGGGATGGGTGTGCCACACATAAGTGGGACAGTGGTGCCTGTGATACACTTAGGAGGCTGGGATGGGGAGGGAGAAGTCCCAGAATTCAGTGCACACTTAAAACATATCAGGGAGACACTCTCCAGCTAGGAAACTAAGAAGGAGCGATCATTTGTATATGGTGAAAACAATGAGATGCAAGGGAGTGGGCAGCACCTGCGGTGGGCATGCGTGGTTGCCAGGGAAGACCACGGCCAGACTTGCGTGCCTGGGAGCTCACCAGCAGAGATGAGGGAGAATTCTTCTCTGGATCACCCATGCTGGGTGCGGGCAGTGAGCCAGGACTTGCACACATGGGCAGCCTCGGCTCCTGGAAGGTATCTTTACCAGCAAAACCGTGTTGGGTCCCCCCAAAGGCAAGCAGGAAGTCAATAGACCCTCTTAAGTAGGGGTATGTGTGTGTGTGAGAGAGACAGACAGAGAGGGAGGTAAGCAGCAGGGGAAGAGGGAGAGAGAAACAGGGAACAGAAGTATTTCAGAAACCCAGGTCGCTCTCAGGTGGGACAGCTGGTGGGCAAAGAAGCTGTCTTACAGGCTCTGGCTAGAGGATATGGGCAGAACCCCAGCCCTGAGAACCCCCAGCACCTAGCTGGCAGAGTTTCCCGCCCTACCACCCAGCTGCTCCAACCTAGGGTCCTGCATGCCCTTGATGGGACAGGCAGCTGGGGATCAGATGGCTCAGGTGATATATGTCTCCCAGGCCTGAGGACATACCTTCCACACGTGTCCCCTACTCCCCTCCCTGCTCCGGCTGCCCTACTTCTTCCCTGGGGAGAGAATGGGAGGTGTTTGTGCTGGTCCTGGGGTGGGGGTTCTAGCGAGACTCCGGTGAGGACGACCATCCTGCTCTCACGGGGGAATCCCTTTCCCACATCTGTGCTGTGTCCTTGTTGCTCTGCTTTTTTTAAATGTGTCAGTGCCTGGGGGGAGGGGAGGGGCACCCCCTCATGCCCCCTGAATCTGACCAAAAGCCATGGCTGTTGCTCCCCCCTTTGTATGACGCAGATGCTAAGATGTACCAAACCAACCACGACAACAAAGAAAAGACCTTGTACAGCAACTCTTGGTCTGTCTGTCTTCTTCTGTCTGTTGGCATCACCAGGGCGACATAGGGCACCAGCTGAGGTGAGAGGGAGCTGAGCCACAGTGCTCAAGAGGCCCCAGAAACCCTTCCATTTTACCCACACTGCTAGCCGGGACACTGGAAATGACCCCAGAAATCAACTGAGGCTGGAGTCAAGGCTGACCCCAGAGATTCAGGGCCACTCACCTCTTGCCCTTCAAAGTCAGCTGTTCAACAAAGCCCTGGAGCTGGTGTCCCAACCTGGTCACAGCACCCCACAGCCTATCTCTGGCCATCCCTCTCCAAATGCTCCTCGGGAACTGGCATACCAACATGAAGCCAAGTCCCACAGATGGGCAAAGGTCTGACACTGTTCATCCCACCAACACTGAGGGAGTTCCTCATGTCTGCCAGGCCATGCGTGGGAGCTGGGGACATACAGTATTGCTCCTGGACACAGACACATCCCAGGCCTTGTTGAGTCAGCACAAGACCAGAACCCCTTTTCAGCCTTGGCTGCCTCCACCATTGTCTTGCCTTAAGGTGGACTCATTTTTTCTCTACTTGGCTAGGCACCTCCCATTCCTCACACACTGGTCTCCCAGCTTCCACATCTTCCCTCTGTCCATCCTCTCCCCACCACCCAACTCCACCTGGAAGACTCATCAAAACACAAACTTAACCATGTCATTCTCTTAGACAACACCCTTCAGTGGTCTGTAGGAAAGCACCCACCTATAGGATAACATCAAAATCGTCAAAATGGCCCTGTATGACATGACCCCAACCTGCTAGGTCAGACCTAACCAACTCAGAGCCAAGTCCCCCTACCCTCACACATACCCTGCCATTCCGTGTTTATAGATTCTATCCCCTCTGCCTGAAATGAACAGTACCCTCCTCCCCACTCAGTATACTTGAACTTCTCAAGATCCAGCTAAGATGTCATCTCCTGGGTGAGGCCCACCCTGACACAGCCCCCAGGCCCCTTCCCCCAGCAGCTGGTTGCTGTGCTCACAACACAGAGCATCACAGTTCTGTGCCCAGATAGCACTGGGTTTGCTGGTGGGTTCTGTCATCCAGCAGAGTGATCTGGAACAAGCCACTTAACCCCCCTGAGTGTTTGCTCACAAGTAAAATGGGATAATAATTGTTCTGACCTCCACAGTTGTGAGGAGTAAATGGGGTCACACACTCACACTCTCAGCACTGTGTGCCAAGCATTCAATGAATGGGACCTTGCAAATTCTACTGTAATTTATGTTGCCGCAGTGTCTCCCTCTGACTTTGGAGCTCTGTAGGTGCTGTCCTGACTGGTGTCCCGATGCCTCCCAGCACCCACTGCAGAGTCTAGCCTGCAGTGGGTCCTCAGGAGCCCCAGTGCTGACTCAGGGTCCAAGTGACCAATCTCCATCTCTTCTTGGTGGCCACAGTCACTTCTTCTTTTGCTCTCTGCACCCACTGGACGGTAGGGGGAGGGGAGGCAGCACCTGACTCCTCTCTCTGCTATGCCCTAACATCACTCATCCTGCCTTTCTCCCAGATCTGGCCATCACTCTGGGCTAGCACCCCCAGGGTAGTCTCCTAGACTCTTAGAGTCAGGGGAGCTCTGTGCGCAACAGGATGCTGCATTAGTTATCCACCACTGCTTAACAAATTACACCAACTTGGTGCCTTAAAGCAACACATGTTTATTATCTCAGTTTCTCACGGGAGGCCAGGCACGACTGGGCTGGCCCCTCTGCTTCAGAGCCTCTCACCAAGCTGCAGTCAAGGTGCAGGCCAGGGCTGGGGTCTCAACGGACGGTAAGGACCACTTCCAAGGTTATGTGATTGTTGCCAAGATTTAAGTCCTGTTGAATTGAGGGCCTCAATCCCTGGCTGGCTATTGGCCAGGGGCTGCCCTTTGTTTGTCACTATATGGGGCCATCCATTAGGGCAGCCCGCAACAGGGGAGCTTTCTCCATCAAAGCACACAAGCGAAGTAGGCAAAGAGCTGGTAAGATGGAAACCTCAGTGTTATGTAACCTGACTGAGGACGTGACGTTCTACCACCTCGGCCATATTCCATTGGTTAGAAGTCACAGGCCCTGCCATGCCTATAGGAAGAGGGTTACACAAGGATGTAAATAGCAGGGCAGGGATCACTGGGGGACATCTTAGGGTCAGCCCTCTCAGAGGCTGAAGCAACCCCCACCCCTTCCCTACAAAGAAGCAGCAGTTGAGCAGGGCCTCCAAAGAGCCAGAACCAAATCTCATCTACCATAGGGTCCCAAGTGATGGAGGAAGAGTGTTGGAGCAGAGTAAGGGCCAACAGTGGGCTCCCCCCAGGTTTCTGTGAGACTGAGACCATTCCCAGAGCCAGGGGCTGGGCTCTGAGGGCCTTCCACGGCTGGAGATTGGAGAGAAATGGAACATGAGGGATTTGGGCTTCCCTGGAAGTCCATGTATGTTTTTTCAGTACGCCACCAGGCACTGTCTTCCCAAGACCCAGGTCCCTGGTAAATAATCCAGCCCTAGACACTCAGATGCTTCTCCTCTGTCTGCCTTGCCCCTCCTTTCCACTCAGTGGCACCCCAAAGTGCCCTGTTGCCTAGTTGGGAAATGCTAGCATCTTCTCATTTTCAGTCCTGAAGGTCTTCTCCTCACAGACCTAATCCCCTCTTAAATAGCACTTACTGAGTTCTCACAACTTGCTAGCACTGTACTAGGCACCAAGAACATCAATCACACAGCCCCTTCCACCAGGAACCTACCTGCTAATGGAAGAAACAGGCCAATCAGCCACTATAACATGTGCAGTGATGCAGGTAAATTGGGGTGCTTGGGGAAGGCTCCCTGGAGAAGGCAACGTCTGAAATGAGTCTTAAATGAGAAGTCAACTTGGTGGGAAAGGAGGGCACTCTGAGCAGAGGGCCTGGCATAAGCAAAGGATAAAGGAGACAAAAGTAGTCCAACGCGGTGGTGGGTGTCAGGGAGGGAGAAGCAGGGGACGTCTGCAGGAGCTTATTACATTCTTGGTAAAAAGCTGAAAGCCTGAAACATCAACCAGGGTGCAAGAAGATGGAGCTTGCACTCTCCCTGCATGCCATAGGGAGCCATGAGAGGATCCTAAGCAGAGGTTATGATCAGATGTGTTGATTGAGGAAGATCATTAGGGCTGTGAGGAGGAGGAACTAGTCTCCAGGAAGGAGCTAGTACAATGCCAAGGTTGGAGATGGTGAGGACTGGATTTAAGCAATGGCAAAGGGCCTGGAAGAAGCAGCCAAATGGGTGGGGCAGGGTGGGTGGGGGAGCTACACAGAAGGCCAAATTGGCAGGACTTGAGGATTGGATATGTGAGGCACAGAGGAGGAAGAGGTTGAGGCCAAAGTCTGTCTCTACATTGGGAGGCTCCATTCTCCAGGATCTAGAAAGCTGGTGGAGACCAGTTTGGTGGAAGATAATGAGTTTGCTTTGGGGCTTCTGGATTTGAGGCACCTGGAGGTGAGGCGAAGTCTAGTGGCCAGTCTATGTCTATGCCAGAGAAAGAAAAAACCAAAAACTGTACTTTGCATGCCCCCAATGGAGCAATGTCTTGACCATTTTCTTTCTTTACCACAAGCTCCAAAGCAGAGGAAGTCAAGAATCCATCCTGCTATGCAACCCAAGAGTCCCTCTAGTGCCATCTTTAGTAGAGGACACTCTCTGTTTGCATTCCCCACAGTGTGGGAGAGCTCATTACAGTCAGACATGGGCCTTCTTTCTCCTAAACCAAAAGTTGCCAGGAGCTAGGGCTTAATGAAGCTTCCTCCAGCATCCCTTTAATGGACTGCAAAACTCTGCTTCCAGGTCACTCACTTAGCACTCGTAATTAATTGGGGCTTCTTGCCTGATCTAAGAGACATTTCAATACCCCTCACCACCCCCAGACAATGTTTTCTCAGCTGGGATCCTCCAGCTGGAGCCATCTCTACACGACAGCCTCTTCACAGGCTCTGACCCGGGTTTGAATGCAGGTTCCAGCCCCTCCTTCATCTCTGTGTGAGCTGGGTGATCGCTTCTCTGCCCCAGGCACAGGGCTAGCACAAGGGAGCCTCAGTGGGTAGGCCCAGACCTGCTGGTGCTACCATTTCTTTGGACTCCAAGTTCTGGCATCCACCCCATCCTGGGGCAGGCCCACTGATCTCCTCAACTCCCTGCTTCTCTCACAATGACCATGATTCTGTCTATATGAGGGTTAAGGTAGCCCATCTTAATATACGTAAGGGGGGAGGGAAGAAAAGGGAAGAAGAGCGAGGAAGCCTCCATTCACTAAGCCCCCGCGCCATGCCATAACAGGGTTGGCAGGGTTGGTGCTCTAAGGCACCACCTCTGCTCATCCTGACCAGAATCCGTGAGGTCAGGATTATGCCCATTTTACAGAAGACAACACTGGGGCTCAGAAGTAGAGGCATATGATGGGCATGAGTATAGGCTTTGGTTTTCAGACAACCCTGGTTCGGAATCTTGATTCCTTCTGTCTGGTCTTGAATGTATGAGTCTCTGGATCTTGGTTTCCTTATCTATTTAAAACAAATGAGTATATACTGTATGTTATATATACTGGAATAAAAATAAAAATAAAATAAAAGACTATAATAATACCTAATCCCCCCCATCACCACCCCTGGGGGCATTAAGGGAACAAAATAAAGTAAGTCTGTAGGTCTCCTAGCACAGTGCCTGGCACATAACAGTTACTTAAACAATGATAGCCATTGCAACAAAATGCTACTATTACTATGGCAAGACTGAAGAAGACAAACAAGAAGAGGATAATAGGAAAGGAGAGAGAAGGACCAAAAAAGATAAGGAGAAGAGTTAATTTCAATAAAAATTGACAATCATCCTGAGACGGCAGGGTGACTCAGTCAGTTGAGCATCCAACTCCTGATTTCAGCTCAGGTCATGAGATCAAGCCCCCTGTTGAGTTCCATGATCAGTAAGGAGTTCACTTGAGATTCTCTCTCTCCCTCTCCTTCTGCCCCACCCCTGCTCTCTCTCTCTCTCTCTCAAATAAGCCTTTTAAGAGATGTAATCTGAGGGCTTTGGAGGGGAGGGGGCTGGGGGGTTGGGTGAGCCTGGTGGTGGGTGTTAAGGAGGGCACATATTGCATGGAGTACTGGGTGTGGTGCATAAATAATGAATCTTGGAACACTGAAAAAATAAAATAAAGTTTAAATTGTAAAAAATCTTCAAGTCATTCAAATAGTAAACTGATAACCTGGATTTAAAACAAACTCTCATGTCATTTCACATAATACATAGAAAAGCTGAGAGACAGGAGTCACAGGTGAGAAGCTGGGACAGCAGGGAACAACTGCCTCTTCCAGGAAGCCCTCATCAGCTGAAAAGAGACTTAGCAATGTGTATTAGTTATCTGTTGCTGCATAACAAATTACCCCAAAACTTAGTGGCTCGGAAAAATAAACATTTATGTTTCTCTCAAAGTTTCTGAGGGTCAAAAATTCTGAGTGGCTTCATTGGGTAGTTCCCGATTGGGGTCTCCCACGAAATTGCAATTAAGATGTCAGCTGGGGCTATGGTCTCATCTGAAGGTATAACTGGGGCTGGAAGACCCACCTCCAAGATGGCCCAGTCACACCGTTGGCAAACTGGTGCCAGCTGTGTGGCAGAAGGCTCCCTCTCCAAAGGGCTTCTTAAGTGTCCTCACAAAAAGGCAGCTGGTCTTCTCCCAAAGTGAGTAGTCCAAGAGAGCGAAGTGGAAGATGCACTGTCTTTTATGACCTAGCCTGAAAAGTCACACCACCATTTTTGCAGTATTCTGTTGGTCACACAGACCAGCTCTGATTCCATGCAGGGGTATACCTCACAGGGCATGGACAGCAGGAGGGAAGGTCGCTGGAGGCTGGGGGCCATCCAGGAGGCTGCCTGACTTGCAGTGCATACCTCAGCCCACCTTCAGCCCCTAGTCAGCAAATACTCCTTGATTCATCCATCCACTCAGCAAACCTGACCTCATTCCTTTCTGCCTTCAGCAAACTCCTCCCAGGCAACATCCCCATGGCTAAACACTGGGCTAGGTGCTGCCTTGTAAATCTGAACCTGATATGGTCATGGGAGCTCGGAGTCCAGACACACACACTGACATACAACAGAGCATCATGAGAAAACACTGGTTTTTTTCCAAACAGACCTGGCTACAAGTCTGACTGGTTATGTTGAAGCCATTTGATCTTGGGCACATTATTTTACCCCTCAGGGCCTCCATACAAAGGGATTATAATACTTGCACTGCCCAGCTTTGCCACAAATGCATTAAAGCGCCCAGCACATAGCAAATTCTCAGTAAACGATGACTAACACTATTACATTAATATTGCTGCCCTAATAAATGGAGATTGCACTTCCAAACTGGACAGCAGCCCCAACCAGTTTTCCCAGACCCCCCAAGAGAAGGCTGGGCTCTTGGACCCCACGGCTGGCCCCCAGCTCCTGCCTTCCACGTCCTCTCAAAGGCCTGGCTGAGTCCTGCTGTGGCTCTGACAGCCAGAGGGCTCCCTGGCTGCCAGCCCTAATCAGCAGCTCCAGCCGAGACCTCAAATTGATCTGCCATCATTTAGCTGGGAAGCGAAAGCTCTTCTTGACTCGCAGCCAAAATCCATTTTGAGAGCAAAGTAATCACCTCCGTGGCGGGTGTCCGGAGAATGTGATAGAGATCTAGGACAAAAAGTCTCCATCCTACCACCCAGAACCGGTGTGTGTCCTCACGAGGCAGCAGGCCCCCCACGCCCCATGCTTCACGCAGTCTAATACAGTGAGTGCCTCTCAAACTTTGCAGCAAGAGGGACGTTCTGGGGATTTTTTAGGAATGCCAATGCCTGGCTTGGGCCCCCAGACATTCTGACTCAATCGGTAAGGGCTGTACCCTGGGGATTGGGGTTCTTACAAGCTCTCCAGGGGGATTGAATGGGTGTCAAGATGGGTGAACTGGTAATCCAATGCACATAGCATTGGCCTCACCTGCATGCACCTATCTCTGCATCAATCAGATGATTGTTTATTGAGCACCTACGATGTGCCAAGCACTGTTCTAGGAGCTTAAGGTAACAAAGAGAAAGTGGCTGTCCTCATGGAATTGACATCCTAGTCCAAGGAAGCAGACACGAAACAAAAGAATAAGTGAACTACATAATTTGTTAGACGAGAATAATTGAGAAGTCATGTGTGGCCAGTCCCCCGTTCACCAGCTGATGGCATCTGCCCCGTCTATTGCTGACCAGCTTCTGATCCCCAGCCTGGACCACAGCCAGCTCACACAATCATCCCAACCATGGACACACGCTAAGCCCAATACAAGCAGAGTGATGTTTGACCCCGGTGACAGACAAGCCTTAAATCTCAATAGTCCCTGGCCATTTGCTCAGGCCCCCAATTCTCCCATGAAGTCAGCACTTCATGTGCTCTTGCCCACCTCCCTGGCCCTGCCTCAGATCCCAAACTTGGCTTTACTCTGTACAATTTGCCCTACAAAAAAACCACCGGTTTTCTAAGGATCTTTACTACTAGTATAGAGACGCCCAAGAAAACAGATGGGCTAAACAGATGGGAAAGGCCTCTGCGTGCTAAGGAACCTTGGAGGGCATGCCACTTCACCCCCTCATTCTACAGCCAGGCCCAGAGAGGTTAATAAGTAACTCGCCTCCAAGTCACACAGCAGCAAGTTAGCAGTGGAACTAGAATTGGGACCCAGGTCTCTTCTTAATTCAGTGCTCTCTCTGCTACCCCATCCCTCCTCCCTCAGAGATCATAGGGAGCATCACCCGGATGGGAAAACAGCCCCCAGAATTTCCTCTAGGAACACACTCTTCCTCTGTTCTTTACTCAGGATTTGGGTGAAATCCGATCCCCTGGCCTCACGATTGGTTGGAGGCTAGACACAAGACCCAGGCAAGGCAAGGAGGGGCAGGGAGGCCTACTGAGATGTGACAGGAGCTCTGGTTAACTTACACCTGGAGGACCAGGAGTGGCCATGGCTGCTGTCATGTTGTCATCTCCTGTGGGCTGAAGATGCCAGGATGGAGGGGAGCCTTGAGAGGATAATGGAGGTGTGGCACATCCTCTGACCCTCAACCCAGCCATACCTGGAGGAATTCTCACCTGTGACATTTTAGTCTCATGGGTCAGTAAATCACATTTTGCTCAAAGCCAGTTTTGTTGGGTTTCTGTCACTTGCAGGACTGACCATTAGAGACAGGAATCCCTTTCTGGCTCTCCCTAAAACTCTCTTACCTGCATCAAATCATCCTCTGACCCTGACTGTCCTTTTGCCCTTGGTCCTCCTCCATTCTTAGACTCTTACAAATGGGTACCTCTCCTCATGTGGCACTGGCTTCTCCAGCTCCTTCCTTAGTGTGATGGGCAGGACGGTGGCCACCCAAAGATGTCCATATCCTACCCTGGAACCCATGAATGTGTTGTTATCTAACACAGCAGAGAGGAACTAAGACTGCAAATGAAATGAAGGTTGCTAATTTAGCTGACCTTAAAAAAGGGAGATTATTCTGGATTTTCCAGGTGGGCTCAATGTAATCACCAGGGTCCTTAAAACTTCAAGAGGGAGGCAGAAGAGAGAACCCCAGAGATGGTAGCATGAGAAGGACTCAGCCCAACCCTACTGGCTTCAAAGAGGGAGAAAGAGCCCAGAAACCAAAGAAAAGAGAAAAGGCCCCAGGAACTGGAAAAGGCAACAAAACAGATTCTCCCCTAGAGCCTTCAGAAGGAATGCAGACCCACCCACAGTTTGATGATGGCACAGTGACATTGAGCCCCATCAGATTTCTGATCTTTAGAATTGTAGAAAGCTAAATTTCCATTGTTACTGAGTTTGTAGCAATTTGTTACAGCACCGATAGGAAACTAATACACACATCAAAAAACCCTGATGTTGGCTTGAGAGTATGGTTGACATTTTATTTCTTCTGAAGCCCTGCTTAAGCATTTACCATATGCCTCACTCTGGGCTGGATGTTAGAAAGAGCAAGACCAATAAGACACCCATCCCTGGCCCTCCAGGCTCCCACAGTTAGCTGAGGCCAGGAAACAGATCTGCAGTCAACTCTGATGAAGAGTGCTAATTGTGTGGGATGCTATGAGAGCCCACAGTAGAAATACACAGACCTGCTGAAGGTGGGCCGGTATTCAGGGAGCAACTCCTGAAGGAGTCAAAAGCTGAGCTAACAATCAAAAGTGGGGCGAGGCATTCCTGGGAGAGGGAACAGCATGAGCAAAGGCTCAGAGTGGGAGGGAACATGACACATTGTGAGAACTGGAGCATGCAAAGGGTTGGAGGGGGGTGTGGAAGCAGAGGCTGCAGTAGGGGCCAGGCCACGTGGAGCCTAGAATGCCAAGACAAGGAATACAGATTTCATGCACGGGTGCTGGGGAGCTGCTGAGAATTTTAAGCTGAAAGAGATATGGACAGGCAGCATGGAGGGTCAACCAAGGGCTCAGAGGAAAAGAGGAGACTCCAGGAAAAAAGGAAAGCTGTGTGAGCCAGAGCACAGACATGAGAAGGGAGTGGAAGGAAACCATGGAAGGCTAGGGAAGGTTTGGCTTGCCTGTGCCAAGTCAGGGAGGAATGGGGTTGGGAATGACTCTGTGCTCTGGTCTGCACCAGCGGGCAGGTAGCAGAGCCCTTCTCTGGGGTGCCACAGTGGCAGAGCAGGGTAGGGAGATGAGAAAAGGAAGAGTCTGTGGAGCCTGGGAGTCATCCCCATCCTGCCCTGCTCTGGGAGATGTCCAGGAGACAGCTGCACAGCAGGGAGTCTGAGACGGAGGGAGGGCTTGGGTCCTCCCTGCTGACCTTTAAGGCTCTACAAGCTGATGGCCCAAGGGGCTGGTGGGAAAGAAGAAAAGTCTGGGGGGAACTTAACACATTACTCTCTGCATGAAAAAAGGGAAAATGATATGGGAGATGGGTCTGTAGTATGGGAACAACAGTATGCGTCCTCAAGACTACAAGTCTGAGGATGAACTGGTGGCCTTCTAAGAAACAGGATGGGGGTGAGGGTCCAATAGACACCACAGCCCCAGCCCAGCCACCATAGTAGCCAAGAAGCTACTTGAAGAAGGTTGGGGGCTTGGAGGGGCCCTAGGGTTAGTCTAGCTCCCAGTCTACACCCAAAGGTGCCCATGACACTAGCCCTGCTGCCAAAGAGGGGCTTACACACTGCTGACAGGTTTAGGCCCTGGAGAACCCCCAACCTCAGCCCTCCTCTCATATGATGAAAGGAAGGGATCCTCTGGTCCAGAAGAGGCAGAACCAACCCCAGCCTAACCCCCACGACTCCCACGGTTGTTTTCTTCCCTCGCCCGCCAAGCTCACCATCCCAGGGAGCGCCTAATAACTGGCTGCCAAGTCCCCTGGGGACAGACTAATGAAGCTGCCTCCCTGCCTCCCGCCTCCTCTGAGGCCTTGGCTCTGAGCCCCACCCCTCCCCACCTACTCCCACCCCTCGTGTCCTTCTCTGAAGCCTCCCATCCTCCCCACTGAAGCGCTCAGACCTAAGGGTCTCCATCTTGGCCCCAAATGGCCAGGCTTTAGATGAGAAAAGGAGCTCTGGGCTCTGGGAGAGGCTGCAAGGGAACTATCTAGGGCAGGAGACCCTGGTGCCAGAAGGAGAAGCCCCTTTCTGTGCCTAATTTTTGAGTATCCTCTGAACATCTGCTGCACAGCTGTGGGAGACAAGCAGCTCAGCCCACCCTCCATGTTTCTGGGGGTGTCGGGCTGCAACTGGGTCTCTGGCCCCCAGCATCAAAGGAGCCCCAGTTCAGAAGAACCAGGATTTGGACGCCAAATGGGCATCATTCCCTCCTAGTATGTGACCTTGGGACAAGTTTCCTAACTTCCTGGCGCCTTGGTTCCTTTGTTTGTAAAATGGGAACAATGATACTGCCTCTCACAGGGAAGAAGAAATTAAATCATACATGTAAAGCCCTTGACACAGGGCCTGGGCCACACAATGTTTGCAATAAATTACATGCCAGAATGTTTCAAATTGCCCTCCTTGGCAAGGTGAGGTGTCCAGTCAGGATGTAGTGTCTGCCCCAGGAAGCTGAGGTTTCTCTGTACAAAGGGTTAGTGGCCATTGTGGGAACTGGATTCCCCTCTCTGGGTTTCCCTGGACTGGTTCTGTCCCTCGAGGTGTTGGTTGGTACTAATTTGTAAAACTCGTTTCCTCCTCTTGCTTAACCCTGAGAATCCCTGGAGGGCCCCATCAGGTGGAGTTGATGGCTACCCCATGAAGCATGGAAGCTCAGATGCTTCCATCACAACCCCTTACTCCAAAGAGCAATCAGCACAGTGTGAGGAGGGCACAGGACACTGCCCACCCCACCCAAGGAGTTGACAGTGACCAAACCAGTTCACTGGCATAGCTCCTCCACTGTCAGAGACTATAGTACTGTCATGCGTGCTGCTGCCTGGGGCCAGATGCCTTTCCCTCCAGAAAGGCTTCAGGTGCCCCAGGCTTCCCTCACCCCAATTCATAAGAGACCAAGGGGCGGGTCTGTCTCCACACCCCAGGTTGTGGAAATCCTCTCAGGCTCTGTGAGGAACACCCATGGAGTCTGCTAGCCAGCTATCCCCCCTTTTCCTGGGTACAGGACCCCAATATCACTTTGAGGGATCACCCTTCCTCCACTCTAGGCTCCTGTAGTTCAGCTCCCCTGGCTGCAGGTATGGTCATATGAGACGCCCTATCAATGAGAGGACCACATTCCCCTGGCCTCTGGATTGTTAGTGGATGGTCCCAGGTGTGACCAAGGAGAGGGCCACATCCTCCTGGACACTGGATTGGTTCAGGGAAAGTCACATGACCCAGGTGTAACCAAAAAGAGGGTCACATCCTCTTAGCTACTTGACTGGTTCAGGGATGGTCACATAACCTAGGTGTGATGATTGAGAAGACCACATTCTCCTAACCATTGTCTGGCCTGGTGATGGTCTCGTGACCCAAGCCTGACCAGTGAGAACCCTCCCTAGGACTTTAGCTGGAACCACTGGGAAAGAGATACTCTCTCTCTTCTTTGCAATGGCTCTCCGGGCCCAGTGAGGACGTGGAACTGCTAGGAGTTATCTTGTCACGTCATGGGGAAAACCCACCTGGGAGGGGAGCTCACAGAGGAAAAGAGAGCTGAGTGATGGTACCCTGGTTTGTGCCCCTGGACACCAGGCAGTTTTTCTTCCTTCAGATGCCGATGCTGCCCCACAAGCCACAGCAACCCAGCTCATCAGCCCTGAGCTGCAACACAAATGAGTCTGGAGTGTTCTAGCACTCACATTCTGAGGTGAGCGTTAACCACTGGGCTCAAAGTCAGACAGAACTGGTTATGGAGCTCTGTATTCCTGCATGCTTGGTTTTGGGCAGGCCACATCTTCTGTATGAGATTTGGTTACATTCTCTTTGAAATGGAGTGCACACCTGAAGGCAAGCTGGGAGACCCACACTATTTCCTGTGTTAAAATGTGCTAATCCCACTTTCTATCCTGGGAACTCCTACTTAGTCTTCAAAGCCCCACTCACAGTCACCTCCAAGCAACCTTATTCCTTCCACTGTGCCTCCACAGAGATAACACATATTGGGTGTTTACTATATGCCAGGCATCGTGCTGTTGCATTTAACCTGCACAATAGTCCTAAAAGACAGAAACTAAAATAGCCCTGTTTTTGCATATGAGATATCAGAAACCCAAAGAGATTAATTAAACTGCCCCAAAACAAAGATAATACCCTCCACTCTGGTTTTAGAATTATCCATTTGCTTCATTTTTCTCTCTTGCTGCCACAAACAAGACTCTGAAGTCTTGGACCTTGTTCATCCCTGCATCCCTATCTACTCACCTGAGAGCTTTTAAGCCAGACCAAAGCATCCATGCACATGCTGGAAACCAAGCGCACAAGTACTACCTCCTCTTCATCTCGCCCCCTCTTACCCCCAACCTGCTTGCCCCCCATCTTAGGCCTTGGCATTTGCTGAGTGTCTGCAGGATAGACAAGGAAGACTGAAGTCTAATGCCTCCAGGGGCCCACTGTGCATGCAAGGAAGAAAGCAGGTATAGGGAGACTTCAGTTAATGGGGAACCTGTCCCCTCTGGAGCACCAGCATCTCTCTAGAGATTTGGAAATATCTGCTAGACACATCATTAAGTGATCAAAACAAAGGCAGAACCTATTATAAATGAAAGAGAGTTGAGGGTATACCTATTCATATTTGTTTGTATCTGTATTTTTTTTTTAAATGCAAGGATACAGGAGAATCTAATGCAGGGCTTTATCTGTGGTGAGGGGCTGAGAACAGAGTGGATGACAACAGGTGTGGGAGTCAGACTTTTCATTCTATACTGTCTCGTATTGTTTGATTTTGAACTCTAAGAATGTATTATTGTCTATTTAAAACAGATAAAAAATTAAATCACAAAAAGAGTAAGTCCCACTCATCTCCAGCTGACTGTTACCACGCAAAGGTGCAGGCCCTGGGTTGCAGGAATTTGTAATTATTCAGAAGAAACCAGACTACAGAAGTCTAATGTGAAACAGTCCCATTTTTAAATGTTGGCAATTACCATATTTCATCATTACTCAGCAGCACATTTTTTCGTATGTTAACAACATTAAAGTTTTGGGGGTTCATCTTACAATCACTGGCATATCAGAGTTTGTCAATGTTTTCCCCTTAATGGTACCTAAAATGGAGGCATACTTTGCAATAAGTCTCAGAGGTGATGAGACAATACAGTAATGGTAACATAAATAAATGTTTTTAAACATTTTTCAGCTGAAGAGAACATAGTTGAGAGCCTGATAGGTTTCAGGGCTGCTGGGCCTGGCCCCCCTTGGCCATCTAGCTTTCTGCTGCAGTGTCCCATAGCACACAATGTGGCCAGGTCCTCAGCCATCCTGGGACCTCACTCAGGAGAGGCTGTCAGACATTACCCCAGTGCTGGGGACAGCAAAGTAGTTGCTAATAATAGTGTATTGAATGGATGCAAGAGTGGCACATGGAATGATCTAGAAGACAAATTGGAGTTAGAATTTGCCTCTCAATCCACCTGGACTCAGTCTCAGTCCCTGGACCCAGCAGATGCACCTGAAAATCATGGCTAGTGGGCCATACAGCGTTTCCATGCAACCACATGTAGACATGTGAGACATATTCTTGAGCTTAGCAACTGCCCCCACAGGGGCTAAGGGATGATGCCCTTCCATCCTCTAGATGGAATAAAAGAGGTCTTCCAAGGTGGACAGGGTGTGGATATCTCTTTTTTTTTTGCGGGGGGGTGAGGGGTGGGCAGTATCTACTGCTTTGTCTTTTGCTCTCAGCATCTCAGTTTTCCTTTGAGACACCTCCTATCCCCAACTTCCCATCAAGAGGAGCAGACCTCATCCTCCCAGTTCTCAAGATGGCCACACAATCCAGGCCTGGTCAGTAAGTGTCAGCCCTGGGATTTACCCTAACTAGTCATCACTGTGGGAGGAGGGGGGAGCGGTGAGGGTGGCCCCCTCTTTCTGCCTGTGTTCCTGAGCGGGCAGGATGTGGGCCCGGAGCTGTTGGGGATGATCTTTAGGGCATCTGCCTCAGAATGCCTGAGAATGAAGCCAACACAGAGGAATTCAGGACTTAGAGATGGAAAGACAGGTGTGTGTGTGTGTGTGTGTGTGTGTGTGTGTGTGTGTGTGTATAAAGAGACTGAGATCCATCCTGATGAAATTCTTTGAGTCCCTGCATCCAGCCACTCCTGAAGTCAAGTGCATGTTGCCAATTATGTGAACATGTAAATTCCTGTCATTACTTGAATTATCTTGAGTCAAAGTTTTACCACTTATAAATATCCTCAAATAACTACCTGTAAAGTATGCAAGAGCTACCATTTATGGAGTCCTTATTATTCAGCCAGGCAGTAGCTAGGGCTTTTTTTTTATCCCTGTCTTCCAGACAAGTGGACTCACAGGTTTTGGGATAGACACTATGATAGGAATAAAAGCCCTATCACCCTCATGGCAGAAAGCACAGCAGTAGCCAGCCAGCTCTCAGCCATTAGTACCTTCAGCGACTGCCTCAGCAGCAGAAGACCACCTCACCCGAGGTGACACCCTGTCTCCAGGGCTTCTAGGGCCTTCTGCCCCAACCCAGAACAACTCTAAAAGATCATACTCACCTTCAGGACTAGCTGTAGGGCGGAAGCTGAGGCCTCAAACGGTGGATGTGGCAACCTAACTTCTCTCTCTGCTCAATCCTGTTTCTGTCTCTTCCCCTCCACAAGTGTTGATTCTAAGAATAATTCTTAATAAATACCCCCACGTGCTGAGTTCTGTCACAGTGTCTGCTTTCTGAGAACCCAACCTGTTATATACAGTTGGTACCAAAAGTAGCTCAGGAAAGCAGACACCAGGATGGGAGTTTAGAGCTGAATCACCTGCCGCCCAGCTGGCTGAGTGATGAACTAGGAGGGAAGACTGGTGACAGGAGATCCATTAACAGGTGTGATATATTTAAGAAACATGGAGGAATCGGTAACTATGAGGACAATCGAACTGCGTAGCTATCGCTAAACCTCATTGAACCAGAAAAATATAACCAAGAGCCGAGTGTGATTAATCAGCAATTTAAAGTTTAATGGGAAAGCCCTTCTGTTAGAGTTTAGAGAGGCTGTCATCTCCTGCCACGGAAGGGCAGAAAATGTGAAAACTCATCCTAGGCTCAACTGCCGCCAAGACAGGTCTGCCCTGCCAAGGGAGCCTGCACTCCCTCCTCAGCTGGGACTGCACAGGCCTCTCCCTACAGAAGATATGTCCTATACTATGTAAGGCCAGAGCTCCCTCCAGAGGCCTGTGTTGCACATAGGGGCCCAGAGGACATACTGCTTACTTACCAGGCTGTCAGGGGGGCAACTGGTGAATGGTCCCAGCATCACTTGGGGGTTCAAGGATGGCTCTTCTCTCTGTGCTGGGGCTGGCAGTAGAAGGTGCCATCACACACCAGCTCACTCATAGCGGTGGGGAAGATAGGGCCTTGAAAACATGGGAGCCACCTGAAGGCAGGAAGATCTAACTTCATGATGAGCAATCAGATGGAGGAACAGTCAGGAGAGCCTGACCTGTGGAGGGTCATGGAGTTACGACCATGGCATCCCTAGGAGCAACACAGATGGGCAGCCAACCTGTTGAAAACAGGTTGTAGCATGCTCCTGGCTCTGGCTGAGACAGAGTGCCCAAATGGGAGACACCGGGGGATCATGTGCCAGAACTGCCCATGAGTGGGGTCTGGCAGGCCCACGAAGTCAGAAAGTGGGCACATCCTGAGTTGAACAGGAGCAGGACTTGGGTTCACCAACAAGCTGTACAGCAGGGAGAAAGACCCGTGTCATCCACCATTGCTGACCTGGCCTCCCCAGCTCACATAAATGGCACCACCAGGGAGCCTGGGCCATTAGCTGCAGAGGGGGACAAAACCTTAAATTGGTTTGGGCCATTATGTGGCAGCCTTCTACCCTGGAAATACCAGGAATAGAGACATGTTCCAGACAGAGCTTGCCCTTCCATGCCCACAGCTTCCAACTCGAGGGCATACGAAGAGTTGGATCCACAGGCACTTGATTCCATATAACATCACGTCAGGCCAAACCACCCATCTTATGGCAATAGCCCAGGAGGTAGGAGAGAGGGCTGCCATCGTGCACCCCATTACCCAGAAGCTGCTGGCTGGATGGAGCAGTGTAACAGCCTGCTGAGAGAAGCTGAAAAGCCACCTCAGAAACAATACATCATGAGGTTTGGGTATTATCCTCCAAGATGTAGTATCACTTTAAATCAAATACATTCTGTCACTGTGTCCCCAGTGGGTGGGAAACACAGGCCTAAGAAACAAGGGGAGGAAGCGGAAGAGGCCTACCTTACCGTTATTCCCAGTGACCCATGTAGTCTCTCCATCCCTCAGCTCTGAGTTCTGTGGGCGCCCTGTTCCCAAAGGGAGGGTACTTTTGCCAGTGGACATAGGAAAAGTCCCTTGAACTCTAGGGTACAGGTGCCTCCTTGGCACTTCAGGCTCCTTGTGTCAGGAAACTGGCAAACAAGGAGAGTTGCCATCTTGGTCAGAGCAATTGAACCTGATGATCATCAGGAGGAAGTCACTCTTGGGTTGGACAGGGAAGAATATGGTGACATGTAGGTGATCCCCTTGCATGCCTCTTGGTGCTGCCTTGCTCATTTTGATGATAAATTGACAAATGCAGCCACTGGGCCTGAAATGGGCGTGGTGACCAGGGACTCAGTCCCCACAGAGATGTCACCTGAGAGTAACAGGGATCTCTCATGGCTAATGGAGGAGGAAGCTGAAGGACGTTGGTCACCACCCTGGTACCATAAAAGCTGCAGTGGGAAGGAAAAGGGGTGCTATAGTTCATTCACTAGCCTTCCTTCTCAAGTTCCCTCCAAGAGCAGCCTCTCCCAGGAGAAGCCCAAGGAGTAACCGTGAGGCTCCACCCAGGTGCCCCTGCAGGCACAAAGGACTTACTCCCCCTGCTGCTGGGTGTGCTGCTGGCAGATGGTCACCAGCCCCTCATGCTCCATTCTCGGAGTGGCCTACATACAATGACAGATCAACAGGGGGTGCAGAGGTCCAGCCATTTTGCCTCAACTCAGAACAGGCCCAAAGGGCCATCCTATCCTCGGAACTCGGTGCAGGGCCAGCCGAGCTTCTGTGAAGACAGCATCAGAGGTCAGCTATCTCCTCTGCCCAATCCTGTATCTGTCCCCAGT
Organism: Neogale vison; assembly: GCF_020171115.1. Classification (NCBI taxonomy): domain Eukaryota; kingdom Metazoa; phylum Chordata; class Mammalia; order Carnivora; family Mustelidae; genus Neogale; species Neogale vison. Next base: position 252,597,489 of record NC_058091.1, on the reverse strand, counting down.
ATCAAAGATATTCATCTCAAGATCATTTCCTAGTAACCCCCTACATACTGTGTCGCAGAGACCAGCCCCAGACCATACATGGCCCTTGAGTGGCAAAGACAAGCTGAGAACCCACTGCTGTCCTCATCCAAAGGCCAGCAATGCTCCTTCCTCTACAGCTTCACTGGCCCCTTTACTGAGAGGTCCCGAAAGTCAGCCCCAGAAGGGGAGACACAGAGCAAACCTCCTGATGGAATTCCCTGCTCTGGTCCTATTACCTAAGCTGCTCCAGAGGGACTGATGGCATTGCCCAGTCCCCACTCCTGGGATGGTGATGTTCAGCCTCAGTTTCCCCAACTCTGAAATGGGACCAATAAGGATGCACCTGTGCCAGTACACCAGTGCTGGATGACAGGGGTCTGTCTATCTGCCACGCAGCTTCACAGCGTGCACCTCTGCAAGGCTCCTGGTGCGCAGACACCTCTGCGGGAACACGACCATTAGTATTCAGGAGCCGCGGAGCTAATTAGCCTCGCTGCTGATGCAACAGGAATTCACAGCCGGCAACTGGCCTGTGAGGGGAGGATGAGGCTGGAACATCTCATTTTGACAAATGGCTTTTGTTTATCCACGACTGGCAAACAAACGCTCCACGACGTGTGGCTAATCACCTAAAAATAACAGCACATATGTTCCCTCTAAGGAGCGTTCCTTGCTAACAAGCGCAGTGGTGGTGGGGTGCTAGGGTATGGGGGGCACAAGCTCTGCTCTCCTTTCCCTGCCCCCACAGCCCCGTGAGAGGCCAAAGGCTCTGGACAAGCATCTTCTGACTCCCCATATCCAGCCTGGCACTCAGTCCCATCAGTCCCCCTCTCTTCTGGGGCCCCAGCTCCAGCCCCCAACTGCCGTCCTGGGGTCAGGACTACTTCTTGGCAAGACTGGCACCCCCGTGTCCTCACTGCCCTCCCAGCTCCACGCTGCTCCAGATTTAACTCACAGACCTGGCACAGAGCTCCCCTGCTTAGAACCCTCCCTGGCCTCTGGTCCTCAAGGCTGGGCCAACCTCATTTTCCACACCAATTTGGCCTTGCCATTGGCACTCAACCGTCCTGGCACCCTGAACACACCCCAAAATCTCAAGCCTCGGGCCTTTGCAGGTGGCTGGATTAGGGCTGCTCCCACTCCACTTCACCTTGGCACTCTCAGCCAGGCATACCCCTTTCCATGACATCAATATTGGCGACAAACAAGGGTCTTCTCCCAGAAGCCCAGGACCACGTGTCCAATCACATACTGGATGACCCCTCCTGGTTGCAGAGTTGGTGTCTTAACATGTCCAGACATAAACGTACACACTCACGCACATGCACATATCTCCTGCCACGATCTCAGTATTTCCAGTTGCTCAGGTCAAAAGCCAGTGAGTCTTCTTTGACTCCTCTCTTTCTCTGCCACCCTGCAGCCAACTTACTAGCAAATGGGGTCCCCTCCATCTTCCAAACATGTCTGGCGCCCCTCAGCACTTCCATACCGGCCCCCATCTCTTACCTCCCATGAGCCCCCCAGCTTCTGACCCTGCCTACTGCATCACAGCACAGCACCCAAAGGATCCCTTTAAAACTGGTCACATCCTGTCCCTGCTCTGCTCCAAATCCTCCAGCGCCTTCTATCTCAAAGTCAAGCCAAAGTCTTACAGAGAAAGCCCAACACTAGGGTGGCTAAATTTAGCAAATGAAAATACAGGACACCCAGTTAAACATGAATTTCAGAGAAACGCAGTTTTGCATGGTTCATATTTCTACTAAAAAAATTATTTGTTGATGTGAAATTCAAATTTAACTGGGCGTTCTGTATTTGTCCAGCAGCCAAATGCACAGGCCCGCCCCTGCTCCCCCCTACCTGCACGCCCACCACCCTCCCTGTAGTTCTGGTCTCCTGGCTTCTCGCAGGGCCCGGCAAGGTTCTTCCACCTCAGGGACTGTGCGCCGTGTTCCCTCTGCCTACAGTTTCCTCCAAACCTCCATCTGCTCACTCCCTTGCCTCCTCCAGGCTTCTACTCAAGTGACACCCATCACCAATCCCTAGCCTGAGCACTAGATACCAAACAGCAAGAACTGTCCCTGCTCTGCTTTGCCTTTCCCCCCAGCACTGTCACCCCCCACCAGAAAGTCATTCCCTTGAAAGCAGCAGTTGTCTGTTTTGTTCACAACTGTATCCCCACACTTAGAACACTGCCTGGCATGTAGTAGGTGTCAATAAAATGTTTTTCATTAATGATGTCCCCCCCCCCGTCCCACCCCCAGGCTACGTGGCAACATCTCTAACTGCAGGGATAGCTCCACATCCCCTCCTCTGAAAGGCTCTCCTTGATGACACACATGTGCCCCCAGGCAGAGGATGTTGCCCCTCACCAGACTCCCAGGGCTTAGGCTGCCCATGGCCACAGTATAACCTAGCCCATCCCGGCTGATACCACCCCCACAGCACCAGAGAACTGTAGGTGTGTGGCCACATTTCCTACATAAAAAGAAAAAAAAAAAAAACGTTTTTAATACAAAAACAACAAGGGCGCCTGGGTAGCTCAGTGGGTTAAAGCCTCTGCCTTCGGCTCAGGTTGTGGTCTCAGGGTCCTGGGATCGAGCCCCACATCGGGCCCTCTGCTCAGCGGGGAGCTTCCGCCTCCTGCTTCCTCCTCTCTCTGCCCGCTGTTCTGCCTACCTGTGATCTGTCTGTCATATAAATAAATGAAATCTTAAAAACAACAATAACACAGTGATGGAGATTAGCAATGTGTTAAGGAGAACCATAAGACAGGAGGTTTGAAATCAGAATGTCTGGACAAAATCCAAGCTGCAGGATCCCTGAAATCAACAGCCCTCCTTACCCAAGTTCATGGCCATGGTCTCTCCCTTTACTGGCACCCCCACTCAACTGGGGGACCCGCCAAGGTGGGAATCATGTCCCATTCACCATTTTATTCCCAGCACTGAATCAACAGCAGCCCAGGAGAAACGCTGGGTAAATGTATGAGTGAATGAATGAATGGAGTGAATATTTGAGTGAAGAAATGAACAACTTAGAAAACAGTTCTATTTCTCAGGCTCCCAGTGGAGGCTGGTTTGACTCCCATTGTCCCCAAAGGCACAGGGCATTGCTGTTTAGCATCGCTAATGAACAATCTTGAAAGAGAAGCAAAAGGAGATGATGAATATGGCATCCCTTCCCTCTGGTTCACAGTCCACAAAGCACATCCACGAGCCTCTCACCAGCCCTGAAGGATTGCTGTTACTACCTCCTGGTTCGGAAGAGGAGACAGGCCCAAAGAGATGGAGCAATTTACAGAAGGCCTCACCATGAGAGGTGAGAGACACAGCTGGGGCCCGGCCACCACACAGCGCTGCCTCTCCAACTGGCCTGTGGTTACAATGGCCCATTGGGGAAGAGGCATTATAGTCCCACTGAATTCTTTGTTGGACAGTCCAGGGCAAGAGGAGTCGGACAGCACAAGAGGACAGACCCTGCCCAAGTTAGAGTCAATTTGCTCCTCCCTTCCCACAAGGGATCTTGGGGACCTGGCCTAGCTCTCCTCCCTCCACATCGGCACTGTTCCCTCTCTTCCTCTTAGCACGGTTCCCTTGCCCACAGCAACTTCTAAGCCATCCCTACACAGGCGCCTGCCCTGAATCATTGCATTTGCCTCAAAAACTTTTTGGATATTAATGTCATTCTGCACTAATGAGTCCGGCTCACTTGGTCCCAGCTGGAGCCTCGGATGTCTGCTGATTAATTGGTACAGAGCTCTTGACAGAGAGAGAAAGAGCACAAGCAGGGGAACTGGAAGGCAGAGGGAGAAGCAGGCTCCCTGCTGAGCAAGCTGCCCAATTCGGGACCCGATCCCAGGACCCGGAGATCATGACCTGAGCCGAAGGCAGACGCTTAGCAACTGAGCCATCCAGGAGTCCTGAGAGTGAACACACTTCTACCTGAGTAGCAGTAAGGACTGAATGAGCTAATGAAGATGGGCTGCTTGGCCTGGCACCCAGGCAGGACCAAACCCTCAATAATGGTATATACTATCACCACGTCCAGCAACAGTCAACTGGTCAAGCCTGTGGGGTACCACACAGCCTCCGAAAAGGATGCACACGTGGCGCAGGGTATGCCTGTGTCAAAATGCCTCTGCACCATACCTCCTTGATGGATTCTTGTCTCCAATTTGCAGAAGGGGCGGCCAAGCCTCAGAGAAGGGGCTGGCTTTGTCCTAGGTCACAGAGGAAGTAAACAACCATGCTGGGAATTGAAGGCAAGGAAGACCTGCCTCAGAATGCAGACGCTTTCCTCTTTGCTACAATTCCAGCACATCGAATTTAAAAAATTAATTTATTAAAGTCTTGAGCCTGCAGGCATTTCACTGATTTCTGTCCATGTGATCATGATGTTCTACTGCCGCAGATAATCACTTTTAAGGCAGATATTAATGCCTCTCCTGCGCTTCCCACATGGCTGATGGGCAGATCAAAGGAACTAATGGCTACGTGAGGGCTTTGGGAACAGGAAAGTGCTGGCGCATGTGGGTATCCTGGGACATGCGTGGCTTGGCTTAACATTAAATAGTCATTCAAATGCTCTGGTTTCTCTTCAGATCGCATAAATCTTTCGCCTTTTACATTAAATAGTCATTCATTCATTCATTCATTCAGCATTCCTAAAACCACAAGTTCCAGGCTTAGAAGACACAGCGGTAAATGGAAGAGGTAATACCCTGCCTTTCTGCAGCTGACATCACCGTGGAGGAAACAGACAGTAGGCAAGCAGAAACAAGCATTACAGAAGAAAATAAAGCAGGATAAGGACACTGGGGAATGAGGCTCTTTTGCCTACGGTATCATGGAAGGTCTCTCTGGTGAGGAGGCATTGGAGGCTGAGATTTAAACAAAGTAAGGAGGTAAATCATGATTTCAAGGGGAAACTTTCCAGACAAAGGAAACAGCAAGTGCAGTGGCCCTGGGGCTGGAGCAGTCCTTTGGTGTTCGAGAAACAGTAAGGCCAGTGTGGCTGGGGTGAGAGGAAGGTGACAAAGGAAAGGGGTACAGTTGAGACAGCAAATGATGGGGGCCTTGCAGGCCATCATAAGAACTTCAGAATTTATACCTTTCAACTAGAAGAATCTAGCATATCACTTTCTCACTTGTATTATTTGCATGCCCTTTACCTTCCAACAATGTCCCGTTTCTGACTAGATAAAACCAAACTCCTTGGCATGGCATTCAAGGCCTTCCAGAGTCCCAGCCCCCATATAACTTTCCAGACTCCAGTCTCTTTGCTCCCTGCCCCATCCCTCAACCCTCCATCACTCAACCTCTGTGCCTTTGCCCATAGAGTTCCCCCACCACCCGGCTTCACTCAGGCCAACACTTAAATACTCGGTGAGTACCCACCAGGTGCCGGGCACTATGGAGGTGCTGGGCAAACTATTGGGAACAAAACTGTCTGTCTCCGCTCTTCCGGCATCTAGCAGAGAAGACAAACACTAATAGGGAAAGTGTGGGGACATGAGTAGGTGATTTCCATGAGCTCTGGAGCCATAGCTACAGCTAACAGGGCAGTTAGCTAGCTCCTCTAGGTTCTACCCAGCGTAGAGGAGGTGGTGGTCAGGGAGACCCAATAATGACTAGGAGTTAGCCCAGCAGAGGTGTGGAAAAGAATGACCCACCCCCGACACCTCCAGGGAGCAGCACATGGGACGTCTGCAAGAGGAGAGAGGAAAAGGCAGGTCTCACACTACCCTAGGGGCCCACTCAAGACTTTATACTGAGGCCTGTACAGGGCTTGGCTGCCAAGGACACACTCCCTACTTCCCACCTACCATATCCTCTGCTGCCCCAGCTTCCTCAGGGGCACCTGAGCCGGCCGGGAATAGAGCTCGGCAAACAGGCAGTGCCTGCCTGGTTCAGTGCTGGGTAAACAGGACTCTGCCCAGCACCTGCGGCCTCCACTCAGCCCGCAGCTGCACAGGGATAAATATTTGCCAACAGCCCCATCTCGCCTAATGAGTGTTTGGGCATCTGCCAGGCAGCCTGGCCCAAGGGGGCCTGGCAGGGAGGGGGCCAGCCCTGCAGGACCCCAGCACCTCACTCCCTCGGGCCCTGCAGTGCAGGACCCAGACCCAGAAGGCCCACAGCCAAGGTATCCCTGAAAGTCTTCACCAGCTTGTCAGTGGGATTTCCAGGGGGCCTGAGGCCTGGAAGCCAAAGAAAGTGAATGACCCTGAGAAGGGCATCCCAAGACCTGGCCACAGAGTAGCAGCCAAGGCCCTCCACCCTTCTTACTCATTCTCTTCCCCCTCCTCTGTCCAAATATAATAAATACATGCTAAGAATATATTACTTCTCTATCAGGTAGCTGGAGAGAGTAACTGTACAATTCCCTTTGTGCCTTTTGGATATTTTTGCCTCACGCATATTAATGGTAGTCAAATTAAAGGCAGTCAAATAAGGAAACAAAATTGTAAAGTAATGCATGTTCAGAATTTTTAAAAATCTAATTGTAAAGAAGAGTTACTACATTGACAGTAAATGTCCCTTGATTCTTTATTCCTACTTTCCAACTGAACTTCATTTTAATTTTGGTAAGATTTCATTTTTGTTTCAACACAAACAGCATCGTGCCACACATCCTGTTCTCCCCTACCAATATGGTATACCCCAGACACCTTTCCACACCCACATGTCCAGGGCCGCCTCATTCTTCTTAGCAGCAGCTGAAATTTATTCCATAGTTTGGATGTACTGTGATTCATTTAGACAGTACCCCTTTTTTAAAGAGTATTTATTTATGTAGAGAGCACGTGTGTGCTAGTGGGGGAGGGGCAGAAGGAGAGGGAAAGAATCTTAAGCACACTCTGTGCTTAGCACAGACCCTGATGTGGATCTCAATCCCACAACACTGAGATGGAAACCAAGAGTCGGACACTTAATTGAGCCACCCAGGCGCCACTGACAGTTCCCTTTTCAATGGGCATTTGTTTTCAGTTTTTGCTGTTACAATACTGCACTGAGCAAGTCTCTTACTTGCATCTTTGCATATTTGTTGGTGTCTACCTGTAGAATAAATTCCAAATAGAATAAATTTGTTGGTGTTTACCTGTGGAAGCGTGTGCATTTTCATATTCAACAGACATTGTCAACTTACCCTCCAAAGACACATGTGCCAGCTCATGAAAGTGTCTGTTTCCCCATCCCCAGGGGCTAGGCAACATTTAGCTCTTTGACAAACTCATGAGAGAGAAATAGATCTCTTTTTTATTTGTGTTTCTTAATTACTAGTGAGGTTGGGCGTCTTTCAGGTGTGCATTTGTTGTATTTCCTGTGAACTGCCTCTTCATATACTTTGTACACTTTTTTGTGGGGGTGTTCTGTCTTTGCTTCATTTCAATAATGTTTGAGCACCTACTCTGTGGTGGATATTGTGTTCAATAACCTCTCATGAACCTTAGAATAAAGTCTGTCCATACTTGAGTGGGCACTGGAGGCAATGAAGAGTTCCCCTATGGGGTATTCCCAAGAGAAAAGACAGTCACCAAACCTTGAATCTTCCTTACCAGTAAAATAGAAAAATATAGTAATTCTTGTCTGCTAATGAAAAAAAAAGCACAAAACAGTTTGTATAAGATAGAGTAATTTCAGGTGCAAGTGAAAGAAAATCAATCGAAAGTGGCCTAAACAGAAAAAAGGAAATGTATTGGCTCATGTGACTAAAAGCTCAGGTTTCAGGCATGGTTGGATCCCGGTGCTCAAACATTATGAAATGTCATCTGTATCTCTATATCTTTCAACTCTGTTTTCCCATGTTAATTCTCAAGCTAGATGTACTAAGATGGCCTTGGAAACGTGAGACATACCCTAGTGGTTCAACAACCCATGAAGAGTGACTATTTTCCAGTAGTTCCAGCAAAAATCCAGGGATTAGTTTTGATTGATCCTGACTGGGTCATATTTCCATCATCAAGCTAATCAATGAGGCCTGAGTAGATTACATAGATTAGCCCTGATGAGAAATGAGGATGAATCCCACATGAAACATATGGCCTGAGTATGATGGGGAAATTCAACAGCCATTACTAACAAGGCAGGCTAAAATTACAGATATCCCTACACCGGATTCTAGCCCTACTTTATCTGTGTGCTGTTGGACAAGTCACTGCTCCTCTCTGACTCATCTGTAGGATTCAGAGATCAAACTCAATCACCAACTTTTATATCTGTTATAGTAGCAGCAATTTTTACTTTTCAGTTAGTAATATATGGACCCCAATATAGAAGAGATAAGAGCTATGTTTTCTTAGAAACTTTGTTTAATCCTATATTAGGGTAGGCCAGGATTTGTTGTAATATCAACCCTCAACACCTCACTGGCTTAACACACAAAAGTCTTGCTTCTTATTCATGTAACCATTCCATGAAGTTCAGGAAGCTCTTCGTGGCAGATCCCTAGCTCCCCCAGTCAGTGACCCACTATCCCACTATCTTGGGATTCTGCAGTAATAATGTCCTCACACCCCTACAGAAGGACAAAAGAGCATACACCACTTCTGCCCACATCCTGGTGGCCCTCAGCACCCAGTCACGTGCCTCCATTCAAATGCAAGGGACTCACGGAAATATAATCTTCCTCTGGCAGTAAAAGACAAGAGTTTTGGTATTGCTTGTCACAAACTCTATACCATTGACTTATTATAAGGTCAGTCACTGAGAACAATAAGATTTTTTTTAGTGGATCAAAAAGAAAAGGAAGTTTTTTAAAAAAAGAGTAGGAAATTAGGTATTACGATGACAGATGCAATCATGTTTCAACCTCAGCAATGACTTTTTAAAGCCCAACTCTTTTTTTTAAAAAGATTTTATTTATTTATTTGAGAGAGAATGAGTGAGAGAGAGCATGGGAGAGGAGAAGGTCAGAGGGAGAAGCAGACTCCCCAAGGAGCTGAGACCCCGATGCAGGACTCAATCCTGGAAGTCCGGGATCATGACCTGAGCCCAAGGCAGTCACTCAACCAACTGAGCCACCCAGGCGCCCCCCTACTCTTTTTTAAGTGGTAACTATGAAGATAATCCCTGGTTACAATGAAAAGGAGTTGGACATCGCAGTGGTATTTAAAAATTTCCTTTGTAATTTCAGTATTCTTTTCAATTACAAACAGAAATAAAAGGAGAAACTTTAGGGTCAAGCCTATACATACCTCAGTTAACAGATAACTTAAGAAACTATACTGGTCATCTCCAAAATGTTAATATTAAGCATGCCTCATATCTGAGGCTCTTGCTGCATTTATTACAATGTTTAAACAGTTAAACTTATTTAAAATGTGAAGTTCAAGTGTGTTTGCAGAGGCCTCTGCTTTGGAGAGCACAGTGATGGGTGACTTCTGAGGGTTATAATCAGTCTGCTCGGGTGGTGCCCTGCTGGGTGTCCTCAGGCAAGACATTTTACTTCACTAGTTGTTGGTTTTTTCATCTGTTGGAAGGATAGCTTAGCAAACTCAATGGACCTGACCAGAGAAATAGAAATTAAAAAAAAAAAAAAAAGGACGGGGCGTCCGGGTTGCTCAGTCGGTTAAGTGTCTGCTTTCGGCTCAGGTCACGAGCCGGGGATCCTGGGATCAAGTCCCACATTGGGCTCCCTGTTCAGCAGGGAGTCTGCTTCCCCCTCTCCCTCTGCCTCTGTCCCTAGCTTGTGCTCTCTCTCTCACTCACTCTCTCTCTCTCTCAAATAAGTAAATAAAATCTTAGAAAGGAAGGAAGGTAGGTAGGGAGGAAGGAGGGACAAGATATACCACTGTAACACACAGACATCTGGGACTCGGTTGGTTGCCTATAATTTAGCAATGCATAAAGAGCATTCAGTTGAAGCATATGAAATTCCTGTTGTTGTTGTTTTTGTAAAGATTTATTTATTTATTTGACAGACAGAGATCACAACTAGGCAGAGAGAGAGAAGGACCAGGCTCTCCGCTGAGCAGAGAGCCCAACATGGGGCTCGATCCCAGGACCCCAAGATCATGACCTGAGCTGAAAGCAGAGGCTTTAACCCACTGAGCCACCCAGGTGAACCTGAAATTCCTGTTTTAAGAGATAAAAAACAGCCAAATATAAGCACCTATTTGCAATATAATTTTGCATATAATATAAACTAATGTATGAACACTGGTAGCCTGTGGTCCTTTTCTAGCCCATAGACATGTTATCTTTTAAAAACACAAACTAAGGGCGCCTGGGTGGCTCAGTGGGTTAAAGCGTCTGCCTTCAGCTCGGGTCGTGATCCCAGGGTCCTGGAATCGAGCCCCACATTGGGCTTTCTGCTCAGCAGGGAGCCTGCTCCCCGTCCCCCCACCCCGCCCCGCTCTGCTGGCCTCTCTGCCTGCTTGTGATCTCTGTCTGTCAAATAAATAAAATAAAATCTTTAAAAAAAACACACACACACACAAACTGAGATTTTTCACATGAAAAACACATTTCTGGTCTTTAGAAAAAAAAGTCTTGCTGAGCAAACATAGGAGAAAATCTTTACGATCATGGGCTAGGCAAAGATTTCTTAGCTATAACACTAAAACAATGACTCGAATAAAGTTGGTAAATTGGACATCATGAAAAAAATTCCTGCTCTTCAAAAGACACTTAAGAGAATTTAAAGACCACATGCTTGGGAGAGTTTGTTTGCAAATCTCGTAACTGACTTAGAACAATCTGTATCCAGACCATAGAGAGCACCCTCAAGTCTTTAAGGCCACATATTATATGATTCCATTTATATGAAATGTCCAGGAGGTGAGTCCATAGAGACAGAAAGTAAATTTGTGGCTGCTTAGGCCAGGGGGAAGGGGGATATTGTGGGGAGCTGTGGGGTGATAGCTAAAAGGTATATATAGTTTGAGGTGATGAAAATGTTTTAAAAATTGACTGTGGAGATGGTTGCATATTCTTTGGATATACTAAAAGTCGCTGAATTGTATACTTTAAATGAGTGAATTTATGGCATACCCTTCTTCCCCCTTTTCCTGGAATGCTCTCCCTCCTGATGGCCCTGATGGCCATGTGATGGTCCCCTTCATTCAGGTCTTGACCTGAATGACCTTCTCCTCATTCATACTCTCTCTCACTGTTTCTCTCTCAAATAAATAAATAAAATGTTTTTAAAAAATATTTGTTGAATAAATGAATCCCAATTTTACAAATAAGGAAATGAAGTCCCACAAAGAGTCAGTGGCAGAGCCAGGATATAGTCCCAAAGCTCATCACTTTGACTTTAAAGGATGTTCTTTTCACCTTTCACTTAGGATCAAATGGAGGAGGCCTCAGAGCACATGCTTTGGAATCAGAAAGACCTCAGGTTAAGTTAGTGCTTCTTTATCATTTTGGATCACTGATCTTTGAGGATCTGTTGAAAGTTTTAGGCCCTTCACTCTGAAGAAGGGACAGAAGTGCAAATGTAACCACTTTGCAGATGACTGCAAGGAGCTCTTGGATCCTCTGCAGTAGCCTTCCTGAGCTTCCTAGCTTGTGTCTCTGGACAAGTCCCCTCAGCCCTCTGAGCCCCAGTCACCGTACTGAGGTGGGGATGGGGAGGCTGACCTCACGGGGTTGACGGCGGATCCGAGGACATCAGCACGATCATCTGCTGATCAAGTACTGTCCATGTGCACTGACGCTAACCTACCCAAGCCGCTGTGTGACAAGCAGGGAAGACAGACTGGACTCAAGAGACCTTGTCCCAGCCTGTGCAACTCTGAGGTCCTTATTTTCTATGAGCCTTGGCTGTGCCCACCAGGAAAATGAGATTATTGCTCATTTAACAGACTGGATCAAATGAAATAGTGAAAGCCCTCAGGAAACGCTAAAGTCCTGGAAACATTTCCCAAGATATCCCCAGTGAGTGCCACAAATTGTTTTACTGTTTCAATTTCAGCTACAGAAAGCATTCTACAGACCCAGGCCTAAGGAGTTCGAGGATAATTCGGGCCAAATCCCATTATGCCAAATCCTCTCACAGTGCCACTTTCCCGTGTAGAAAGCTCCCCTCACCGAGGGATTACAGCCAGGTGGACTCACCTCTGCCTCCCACTGGCCTAGCACAGGCACACTGCAGGCACTCCTTACCAAAAACTTCCATCCACAATCCCAAGAAAAAGGTTTGGAGGAAGGAGATGTCCACAAGGGAGGTCTTGAGCTGGTTATCAGCCTGCATGTGCGGAGGGGTGGCCCGTATGTCAGATACCCGAAGACTGCCGTGTGTGGACCGGGACGCCCCAAAAGTGCTAGCCACTGTAATGTGCTTGTCCGAGGAACCACACAGAGCACACGTGACAATGAGGGGAAACAGGGCCACTGCAGTGCGCTGGCCCCTGCCACGGGCTGTTTGGCTGGCCACAGATGCCCAACTAGAGGCTGAAGCCCCAGTTAGAAAGTAGGAAGAAGAGCTGGATTCGGGAAGAGCTGGATTCGGGAAAGGCACGCGGTGTCCACTACTCTGCAAACTGCAGAGTTGGCAGACAAGACAGAGGCGCGGAGGTACTTGGTGCCTTTAATCCCAGAGCCTCGCTGGAGATGTACGGTGCTAACTGGCCAGCTTCTGGGTTTCCCCCACACGGATGGCCTAGCTTTCTGTTCCTTCTGGTCTGCTAAGACAGTTATCATCCAGCCAGCTTCTTTCCAGGACCCATAGTTTTGATGCTGTCATATCCTCTCCCATTCTCTAGTCATCGTGAGTGAATAGTCCTTAAAGCTTTCTTTGTCACTGCAGAGGCCTGTGGTGAGGGAGCAGAGGAACGTGCACCTGCTCAACCCACGTCAGACCAAAAGTTCACCTTTGCTCAAGCTCAAGTTTTGTGACTTATAACTAGAATTGTGACCAATACAATTATTATTTCCCTTGGCAGATAAAGAATCTGAGACCCAATTCATATGCCCAAAGTCGCATAGCTGGTATTGGGAGTGATGTCAAGATTGGATCTCTGCCTGACTCCACAGCCAGTAGTCCTCCCCAAGACCTTCTCCTTCCTTTCACCCAGTCTTACTGTGTCTAGCAATAAGACCTTTTAGTAGATCAAAGTTATTAAGATTTGGAGGAAGTGAAGCTCAGTGGGTTAAAGCCTCTGCCTTTAGCTCAGGTCATGATCCCAGGGTATTGGGATCGAGCCTCGAATTGGGCTCTCTGCTCAGCAGGGAGCCTGCTTCCCCCCCTCTCTCTGCCTGCCTCTGCCTACTTGTGATCTCTGTCAAAAAAAATAAATAAAAAATAAAATCTTTAAAAAAAAAAATTCCATCTGGGAGAGTGCTTTGTGCTCAACTGTGTGGTCTCCCAAAATTCGTATGTTGAAGACTTAACCCCAAGGACCTTGAAACGGGACTGTATTTGGAGACAGGGCCTTTAAAGAGGTGATTAAGGTAAAATGACTGGACAGCTTTGGTACTGCCTATCTCTGGCAATTTCTGTGGTGGGGTCGGGGAATGTGCTGCGCAGTCTCACCCAGGTCAAGTGGCCCTTCTGGAGTCAGAGGGCTGAGTGGAGTCAGTGTGTTCAGAGCTACACAGCCCTCTAAACAGAAATCAGGCCTTCAGAAGGGGGAAAGAGAAATGTCATTAGAACTTCCTATTTCCCTTTGCGTCTATCTGCATGTCTGCTTCATTCTTTCAAGTCAGTGTCTCCACGGGGTAAAGAATGTGTCTGTCAAATGATAGCTGTGCTGTGTTATGCTATCCTAAGGGGATAAACAACATGGTTGTCAGCTCCACTTAAAAAAATAAAAATCCTATGAAAGGATGTGATTGGCCTGGTTTAGGTCACATGCTCTCCCATGACCCCATACTGTGACCAAGGAGAGGGCACACCTGCCTGCCACAGCTAGGGCCAGACATGGACCCCACCTTGGACAGCAGCCGGTGCTGGGGTGTGTAGACAAAATAACAGGAAACCTCCATCATATCTATAAGGCAGAGTTGTTGCAAGAAAATACCTTAAGTTTTCTTTTTTCCTTTGGCATCCAATGTGTCTTCAGTTCCTTTTTTTTTCCTCCCAAGCCATTCCCACCCTCACCCAGCCCTCCAGCTCCAAATTTGCCAAGCTGAAGAGCAGGTCCTAGGAAAACAAAACAAAAAACCCACAGGTGAGTTCTAAGCAGGCTCTGGCTCCCCTGTGCATATCTCTCTTGTTTGAAAAAAGTAAATCAAAGCAGAAGGCGCTTGAGTGAGCCACCATGTCCCTGAGACTTGGATTCATCAGTTATCAGGTGGAGTCAGTAACCGCCCCTAACTCAGAAAGTCCTTGTGATATGAACTGAACTGACACATGTGAAATGGGCTCGGAACATACAGTAGCTACTTAGTAAGTGTCCATCTATAGTTTTAAAAGCCCAGTCAAAAGGCAATCTCGCTAAAAATAATTATCCAAGAACATGTAAAACTTCCCCAATAGCCAAGAAAAGACCACATCACCCTCTTCCCAGGGAGCACCTGTCCCTTGGTATCACCCTCCAGTACCCTCACCTGCAATTCTGCACACCCAGGCTGAGTCCCCTCCACCCCAGTTTCTGAGAGTTCAGATCTGCACACTCCCCTCCCAAACCACCCTCCCCACCCTCCAGTCATCTGTGCTGCCCAGGCCGGCAAGCTGTCTATCTCTCTAACACCTCACCTTCCTTATTATTTTATTTCCCCACTTTCCTCACTCAGAGAAGGGTGGGAGCAGGAAGAATCATACAAGGCAGGAGACCCTGAGAACCAGATGGACACAGCCCCTGCCCCCTGGTGCCATGCTCCTACCCACAGCTCCCACTAGCTCACCTCTGGCCTTCCAGTGTCCCCTTTGCCTCCCCACCCCCCTCCCATCACTCCCACACTGAGCAGTCAGTGCTTTCCAGTCCCCACTACTTTCCCCTCCCCCTCTGCCCAAGAAGGCTCACAAAGCCAGGCCAATTTCCAGACCTGCAGGTCCACAGCTCTGGCAAAAAGCCCAATTCTCCTGCGTGGCAGGAGTCGTTAGCTAGAAGATACTCTGAAGTGGGTTGAGGGGCAGTGTAGTAGGAAGACCACTCACTGAGATTCCTGACCCTCTGCAAGCTTCAGGCTCACTAGCTCTGTGACCTCGAAATTATGCCCTCTGAGCCCACCTATTTAGCTTCTCCCAATAAATACTTCTAAAGATACATAACACCAGCCCTTACTTCATGTGACTCTGTTTCCCCTCCTGGGAACTACAAGGGCAGCACAGTGAATGGGGATGAGACTTAATCCTTCTTAGACTGTGTGATGTTGGACAAGTCCCTTTGCCTTTCTGTGGCTAGGTGCCTTCATCTGTCAAATGGAATGATCTGACACCCGCCTCACAGGCTTGCTCGGAGAAGCAAAACAATCACAGGAAAACAGGAACATACTTTGTCAAGCTGTTGGTTGTCACAGAGGAAGGTTTCTTCGAAGATGGATTTTGAAAACAAAATAATGGAATAAAAAGGTAATGAACATTTCTGCTTCCAGCAAGTGGGAATAATGGAACAGATTTAACCTCCCATCTGACAGCAACAACAACAAAACAGTGAAAATATGAAACAACCATTTTCAAGACAGTGGATATAAAGCAACAAAGGATAATGACCCTTGTGAGAGCAAATGAATGAAGTGAGCCCTCCAGTTGCCTTACCTCACTGCCTGGAGGGCGAGTCTAGGCTGTGACTCAGGGAGCAGGGAGATACCGGTTGGCAGATGACTGCACTGAGGAGACAAAGCTGAGAGCTGGGAGACACTTGGGGTCCACAGGACGAAGCACAGATGCCAGAGAGGAGTGAGCCCATGAGGAAAACTCTGTGGCAGAGCACTGAGCCGTGCATGTGAGTGTGTGAGGAGACCTGCTGAGGCCGGAAAGCACTGGCTCTCTGACAGCGCTAGAGGGACAGCTGTGGGTCCTTGCACAGGCTGGGAACAGTGCCTGCTCCTACCATCCGGTCTGTAAAGCCTCAAGCTTCAGAGTCTGGGTAGAACACTCTCAGTCCTGCCTTCATAATGAGGAACGACTAGCCCTTCACTAACATGCACTCTGGTCCTGTGTAGTAATCTTGAAAGCAAGATACAAACAATAAACTGTTTTCAAGTAATTAAACTGCTTTCCAAAGTAAAGCTCGAGACTTTTTGTAAAAATATTAAAATAGCCAGCAACCAACAAAGTAAAATTCACAATGTTTGACATCCAATAAAAGATTTATAGGCGTGGAAAGAACCAGTAAAATATGACCCACAATGAGAAAAATCAATCAAAATCTGAACTAGACAATCTAGAACTGACACAAATGTTAGAATAAGCAAAGAAGGACATTAAAACAATTACTGTATTTTAATATATATTATATATATTACATTAGTACTTTATAATAGTCAATATTATGTTAAAATATATATGATTTATACTTATGTATTTATATATAATATAATAAACATAAAATATAACATATTATAATGTATTTGATATAGTATATTTATTTTCTTAATATTCCATATTTTTACAAAGTTAACTAGGGACATGGAAAACATATTTTTTAAATATATTTTTAAAAGGCCCTAATTTTTAAAAATGGAAACTATAATATCTAATGAAAAATACACTGTATGAGATTAAGAGAAAATCAGTCATTACAGAAGCAAATATTAGTGAACTTAAGGATACAGAAATAGAAACTATCCAAAAATAAAACATACAAAGAAAAAATAATATTTTGAAAGATTTTGATTTTAAGTAATCTCTACACCCAACATGAGGCTTGAACTCACAACATCAAGATCCAGAGTCACATGCTCCTCTGATTGAGCCAGCCAGGTGCCCCAAAAAACTAATTTTAAATAATGAAATAGTGTCAGTGAACTATGGAACAATTTTAAATGATGATATATATACATCTATATACATATGTACATATTTATATGTGCAACTGGAATTCCTAAAGAAGACAAGGATGGACAGAAAACTATTTGAAGAAACAACAACCAAAATATTCTAAATTTGAAGAAAACACATAGATTCAAGAAGCTCAACAAACTCCCAAGAACAAGAAACATCAAGAAAACTATACCAGGACACATTGTAATAAAACTGCTCAAAATCAGTAAGTGAGAAAATCTGAATACAGAGAAAAAAAGCACATCACCTATAGGAAACCAAAGATAAGAACAGACTTCTCATCAGAAACAATGCAATCAAGAGGACAGACAATGGACAACATATTTAAAGTACTAAAGGAAAAACTATAAACCTAGGGATATATCACCATGTTACTGGGTTGGACTACTCAATATTATTAACGGTCAATTCTCCCCAAATGGATGCATATAGTCAACACAGTCCAAATCAAAATATCAGGAAGATTTTATATAAATTGACAAGCTAATTCCAAAATTCATACAGAATTGCAAAGGAGCTAGAATTCTCACACACACAACTCTGAAAAAGAAAGTTGAAGGGCTAAGACCACCTGATTTCAAGAATTATTGCATTAATCAAGACAGCATGGTACTGGCATCAAAGTAGCCACAAAGATGAGTAGAACAGAAAAGAGTCAAGAAATACACCCACATGCACAGCAAAGGAAACAGTTAACAGAATCAAAAGACAGCTAACAGAATGAGAGAAAATATTTGCAAACGACATATCAGATAAAGGACTAGTGTCCAAAATCTATAAAGAACTTAGCAAACTCAACACCCAAAGAACAAATAATCCAATCAAGAAATGGGCAGAGGACATGAACAGACATTTCTGCAAAGAAGACATCCAGATGGCCAACAGACACATGAAAAAGTGCTCCATATCACTCGGCATCAGGGAAATACAAATCAAAACCACAATGAGATATCACCTCACACCAGTCAGAATGGCTAAAATCAACAAGTCAGGAAATGACAGATGCTGGCGAGGATGCGGAGAAAGGGGAACCCTCCTACACTGCTGGTGGGAATGCAAGCTGGTGCAACCAATCTGGAAAACAGCATGGAGGTTCCTCAAAATGTTGAAAACAGAACTGCCCTATGACCCAGCAATTGCACTACTGGTATTTACCCTAAAGATACAAACGTAGTGATCCGAAGGGGCACGTGCACCCGAATGTTTATAGCAGCAATGTCCACAATAGCCAAACTATGGAAAGAACCTAGATGTCCATCAACAGATGAATGGATAAAGAAGATGTGGTATATATACACAATGGAATACTATGCAGCCATCAAAAGAAATGAAATCTTGCCATTTGCGACAACGTGGATGGAACTAGAGCGTATCATGCTTAGCGAAATAAGTCAAGCAGAGAAAGACAACTATCATATGATCTCCCTGATATGAGGAAGTGGTGATGCAACATGAGGGCTTAAGTGGGTAGGAGAAGAATAAATGAAACAAGATGGGATTGGGAGGGAGACAAACCATAAGTGACTCTTTTTTTTTTTAAATTTTTATTTATTTTTTTTTAAGATTTTCTTTATTTATTTGACAGAGAGAGGTCACAAGTAGGCAGAGAGGCAAGCAGAGAGAGAGGAGGAAGCAGGCTCCCCGCTGAGCAGAGAGCCCGATGCGGGACTCGATCCCAGGACCCTGAGATCATGACCCAAGCCGAAGGCAGCGGCTCAACCCACTGAGCCACCCAGGCACCCCCATAAGTGACTCTTAATCTCACAAAACAAACTGAGGGTTGCTGGGGGGAGGGGGGGTTGGG
Organism: Neogale vison; assembly: GCF_020171115.1. Classification (NCBI taxonomy): domain Eukaryota; kingdom Metazoa; phylum Chordata; class Mammalia; order Carnivora; family Mustelidae; genus Neogale; species Neogale vison. The sequence goes on along the minus strand of NC_058091.1, from coordinate 252,578,771 downwards.
AGAAAGGGGTTGGGGTTATGGACATTGGGGAGGGTATGTGCTTTGGTGAGTGCTGTGAAGTGTGTAAACCTGGCGATTCACAGACCTGTACCCCTGGGGATAAAAATATATGTTTATAAAAAATAAAAAATTTTTAAATAAATAAATAAATAAATACACCCACACATACACGGGTTTTTGACCAAGGTACAAAGGGAATACAGTAAAGATAGCCTTCTTGACAAATGATCCTGGAACAACCGGATATTCATATGTTAAAAAAAATTGTCAATCCATACTTGTTATCATCTACAAAAATAACTCACAAATGGATTACACAGAGAAAAACAAATACTATATGATCTTCCTTGTATGTCCAATCTAAAAAAAAAACAAAAACAAAAACAAAAAAACTGAGCCTGGGTGACTCAGTCAGTTGAGCATCTGCCTTCAGCTCAGGTCAAGCCCCACATCAGGCTCCTTGCTCAGCGGGCAGTCTGTTTCTCCCTCTCCCTCTACCCCTCCCCCGAGTGTGCATGCTCTCTCTCTCCCTCGTAATTAAAATCTAAAAAAAACCTAAAATACACAGACACACAAAAAGGATTGGTAGCTGCCAGAGACAGGGTAGGGTGGACTAAGAGGGCAAATGGAGTCAAAAGATACAAACTTCCAGTTATAAGATACCTACGTCATTAGAATGTAACGTACAGCATGGTGACCAGAGTTAATAATTTTATATTGCATATGTGAAAGTTGCTAAGAGAGTAAATCTTAAAAGTTTTCAACACATACAAAAAAATGTTGTTGTAACTATGGTGAGGGATGTTAACCAGACTTACTGTAGTGAACATGTCATAACACATACGGATATCAAGTCATTATGTTGCACACATGGGGCCAATGTAATCTTGTATGTCAGTTTTATCTCAGTTTTTAAAAAATGGGTCATAGATCTAAAGGTAAAACCCAAAACTACACAGTATCTAGAAGAAAACATAGGAAAAAGTCTTCATGGCCCTCGGTAGCACAGCATATCAAAGAGTCCTTAGATCTAACACCAGAAGCGTGACCATTAAGATCAAATACATAAATTGGACTCCATCAAAATGAAGCACTTCTGTTCTTTGAAAGACACTTTTAAGAAAATAAAACAAGCTACACACCGGGAGAAAATACTTGTGAAGCATATGTCTTTTATCCAGAATAAATAAAGAACTCTCAAAACTCAGCAGTAAGAAAACAAACAACCCAATCTTTAAAAATATGAGCAAAACATTTGAACAGACTCTTAACGAAAGAAGATATACAGATGGCAAATAAGTACTTTAAGAGATGCTCTACATCATTAGTCATTACAGAAATGCTAATTATAATCACAGTGAGATATTATTACATGTCCATTAGAATGGCTTAAATTAAAAAGACTGACCACAGCAAGTGTTGGCGGAGAGGTGGAAGAACCAGAACTCTCATGCTGGTGAAATTAAACATAAACTGATCATATGATCCAGTCATTCCATTCTTAAGTGTTTACCCAAGAGAAAAGGAGAAAAGGAAATAAATATTCATACAAAGAGTTATGCACATATATTCATAGCAGCTTTGCTTGTAATAGCCAAAAACTGGAAACAAAGCAAATGACCATCAATAAGTGAATGGATAAACAAAGTGTGCTACATCTATCCAATGGACTACTATTTAGCAACAAAAAGGAATGTTGTTTATACAAAGATCACCATGCTCAATCTCAAAATAACTATGCTCTTTGAATGAAGCAAAACAAGAGCTACATAATGCTATTTACCTACAACTTTAGAAAATTCAAACTGTGGGGCACCTGGGTGGCTCAGTCAGTTCAATGTCTGACTCCAGCTCGGGTCATGATCCCAGGGTCCTGGGATAGAGTGCAGTATCAGGCTCCCTGGGAGTCTGCTCCTCACTCTCTTCTGCCCCTCCTCACTGCTGGTGTGCTCATTCTCTTTCTCTCTCTCTGTTTCTCTCTCTCAAATAAATAAAAATCTTTAAAAAAAAAAAAAAAGGAAGGAAGGAAAGAAAGAAAAGAAAAGAAGGGTGCCTGGGTGGCTCAGTCGATTAAGCATCTGCCTTCAGCTAAGGTCATGATCCCAGGGTCCTGGGATCAAGCCCCAAATCAAGCTCCCTGCTCAGTGAGAAGCCTGCTCTCCCTTTCCCACTCCCCCTGCTTGTGTTCCCTCTCTCACTGTTTCTCTCTCTGTCAAATAAATAAAATCTTAAAAAAAAAAGAAAAGAAAATGCAAACTAATCTGTAATGCCACAAAGTTGATCAGTGGTTACGTGGCAGGAAGTTGGAGAATAGAGATAAAGAGAGATGAGGAACTGTTTGTCATGAGGAGTATGTTCACTACTTTAATTGTGGTGATGGGTTTCATGAGAGAATGCATATGCCAAAATTTAGCAAACTACACACTTCAAATATGTGTAGCTTATTGTATGGCAATATGTACATCAAAGAAGCTGTAAGAAAAAAAAAGATAATGCATATATAAAGGATTACTGCTACATCCAGTACAATTCACTTCAGGTCTTTTTTAATTTTTATTTTTAAATAATTTTACACTTACAGAAGAGTTGCAAAGATGGTACAGATCGTTTCCAAATATCATTCACCCAGCCCCCTGATGTTAACAACTTACATAAGCATGGTACAGTTATCAAAATGCACACAATTTCACCACTCTGTCTTCCTCTCTGGGGAGCCTGCTGCAGTTCAACAGACCAGTCCTCCCAGTTAGAAGGTCTAGGCCTTGGCCTCCAGCTTTATGCTGCTCTGTAGGCAATCAACACTTCACATTCTGGACAGCTCACCATGTCCTCACCCAGCCCCATCTCTCATTAGCTCCAGATACTACAACTAACTGTATCTACCATGTCTCCCCAGCTATCTCACAGATGCCTCAAAAGCAGCATGACTAAAAATGAATGCATAATTGTCCCTGCACCCCCCAAAAATCTTGTTCCTACGGTCTTGAACTTAGCAAAGGTATTGCCAAACCCATCACACATCAGACATCTCAGAGTCTTCTCGGACTCCTTTCTCTCTTAAGGTCCACCAAAGTAAGAGACCAATCAAATTCTGCTAACTCTTTTCCTCCTGTCATTCAAACCCCACCCCTTGGGCCCCATCTCAACTGCCACATTTTCACTCAGGCCCTGATGTCAATTCTCTTAGGGCTGTCAGAACAGGCCTTAAACATTCCTGTACTTCGAGTCTCTCCTCCTGACCCTATTGCCCAAGATGATCTTTCTAAACTGCCCAGTGCCCTAAGTTACTTCCTCCTTCCTAAAAACTACAGTGATTCCCAAATACCCACAGGGTAACACCGTGGCTTCAGGTAGGATATTCAATGTCCTTTTGAAGCAGCCTTCAACATCCTGGCTCAACTATCAGCCAGCCAGTTTACTCCTCGAAGAAGCTGTGATGTGAAATGGAAGTCCTCCCCATCCGAAGCCCACCAGGTATCCCTCACGCTTTTGCCCTGTTGTTCCCTCAGCCTAGAAGGTTTTTTCCTATATTCCCCACTAGGAAACTCCTACCCAAGGTGCAGCTCTATTTTCACCCTCAGAATGAGCCTTCTCTGAAGTTACAGGAAGAACTGCAAGTCCCCTTTCGTATATAACCAGAACCCATCACACATACTTCAGAGGCAGCTTCCTGTGTCCTCCTCCACAATATGTGAAACCCCACAGAATTTTATTTATCTGATTTCTACTTATCTTGATCCCTAGCACCAGCACAGGACTGGGGACCATACAGACACACTGATGGCCATACAACTGGATAAAGAGATAAGCAGATGTATTATTCATGGATAGGTGGACAGAAAAGGAGACTGACAGAAAGATGAACAGATAATGTATGGCTGAATGGATGGACAGATGAGATCATAAGCACTTCAAGAGCAGAGATTGCTTCTTTTGTGTGTGTGTGTTTTAATTTTTTAAATAAACATATAATGTATTTTTATCCCCAGGGGTACAGGTCTGTGAATTGCCAGGTTTACACACTTCACAGCACTCACCATAGCACACTCTCCCCAATGTCCATAACCCCACCCCCCTCTCCCAACCCCCCTCCCCCCAGCAACCCTCAGTTTGTTTTGTGAGATTAAGAGTCACTTATGGTTTATCTCCCGCCCAATCCCATCTTGTTTCATTTATTCTTTTCTTACCCCCAAACCCCCCATGTTGCACAGAGATTGCTTCTTATTCAACTCATCTGCAGTGCCTAGAATAGGGCCAGATGTTCAACTTATGTTGCTGAAGGATGGAGTGAATGATCGAAGCACTAGGTTATTGTGGTAAAGGTTTGGACTAAGAGTCAGAAGATCTGATATCTGTCTGTAGCCTCTAGTTGTCTATGTAAACACAAGCAACTTAACTAAACACCTTCAATCTACTCTTCTGTAAAATGGATAGACTGGGTTAAATAATTTCCAGGGTCTTTTCCAAACACTCTGTGTTCCCTGACTTGAAACTGCCCAAATCAAAGACCAGGCTATGGGATAGGAGGAAGAGCTTCAGTTAAGCAAACGTGTGTTTATTTACAACTTGTCCTGATGCAGAGCCGTTCCAGATCCCTGCCAACGATGAGGGAGAAAAGTTAACACACTCCAGATTAGATTCTGTGCAAACTGTCTGGCTCAGAGCCTTGTGGGGGAAATGAAAGACAGGCTGAGTGTAGAGCCTGAGGGGTAATTAACAGGGAAACATGAACCTCTCTGGGGAGGGGTGTACCCTCCCCCAGTTGAAAGGAAGGACTGAAGGGCCAGGCCTCACCACTCCTCCCAAGGCCCCTGCTGATGGCCAAATGCACTCTATGCAGAAGGATGGTTGTTTGTTCCCACAGCACATGGCCTGTCCTGCCAGAGTTCACACCTGGACTCCGAACGTGCTCTGGAGAACTAACTGTGCCCAGAGCACGGCCATCATTAGTTACAGACAGGCATGTGCCGGGCGCTGTCTACGTGTCCCCTCATCACTTCTCCCAACAACCCGGGGGGCAAGAGCGATGGTCCTCACTTCAGGGAGAAGGACAACGTGGCCAGTGAGTGGCAGATGGAGAACCTGAACCCGGAGGCCAATGGCTGCCTGTCCGCGGACAGCCGCCCCAGAACTGGCTGGGCAGCCATGCAGAGACTGCAGACTTCGTGCAGCAGCCAATTGGAGTTGACACCTGCTGGAGCTCGCCTGACCCTCTAGGGGGTGCTTTCACACCGATCCCAGCCTACAGTGTGATCCATTGCTCCCACTGTGGATGCGGGGACACTGAGACTCAGACCGACCAGTGAGTGAGCCGGTCACACAACTTGTAAAAGCTGAACCTGGGATTCCATCTCTGGGAACCAGAGCCACAGACCAGGCCTCCTAACTGGTGAATTAATCTATTCCCACGTGGTAGCTGTAATGGACATCTGTGAATTTGCCTAAACATCCATTCTACCTGCCTCCGGTAACTACATGTAGATTTCCTTGGGGATTCACACCCACACCCCACCAGCTACCAACTCAGTCCATGTGATGTGGGCAGAACTATATGCCCTATACTTTCCCAACCCCATGCAGGGTAGGCAGATGACCCCCTTGATCCCAATGAATGCATGGGACCAAAGACATCCAATGAGACTAAGTCCCATGACATCAGAGCAAACCATTGAGAAAGTGGCACACTCTTTCTGCTAGGGTTTCTGAACTGGTAAAAGGGAAGCCAGAAGCTGCCAAGAGCTACCTGAGATATCGCAAAGAGACAGCCCACCAGAGGGTAAAGACAACCAGAGAAAAACAGACAAGAAGAGATGGGGAGACACAATTTTCTAAGGACCTATTCTGAAACCTAGATCCAGTCACACCTTAATATATTCAAGGTACATGAGCCAATGAATCACCTTTCTACTTGAACCAGTTGGAGTCAAGTGTCTCTCACATGCACCTAAGAGGCCCTGAGTCAATACAGCCCTTCATCACACTGAACTATCACGTGTGTCCTTGGCTGTTGACCAGTTAGACCCAGGTCACTTGAGGGCAAAAGTTGTCAAGGCCACCACTGGGTCTCAGTGCCTGACTCCAAGCATGCCTGAAGAGTATCTGTAGAATGAATAAAAACCCAGCTTGACTCAATGATCCTTTGTGAAGCTGGAAGCACTCAGGCCCAAGAAGACTGACTCCACTGGCCTGGCCCAATCTTCCATCCTCCTCTACCCACCCATCTTTTAAAGTCAATTCAAAGGCTATCTCCACTGAAACTGGCCCACAGCCCTTTCCAACTACGAAAGTGCTCTTACCTGCATCAGGTCTTCCATGGAATGTTTCTACCTTATGCAGTAATGAGTGCCCATGACTGACCTCTCCACTCGACTGAGGAGTACTAAGTACAGAGTCTAAAATGGAATCATTTGGGGCACCTGGGTAGCTCAGTGGGTTAAGCCCCTGCCTTTAGCTCAGGTCATGATCCCGGGGTCCTGGGATCGAGCCCCACATCAGGCTCTCTGCTCGGTGGTGAGCCTGCTTCCCTCTCTCTCTCTCTGCCTGCCTCTCTGCCTACTTGTGATCTCTGTCAAAAAAAATAAATAAAATCTTTAAAAAAAAATGGAATCATTTATACATCAAGCTGGAACTTGGCACCCTCCAGAGCTCAGAAAATACTTCCCAAATCCAGGGGCTCATCTCATTCCATAAGCAAACACCAACCTCTAGTACATGCCAAGCACTGAGAATAGAGGTGAGTACAGCATGAAGGTTAAAAATAATGACAATAGTAAGAGCTAACATTTACTGAGTTATTACCTTGTGCCAGGCACTAATCTAAGCATTTTGCATGTACTAATTCATTTAACCCTCCTCAGAACACACTAGTGAGTTAGTTACTATTACTATCCCCCATATTACAAGTGAGGAAGGTAAGGCTCAGATGTCAAAGAATTTATCCAAGGTCACGAGACAGTAAGTGGCAGAGCCAGGATTTGAACCCAGGTTATTTGATTCCAAATCCCTACTTTTGCTATGCTGTGGGATCATGAGTATTTAATAGGCTGTTTTGTCATACGCCTGGCCTTTGCCTTCCTAATGCCTATATACCTCACTTCTGGAAAGAGCTAAAAGTAGAACTGACCATAACCAATGCTGCTGACAGAAAGACTGGGATTCTGGAGTGGGACACACTGGTCTGAATTTCTAATAGTACCATTCTTTGGCCCAGTGTATCCTGGTGTAAAGTCTCTAAGTCTCATCTTCTTCAGGATTAATAATACTTCATGAGCAGTCTGAGGGTTAAAAGAGCAAATATGTGACTATCACTTAGCACAATCAATAAAAGCAGATTGCTGTCACTGGTATCTTTTATTATTCTTAGAGAATAAAGCAACTCATCAATATACAAGGCTTGGCACAAGGTATATCATCAAATACTACAAATGTGCTTCTAGTTTTTTTTTTCCCCCTCCCTCACCACACTCTATGACCTTGAAAGAGCACCCACACTTCTCTGAAATGATTCAACCAGTGCTGTTTACCAGGCCCCTAGAAAGCCCTGCTTCCAGCCAGCCTTCAAAATGGATTAAGAATTTGGAATTCCCTTTATTTCTCCACCCACGGGATCAAAGGGTGCAGGCAAGGGCTGGGGAGCGGGGGAAGAATGCAAGATGGAGAAGCCAAGTTTTAAGCTGGCAGAAGAACAACTGTGGTTCATGCTAGGCTCTCCTGAGCTGCAGGGCCCAGGCCCCCATGTTCTGCTCTACTCGTGCCCTTGAGAAATAAACACAGCTGCCAGAAAACAGGACGCTTCAGCTAGGACTAATCCTCAGCCACAAGACAAGCAGGAACTCGGAGGGGCCCTGCGATGAGAACCAAGTGTTTTCCAAAAACATCAGCAAATACACAGAGCAGGAGGGAGGGGAGAGCACAATGCAAACACACGATTAGGCTTCAGAGCACGAATAAAGGCTGAACACACAGACCAGCGCCAACCTTCTGGACGCCCACCTCCCTCCCTGCGGCCTTGCCTCCACTGCCCTCTAGTGGCCAGACAGGGACACGCCCACGAGTTTAAACCCAGTTCCCAGGGCTGGAAGGACGTAAAGCGGGATCCCGGGGCTTGGAGCCTCTCAGAGAAACCAGGTCCCCTCCTCTCCATCCCTCAGCCACTGGCCTCGTTCAGCCTCTCCCTCACCTCTCCCTAGCACCTCTGCGACAACCTGCTCGCTGGTTTTAATAAAAATAATAAAAAGCCTCGTGAATGCTGACCACAGGCACTGTGCTGAGCCCTTACACGCCATTATCTCACTGAATTCTTACAACACTCTTTGGAAGTGGGCAGTGTCCCACCTAGAGATGAGGAAACACACAGAGGCTCACACGAGTTTGAGGTCTTGGCCCAGGCCCTTTGGCTAACTACAAGGGGGAGATCCGGGCCTCAAACCCAGCAGCACCCTGGGCTGGAATCAGGGTAATCAGGTAACATACAGCTTCACCAGCAGTAGCAGCAGGCCCGGGGAATGTTAGAGCTTCAAGTTCTCAGGTTCCCAAGACCCCTGCAGGGAACTAAAACTCTGGAGGTGGGATCTAGCAACATTTGCTTTAACAGGCTCTGCCAGGATGGGGACACGTCTGCATTCCACCATGCTGCTTCAAGGAACTCTCCCTGAATCAAGTTGCCATGCCACCCCAGGAGGTCTTCCTAAAATACAACTCTCAGCTGCCTAAAGCCCTTAAAACCACTCTGGCAGGCCTTGAGTCTCTCTTTAGTAGTTATGCCCCTTCACAGTTGTCCCCAGTCTGCCTCTCTAGTTCCATTCTTGTCACCCCTTCCTTAAATACAGAGAAGGAGAGCAGGGTGGACAGTTAACTCTGATCAAGCACCCTCTGCTATGTGCAAGCTCTCCCCTAGCACTGAGCCTGCAGGACGATGCTCACTCCTCACCAGCATTAAAATCGAAGTGCCCAAAACTGGGAACCTAAAGCTCAGATCAGTGTCAAGAATGCCTTTGTTCATGTAGCCAGCAAGTGACAAGGCCCAGATAAGAGCCTGGACTATCTGACACCATAGACCCAGCACTTCCAAGCCCGACGGAACCAAAATGGTTAGGAAGCTGGGCTGCGGCCCCATGCTGGAGGCTCTGATGTCTCAATGGGTAGAGGCTTCCCAAACAGGTTCTGGTCTTTATTTAATGGAGCTACCAGGCCAAAGTCCACCTCATTCTACCCAAAAAGCCCTTCATGAGCAAATCCCAGTCTTAACCACCTTCTCTGTGACTCTAGTAATAGGAAGACAGGAGCTTGGAGTGGCCAAAACCCTGATAGGACCCTCCCGTGACCAGACCCAGAGCTGATGAGTTGGATCATAACAGACAAAGCACAATAGTCCAAAGGTTAGGTGAACTGTTTCTCCTTGGCACAAGGACTGTTAAAGGAAAGCCTATCCCACCACGGTTCCCCACTGCTGCCCAGGCTCCTTGTCAGCCACACCAGGCCAGAATGGTCCACGTCTCCATGCCTTTGCCAATACAGCCCTGCTGCCTCAAACCCTGTCCAACGCTACCCACTCCTCTAGGACCAAACTTGTATACCTTTTACAGGAAGCCTTTCTCCTCCACACTTCCAGGCACTCCTGTGCCACTCCTGTGCCACCACCCACCTTTCTGCAGTCTGAAGAAACCAGACTAGGGCAGCAGGACCTAGGGCAGCAGTTCTCAACCACGCAGGCTGTTAGAGTTCCCTGGGGAGTCTGGTTGGGGGTGTGGCCTGACCATCAAGGGGTTCTAGTGTATAGCCAAGGACCAGAAAAGCTGACCTACTGGGCAGGACCTGAGCTTCTGAATCTCACACAGAGGTTTTAATCCTGCTCCTCCACCAGAGAGCCACACCATTTGAGCAAGAGAACCAACCCTCCCAAACCTGTTTCATCTGCTGTGAATTGGGGGTTATACCACCTACCTCTCCAGGTCACTGTGAGGGTTCAATGAGGACTTAACTTTCTTAGGCCCCCATGACCCCGCTCCCTTCCCTCCTCTGCTCTCCCCACAGGCCCCACCCTTCACAAAAGCAAGTATTAACAGCCTAGTTGGCATTCTGCCCAAACCACTTTCCCATCAGTCATTTATTTAATAAAAATGTACTGAGCACCTGCTTGGTAGTACTTGGCACCATGCTACCGAGGATACAGCAATGAATGTGTCAGAAAAGGTCCCAAGACACTGACAGGTTAGCTGAGGAGACAGTCACAAAGCAAGCAAATGAGTGACTTCTGATGATAAGAAGTACTCTCAATTTAACAAGTGAGAAGAGATTGGGCAATGGGACAAAGCTACCTTAAAGAGGAGGTAAATTAAGGCCTAGACACAGAAGGGAACACAGATTGAAATGACTGGATCTGGGTAAAGTTCAAATGGAAGTTGCTGCAGTGTTTTCAGCAAGGGAGAGGCACGATCTGACTTACTCTTCTACAAAACCACTGTCACACTGAATTATCACCATCTCCACACCAGGCTGTGGGTTCCCAGGGGCAGAGATTGGCTGATCTTCATATCTGCACCTTCAGCACTCAGCCCAGACCTGCCACAGGGTAGGTGCTAAGTGGCTGGCTGAATGAACCTCCTTGCCCCTCGTGTGTTATTTCCCTTTGGTTTAGCAAGCCAAACCTTTCATCTAGTTTCTACCTATCAGCATCATGGCAGCTTTGCCACAAAGAACCAAAATGTTGATGATGGACAATCTTCTAAGACTCCCAAGACTTTCTATCTGTGTGGTTGGCAAGCAACATCTAGATTGGACTGAATTTAAACAGCTGGAATTCTGGACCCATGTGCAGGGCTTCAAACAAATGTACTGACCAGGGGACCCCCGGCGAGTTCCCCAACCCTGAGCCTCAACTATCATCTGTAAAGTTGGTTCGAGGTAAGCTAGTCTGACTTTCCCCTTTCTCATACAATGCCCAACACTCACAGGAAGCTCAGACATGTAGTCAATCCAACAAAAGACTGTTTTCTACAAACAGGGTAAGAGGGCAGGAACTCTACCATGCGTTGAACAAAGCACTTCGCCACCATCATGGAGATGCAGTCCATCGTAAATGTTCAATGTTCAATGTTCAATAAATAAGCACAGGCCTGATCATCTTCAACCTAACCTCCATGGTGCCTGTCTCATTTAGGAGAAAAACTTTTCTCCAAGTTAACTTTAATCCCCATTCGGCTTGTGCCTCGCCCAGATCTCCTTTGGTCCTCAAGAACATCCTGAGATGTTCTGTCAGATTCCTTGCCCTACCTGCACCATTGCCTGACCTGTATCCTAGCAGCCTCAAGAAGGTAAAAGGAAGCAAATCCAATGCCAGTGGTCCCCAATGGCATTGCAGCCATGGCAAGTTACACCCAGTGTGCTAGGACACTGCTGGTTGGACAGGCATGTTAGCATATTCTGCCTGCTCTGCCAAAGGGAGATCCTGGATGCCTTGAAGTTCATCACCTCGTGGATCCATGTAGCAACAATTTCAAACACGTAAACTCTAGTAAATTTGCAGCTATTGGCTTAATAGTTCTCAGTTTAATATCCCTAACTACCACCGGTCCTTAGCTTTACAAATGAGTATTTAAAAATAACTGTTAACAGGGTGCCTGGGTGGCTCAGTGGGTTAAAGCCTCTGCCTTCAGCTCAGGTCATGATCCCAGGGTCCTGGGATTGAGCCCCGCATCGGGCTCTCTGTTCAGCAGGGAGCCTGCTTCCTCCTCTCTCTGCCTGTTTCTCTGCCTACTTGTGATCTCTGCCTGTCAAATAAATAAATAAATAATCTTTTTAAAAATAAACAATAAAAATAAAAGTAAGTGTTAAGGGGTGTCTGGGTGGCTCAGTTGGTTAAGCATCCAACTCTTGATCTCAGCGCAGGATTTGATCTCAGGGTTGTGAGTTCAAGGCCCACACTGCATTCCACACTGGGTGTGGAGCCTGGTCATGATCTCAGGGTCCTGGGATCGAGTCCCGCATCGGGCTCTCTGCTCAGCAGGGAGCCTGCTTCCTCCTCTCTCTCTCTGCCTGACTCTCTGCCTACTTGTGATCTCTCTCTGTCAAATAAATAAATAAAATCTTTTAAAAAAAAAAAAGGTAACAATAAAAAATAACTGTTAAATGTTCATCTTCTCTAAACCCCACCCCATCCTACTCCCCACCTTTTAATGCACAGAATGTGATGCGCTTGGGAGACAGGGAAGCTTCATAAGGTAAGGAGGTTTATATTGCACACAGATTTGGCGTTAACGCCTACATAATAGTTACTTCTTCAACATCCATGATGCACCAGGCATTTGACATGTGGCAAGTCATTTAACCCTCATAAGGTTTTCATTACTATAGACATTATAATCAAACTGCAGCTCGTGGAAGGGAAGTAACTGGGCCCAAGTCTCCCCGTTAGTGACAACAGAAAAAGGATTTGAACACAGCTCTATCCAAGTCTGCCCTACTCAGCAGGCCGCACTACTAACCAGCACAGACAGACATCACTGGAGCCCGAGACCCTCTCTCCTTTTCTCTTCAACCTCACCTCACATTCCACCTGACCACCTTCTCCACAGTCCAGAACTCAGCCGCCCCCTCCGCTTTCCCCCAAGCTGCAGTACCTTCTCACATGTCCTCCCCCAAGTTGGTCACACCCCCCCATTCAAGACTGGCACTAAGTCCTCCTCCTCTGCCTCCAATCCTTGCCCAGCCTTCCCCCTCCTTTAGAGGAGCTTTACCCTCCTCCTCTTCTCACTTGCCCCGCTCAAGTGCACAGCTCTGAGGCTCTGCTTGTCCACACGCACACAGCTCCATCACGGCCCCAAACAGACCGCATCACAAAGCAGATGCCGTGTTTCTCCTCTGAACCCCCCGCCCCACCCAAGTGGAACAGATGAGCCTCCTCTCTTCGCTCTTGTCATTGCAGAGTCGATGATGGACGGGCCTCGCTCAGCTCCGGCGTTGAGAGCCAAGAAAGCCGACAGAGTGCCGACATGTCTCTGCAGCCAGCCTCCGTGTTCTGAAAAGCAACTCCTTCTTGAGGAGAAGGGATGTGCTAATAAGCATCTTCTGCACGCCAGGTGCTGTGCTGGATCAAACTTTACACAGTACATCCTTTGAGTCTCCAAACAACCCAAGGACAAGAGGCTGTATCACCCGCACTTTATAGGCAAGGAAAGTGGGCTCAGGTCCGTCACTGACGGAGCCAGGACTCAAAGCCCATTCCATTTACCTAGGAAACCAGCCTTCTTTTCACTGTACCGCAGGGTCACAGGGAGCGGAGAAGGCAGCACTTACCCACACACAGGTGTTTCTGAGCGTGCAAGGCTCTTCTAGGTGTACGATCTCTACTCCCCTTCTGAAAGAGAGGACTTACCTTTTAACCCTGTTCATGGGCTTTTTCCCTTCCAAAGAAGGAAGCCATTTCATGGTCCCTTTTATGATTAAAACCCTTAGGGAGTAATATATATCTTTGAAACAGGAATAGGAGGAAGGGTTTATCTACCCCATTCCTGATCATTCTAAAATAAAAGGCCACAGACACATCACACCCCAAGCAGCTCATAATACAAACACACACACACACAGAGTCTTTGTTCTAGACCTCACAGAATTGGCCTCTTCCTGATTCTTTTTTTAGATCTAATTGCCTCTCATCAAAACTCCCTGCACTAGCCTCCCGGCCCCCTCTATCAGGACGCTATCCCCCCCACAGCTTAGGGCAGGGGGATAATCCTCAAGGTACACACATACACCTTACACAAGCTTTAACATTTGGCAGGTTTCATTCTTCCCTGTACCTCAAGCCACAGAGAAACCAGAATCCTAGCACAAAACATACTATAGCCTTCACTACCTGTTTCTTAGCCTGACTTGTAACTCAAGTCTACACAGCAATGGGTCATTGGTACAGCAAATCCCAAACCTTCTTTACCAACTACAGCCTAGCTCAGAGCAGAAGTCACCACCTTCTTTTGACTTGCTAGTGTCTGGACCAGTAACTGTATAACATGGCTAGACTGACTGAATCCATCAATTGCTGGTTGACTATGAATGGCTCCCTTCTTGCTCTGAATCAGACAACTCATTCAAGCCATAAGGGCATCAGGTCTGGGACAAATTATACATTTCTCCAAGATGGACCCAACTTCTAAGCCTCCCTAGGACTCTGAAGTCAGGCACAGAAATGTTGTCAGCAAGGCCCTGACAGTAAGCAAAAGCTGCCACAAGCTTGAGCTCTTTCCAATAAGGGTTTTTCTGTCACTGAAAGTGAAAGCCAGCTGAAAGCAACAAATCTCCTAGTGAAAAGTTGAGCGGATCATTACCTTACACAATCGCAGAGGGAAAAAATCCACATGGATCAAAGAGGAGGGAACTGATCAAATACTAAGAACTAGACTAAAACTTGGTGTCTGATTCCAATGCTAAGGAGGATATATAAAAAAAGAGAACAGCAACTCCAGGAATGACAGATAACCATAAAAACAAAAACAGTGTGCCACGTTTACTCCCAGTGACATGAGCAACACTGAACTTCCAACATAATGAGGTGGCATGCTGGTTTGCAACTAAAAAGACCACCTTCAGGGAAGGATGCAGGCAGAGGCTATTCTGGAGGCTGAAGGAAACACTACTGAGCCTGAAGACTGGACTCAACCAATCACTCATTAACTTGGGCCAAGAGTCAACTTCTCAGAGTCAAGGTTTACTCATCTGTAAAATGGGAACGGCAAGTGGAGACAGAATGGCCACTGCAAATAGAAGGCATATGGACCTCTAAGCACATCTAGATCTGAATACTGTCAGTCAATGAATAACACTGAGTTGAACTCCCTGAGTAGTAAAATGATGATAACATCCAACTGCAGAAGGCTATTGCAAAAATTGAGTGAAGTGCTCATTATAGTACCAAGCCTGAGGAAGGTCTAATTACTAAAAATTTCTATTAAGACTTTCTGAGTGTTTTTAATACTAGCTAACATGGTATTGAGCACTTTACAAGCTTTATGTTGTCACACACTTGATTTGTCTACTCTGCAAGATTTGTATAAACATTTTACTAACATAAATACAACATAGGAAAACTCCTAAAAGGATGCACACAAAAATGCTAATAGTGACTATCTCCTGGGAGGAGAAATAAGGATTTTTTTTTCTTTTCACTTACTTGCTTTTTCCATAATTTTCTACAAACATCATTATTTCTGTATTTTTAATGTCAAAATACATTAAAATACAATGAAAATCAAGACATTGTTCACAGGTAATCTCCTACCTGAGCAACTTCTTTTGGAAGTAAGAGCTAACAAAGTTCTGCTTTCCCTGAGGAACTGGCATGTGCTCTACTTTTCATTAAGAATTAACTGACTTCTGGGAACCCTGGGTGGCTCAGTGGGTTAAGCCTCTGCCTTCAGCTCAGGTCATGATCTCAGGGTTCTAGGATCGAGCCCCACATCGGGCTCTCTGCTCGGTGGGGAGCCTGCTTCCCCCTCTCTCTCTGCCTGCCTCTCTGCCTACTTGTGATCTCTCTGTCAAATAAATAAATAAATAAAATCTTTTAAAAAAAAAAAAAAAAAAGGAATTAACTGACTTCTCCCTTCTTCACTTTGCCACCAGGGGGCACAGCCAAAATTTTAGTTCAATCAGTCAGGTCCTCATTCTTTGCATATTTGTTTTAATTTCCCCAATTTCAACTTTCTATTCTTATCTGTATGTCTTCTCCTGATTTTGAATGTTTATATTTTACTGCTTTTCTCAATGTTTACCATAAATTTATTGTCCTCAAATCTTTTGTAGATTAAGACAGGGTATACTCAAGCTGAAGAATTTAAGGCTTGCTATTGCACTTATACTTCATGCTGGGTCCCGCATTTCACAGAATTCTTGGTTAGGACATTAAATGATAGAATGTCAACCTTTAATCCAACCTGAAATTTTTTTCAAAATGCAAAACTGCAACATCTCCCAATATTTGCAACAATAATAACAAACATACCATAACTTTTAAAGTCGTAGAAGTCCCATAATTAAAGTCAGTTTTATTAAATGCTCAAATCTCAAAATTATATACATTTCTTTTTACTGTAAAAAATCTCCAACCCCATCACAGCTTCTTCACTTACCCCACCCCCCAAGGTAGGTACTGTCCAAGCAGAAGCAAACCCAACAAAGTCTACCACACATGCCAAGGCAGGGAAGACAGGAAGTACCCAGACAGGAAGATATGCTGGTGTTATCGTGCAGAAACCTCCTGTGGAGGGGAAAGAACGGGAAGAGTTCACATAACAAGAACGGAACTGGAATAGGCAGACTGACAAGACTTGTATAATTTATACCAATTTACAAACACTTCATGAGCCCATCAACTCCAAGAGAAGAGACCAAACTAATACACAAAGGAAGGCCTCTGCCAGCGTCTCCTCTCCCTGAAGGCCTCCTATCAGGAGTCATTAGGAAGCCCAAATAGCTTCACAGTTCCTGCTTCCCGACTGCTGTCATATTTGCCATCTTTGTCATCACAGGCAAACGCCAGCAGAGGCCTTTTGGGGTGCCAAGCCACGGTGAAAGTCGGGGACTCACACTGCACCTCCCATAGCTTGTCTCCTATAAAAATCAATATAGAAAAACCAATCAATACGTTAATAAGAAACCACATTCATTATGTGCTTGCCTACATTAACTCATTTAATCCACTTTTTTTAGGATATTTTATTCATTTGAGAGAGAGCACGCAGGAGCGAGGGGTTGGGGGATGGGGAGGCGAGGGAAGAGAATAAACATAAAGAGGGAGAGTGAAGCAGACTTTCTGCTGAGCAGGGAGCCCAACATGCAGCTCAATCCCAGGACCCTGATCATGACCTGAGCTGAAAGCAGACACTTAACCGACTGAGCCACACAGGCGCCCCTCATTTAATCCACCTACTAACCCTACAGGACAGGTACAATCATTGCCCCATTTTACACAGAACATTGAGGCAGAGAGAGAGCACAAGCCAGTAGGTGGCAGAGCAAGATCTGAATGCAGAGCGTATGAGCTAAACCTATTCCATACTCCCTAGGAAAACAGTACCAGCAGTTAATATTTGTTGATCACCCCTTAGGAATCAGATGCATTATACTTTATAAATAAAGTATAATCACAATGCAGCAAGGCAAGTAATGATTTTAAACCTCATTTTATAAAGGAACAGGTGACTGAACAGTTAAGTCATACTCATAGGAGTCAGCATATGAAGTGAGTCTGTTTCCAAAGCCACAGGTCCTTCTTCTAAATCACAATGCTTTGCAAACACATTTTTTTCCTCCAAAAATGTCATTCTTCTTACTTGAAATTAAACATGATTTTTCTGAAGCCATTATTCCTTTAGTCCCACTTTACTTTTATGTTAAGATTCATGTAATGAATCTTAAGATTAATGTAATAAAACATTAACAATGTAGTGTTATTTTGAAGTTGCAGGATACATTAAATTATATACTTCAAACTGCTCAACTATACAGTAAATTATATTTTAATAAAGCTGTTTAAAATATATGTATAACATGCACACATATGTGTGTGGAGAGAGCGAGAGAGAGAGACCCTCTTTGTTAAGTAATCCTACTTCAGGGACAGTTAAACATTTCTCATGATGCTAGTATCTGGCAGTCTAGCTATATGTCTGAGCAAATTTCTATATTACACAAACATAAAGAATACTTTCACAGGCTGCTACCCTCCTTTTACTTCTCTTCTGGCCTTTATGCCATCATTTGTCCGTCACGTGGGATTGGTAAAAATAAAGAAATTTATACAGTTCAAGAAACCCAGAGCAGACATGAAGAGGCCTCCTAAAATGTTTCCTAAATAACGATGTGGCTTCATAAACTTTAACATCTTGACAGTTTTATTGGAAAGTTTAATCTCTGAATGATAAATAAGGTGCTATCTGGGGCTGACATGACTACTCCAGATCACTGAAGTTCTAAAAGACTCGGTGCAGTATGTATGGTGTGTCTAAAAAGCCAAAATTAAGTGGACTGTTAAAATACACGTTATCAGGGGCGCCTGGGTGGCTCAGTGGGTTAAAGCCTCTGCCTTTGGCTCAGGTCATGATCCCAGGGTCCTGGGATCGAGCCCCACACCGGGCTCTCTGCTCAGCGGTGATCCTGCTTCCTCCTCTCTCTGCCTACCTCTCTGCCTACTTGTGATCTCTGTCTGTCAAATAAATAAAATCTTTAAAAAAAAAATGTTATCAGAAATAAAATTAATTCTTACTTTTACATTTAACAGTTTAAAATATGTAAAACACAAAACCTTACTTAACATATGACTTCAACTATACATAGTATAGTGTATGTATACACATACAGATGAATCAATGTCTATATATAAAATATCTATACAGATATATAAATATCTACATATGAAAAAAAGATTGGAAGGAAATATACTAGTATGTTAGGAATTAGCTATCTCCAAATTATGGACCTATGTGTGATTGTTAATTTCTCCTTTTAATTGCCAGCATTTTCCAAGTATTCTATACTGAGCATATATACTATTTTACAAACCAACATACAAAAACATGCTTACTGCATAAAATTCAAACAGTACTAGGGTACAGAGCAGCACTGGGAAACAGCACTATGATGGAAACATTCTACATCTGTGCTATCCAATACAGAAACCATCAGCCACATGTGGCTACTTAAGTCCTTAAAATGCGCCTAGGGTAACTAAAAAAATGGAATTTCATGTGGCTACTTAAGTCCTTAAAATGCGCCTAGGGTAACTAAAAAAATGGAATTTTTCATTTTATCTACTTGGTTTCAGTAATAATACTTAAGATTATAATTTAAAGTAAAGTTTATCTTCTCCCAATCTTCTAAGTCTGAAATAAATTCTTTCAAAAGTCTTTCTACTAATTTAGCCTTAGTTTCTTTACCTAAGTGGGAACACATCAAGTGCATTGATTGGCTACATGCTCTGCTCATTCAGTAAAATGCCTTGCCAGTCTTGCATTTCAGCGCATATGGAGCTATGTTTTCCTCCTGGCACAATGTAATATGGATGTATCACAACTTATTTAATCAGTCCTTCATAATGAAATTGAGACTATTTCCCTTTTATGTATGAAATAATGCTGTAACTCTAACTGTGCTTCCCTTTGATAGTCATCTGACTTTTAATTTTTAGCCTAGGTTATAGAAAAGATTAAAAAAATGTTAAGAGTATGTGCCTGAACTACTTAGAAAAATTAATACAGCCATATTTGATATATTCCTGAAAGAGTATATGTGAACTAAATCATATTTTAGGGGCACCTGGGTGGCTCCGAGGGTTAAGCAGCCAGCTCTTGATTTCAGCTCAGGTCATGATCTCGGGATCCTGGGATCAAGCCCTGTGGTAGGCCCTGTGCTCAGCTGGATGTCTGCTTGAGGATTCTCTCTCCTCCTGTCCCTCTGCCCCTGCCCCCATCTGTGCTCTCTAAAGTAAATAAACAAATCTTAAAAAATAAAAAATAAGGGTTGTCTGGCTAGTTCAGTTGGTTAAGCATCTGCCTTCTGCTCAGGTCATGATCCTGAGGTGCTGGAATCAAGCCCCGCGTCAGGCTCCTTCCTCAGCAGTAAGTCTGCTTCTCCCACTCCCTCTGCTGCTCTCCACCCACCCCCACCCCCGCCCACTTGTGCTCTCTCTCGCTCACACTCTCTAATAAATAAATAAAATCTTTTTAAAAAATAAAAATAAAATAAACCACATTTTATATGTATTAGGTGAGGCAGACAAACTAGTGCCAGGACGACATGGGAAAAACGTGCACGTGCATGCGTTGTTAAGAACAAACACTGGAATAACTTTTCTGTACATGGTTTGGTCCTTCACAAAATGTCAGTACCTTGGACTCAGGGAGCAATCCCACTTCACTGGTTTCCCCAAAAGGATGACCCAAAGTGAAGACCATAAGGAATATTTCTCACAGCTTTACTTATAATGGTGCAAAGATGAAAAGCCACCAAAGAGCAGAGCAACTGAAGCACCCACAGGCATAAATAAGTAAAGACCGGCAGTTTGAGAACATCCTGACATATTCAATGGGATTCGGGACTGCATTACAAGCGGCAGTAGAGCTGACATTACGAAGCTGTAACATGCTCAGGTGGAACGGGCACAGCCGGAGAGGATCCACACATCACACAAACAAAGCAGACGCAAAGGAGCTGCGTATCTGAATGGCTGGACAACACTTAGCACAATGTCATCAACAGTGGCATTTTTAAATGGTGGAATTTCAACTTTTTTACTTTGCTCTTTGAAGTCTTCTATATAGTTTAAATGCTTTTACTAAAGCATCATGTATTTCCAAAAGCAATAAAGCTACAATACAAAACAAATCTGAGGGTAATGACAAGATAGCAGAGTAGGAGGATCCTGAGCTCACCTCCTCCCACAGACACACTGAGGCAACAAGTTAATCTACTGCAATTAACTCTGAAAATGATCTGAAGACCAGCAGAAGAGATCTTCCACAGCTGACCATAGAGACAAGGCCACATTGAAAGGGTAGAAGAGGTGGAGACATGGCCTGGAACCAAACCCCTGTGCAAATAACCACCAACGGGAGAGCCATCACAAGCATGGAGGAGTGAAGGGATCAGATCCCACACGGGGTTCTGTAAGGACCTACACTGGGAAGACAAGTTCCCATCATGTCTGGCTTTGAAAATCAGCAGGGCTTAACTCCAGGAGCTTTAGAAATCAGTGCGCCTTAACTCCAGTTGAACTGAAAGGCAAAAGAGCCAGCAGCACACTACTAAGTATCTCAGCCAGAGATGGCACTGAAGCTACAGCTTAAAAAGCGCCTAGAGTATACATGAAGGAGATTTACTAAGTAATTTTAGGGTGTGTGCGGGAAGGGCAAACATGTGCAGATTTCTCCAGGAATAAAAAAGTGTTGGTGGGTGCCATTTTTCTTGCCCACCATAAGCCTTGATAGCTAGATGCTTGCAGAAGCCAATTCTAACACTCTCCTTGTTAGCAACACATGCCCCACACCAGCATTCCCCTACCACCCACCCTACCCAGTCCACTGGCCTCCGCAGGCACCCCTCCAAGGCAGCTCCTCCCCTGCCATACCCAGCAGGCAAGCCCACATGGGACCAGGACCCCACTAAAGTGACTCCTCACCCAGGGGACAGGGGAGATAACCCTATGCACCAGCTTGCCTATAGTTCCTACAGCTGGGCCTCTTAGCTGGCTCCCCAAAGAACAAGGCCTGCCCATGCATGTACCTGCAGCTGTCACACAGGCTAATTACACACAGCAGACTGAGTGCCAGCCCCACCCACCACTAAGCCCATGGCAGCTGCAGCCAGGCCTCTCCACACAGTACGGGAAGCAAACCCTGCCCAGTGCACCTACAGCAGGCAAAGCAGGTCAGCGCAGCCAACTGGGCTGAAAGCCAGCCCCCACCCCCCACCGTCAGCATGCCCATAGCAATCACAGCTCAACCACAGCAGGAGGGTGCACACAGCTCAAAGAGGGGACAGCCCTAGTATGCCTGGTTCCGGTGACCAGGGCAGACAGCATACAGGGCACCACAGGACCTCTTCTGTGTAAAGTCACTATTTTCAAGGTCAGATGTAGCTGACCTACCTAACATGCAGAAACAAACACACAGTTAGACAAAATGAGGAGACTGATGGATATGTCCCAAATGAACAAACAAGACAAAAATCACAGAGAAAGGACTAAACAAAATGGAGGTATGTGATATGACTGATGGGAAGTTCAAAGTAATGCTCCTAAAGATACTCAACTGGACTTGAGAAAACAGTGGATGAACTCTGTGAGAACTTCAACAAAGAGATAGAAAATGTAATACAGTAACTGAAATGAAAAATAACACCAAAGGAAATCAACAGCAGATTGGGTGGTGCAGAAGAACGGATCAGAGATCTTGAGGACAGGGTAACAGAAAATAACTAAGATGAACAGCAAAAAGACAAAAGAATAATAAAAGTGAGAACAGGTGAAGGAACCTCTACAACACCATCAAGCATGATAACATTTGCTTCGTAGTAGTCCACGAAGGAGGAGAGAGGAAAGGGGGCTGGAAATGTATTTGAAAAGGTAACGACTGAAAGCTTCCTGAATCTGAGGAAGGAAACACACATTAGATCCAGGAAACAAAGAAAGCTCCAAACAAGATGAACCCAAAAAGGTTCACACCAACACACATAATAATTAAAATGGCAAAAATTAAAGATAAAGAGAGAATCTTCAAAGCAGCAAGAGAAAAGCTGTCACATATAAGAGAAAACCCATAAGGCTATAGGCTGATCTCAGCAAAAACTCTGCAGGCCAGAAGAGAGTGGCCATGATACATTCAAAGAGCTGGAAGGAAAGAACCTACAACCAAGAATACTCTCCACCTGGCAAGGCTATCACTCAGAATTGAAGGAGATAAAGAGTTTCCTAAACAAAAGGAAGTTCATCACCACTAACCCACCCTTACAAGAAATATTTAAGAGAATTCTTTAAGTGAAAAGAAAAGGCCATGATTAGAAGAAAATTATGAAAGAAAAAATTTCACCAGTAAAAGCAAACATATGATTAAAGGTAGTGGACTAATCACTTATAAAGCCATTATGAAGGTTAAAACACAAAGCAGTAAAATCAATTACACCTACAAAAATTACTCAAGGGATACACAAAATAAAAAGATATATAATATGATATACACATAAAATGTTGAGGGGGAGTACAAATTCAGTGCTTTTTGGAATGTGTCCAAGCTTAAGCAACTAACAATAAAGAGTGCTACACAAATAGGATGTTATTTATGACACCATGATAACCACAAATCAAAAACCTCTAATAGGTATTTAAAAAATAAAGAGAAAGTAATCCAAACATAACATTAAAGAAAGCCATCAACCACAAGGAAAGAGAGAGCAAGAGAAGAAAGGAACAAAGAAGAACCATAAAACAACAGAAAACAATGAAATGGCAATAAATACATACCTATGAATAATTACTCAAATGTAAATTGACTAAATGGTCCAATCAAGAGATACAGGGTAACTGGATGGCTGAAAAAACAAGACTCAACTATATGCTGCCTACAAGACTCACTTCAGGGGCGCCTGGGTGGCTCAGTGGGTTAAAGCCTCTGCCTTCGGCTCAGGTCACGATTCCAGAGTCCTAGGATCAAGGCCCGCATCGGGCTTTCTGCTCAAAAGGGAGCGTGCTTCCTCCTCCCTCTCTCTCTGCTGCCGCTCTGCCTACTTGTGATCTCTGTCAAGTAAATAAATAAAATCTTTTTTTTTTTTTTAAGATTTTATTTATTTATCTGACAGAGAGAGATTCACAAGTAGGCAGAGAGTCAGGCAGAGAGAGAGAGGAGGAAGCAGGCTCCCTGCTGAGCAGAGAGCCCCATGCGGGACTCGATCCCAGCACCCTGAGATCATGACCTGAGCCGAAGGCAGCAGCCTAACCCACTGCGCCACCCAGGTGCCCAATAAATAAAATCTTTAAAAAAAAAGACTCACTTCAAATCTAAAGACACATATGGACTGAAAGTGACAGAGCGGTAAAAGATATTCCATGTAGACAGAAGTGAAAAAAAAGCTGGGGTAGTGATATTTTTATCAGACAAAGGCACCCTCTCAGGTCCCCTTCCTCCTCAGGACCTTTGTACTATCACTTTGCTATTGCCCAATAAACTTTGCCTTGCTGCCCACAAAAAAAAAAAAAATTATCAGACAAGATATACTTTGCAACAAAGACTATAGCAAGAGACACAAAGAGGAATTAAATAATGATAAAGGAATCAATCCAATGAGAGGATATAACAATTGTAAGTATCTATGTACCTAACATAGGAGATAGGAGCACCTAAAAACATAGAGTGAATATTAACAAACATAAAAGGAGCAATTGACAATAACACAATAGTAGGGGACTTTAACACATCAATGGACAGATTATCCTGACAGAAAATCAACAAAAAGCACATTAGACCAGATGGACTTTACAGACATATACAGAACATTCCATTCAAAAATAACAGAATAGGGGCGCCTGGGTGGCTCAGTGGGTTAAGCCGCTGCCTTCGGCTCAGGTCATGATCTCAGAGTCCTGGGATCGAGTCCCGCATCGGGCTCTCTGCTCAGCAGGGAGCCTGCTTCCTCCTCTCCCTCTGCCTGCCTCTCTGTCTACTTGTGATTTCTCTCTGTCAAATAAATAAATAAAATCTTTAAAAAAAAAAAAATAACAGAATATACATTATTTTCAAGCACACATGGAATATGCTCCAGTATGGATCATATACAGTAGGCCATAGAACAAGTTGCAATGAATTTAAGAGGGCTGAAATTTTATCAAGCCATCTTTTTTTTTTTAATTTTATTTATTTGATAGAAAGAGACAGCAAGAGACAAAATACAAGCAGGGGAAGTCGGAAAGGGAGAAGCAGGATTCCCGCTGAGCAGGGAGCCCAATGTGGGGCTAGATCCCAGGACCCTGGGACCCTGGGACCATGAAGTGGGCCAACGGCAGATGCCCAAAGACTGAACAACCCAGGCACCCCTATCAAGCATCTTTTCTGACCCACAATGGTATGAAACTAGGAATCAATTACAAGGAAAAAAAAAAAAAAAACTGGAAAAAAACACAAACATACAGAAGCTAAACAACATAAACAACCAAAGTGTCAATGAATAAATCAAAGAGGAAATTTTTTTAAAATGAAGACAAATAAAAATGGAAACACAACAATCCAAAATCTCTGGGATCCAGCAAAAGCAGTTCTAACAGGAAAGTTTATGCCAATACAGGCCTACCTTACAAAACAAGAAAAATCCCAAATAAACAAATTAACCTTACATCTAAAGGAGCTACAAAAGGTGGCTCAGTGGGTTAAGCCACTGCCTTCGGCTCAGGTCATGATCTCAGGGTCCTGGGATCGAGTCCCGCATCGGGCTCTCTGCTCAGCAGGGAGCCTGCTTTCCTTCCTCCCTCTCTGCCTGCCTCTCTGCCTGCTTGTGATCTCTCTCTGTCAAATAAATAAATAAAATCTTTAAAAAAAAAAAAAAAAGAACAAAGCCCCAAGTTAGTAGAAGGAAGGAAACAAAAAAGATTAGAGCAGAAATAAATTAAATAGACACTAAAAAAACACTGGAAAAGATCCATGAAACTAAGAGCTGGTTCTCTGAAATCATAAACAAGTTTGATAAACCTTTACCAGATGCATCAAGAAGAGAGAGAACTCAAATAAATGAATTCAGAAATGAAAGAAGAAATAACTGACACCACAAAAATACAAAGGGTTATATGAGAATTCTATGAAAAAATTATATGCCAACAAATTGGACAACCCAAAGGACTGGATAAATTCCTATAAACATACAATATTCCAAAACTGAATCAAGAAGAAAGAGAAAATTTGAACAGACCAATTACTAATAATGAAACTGAACTGGTAATCAAAAAACTCCAAAAAAAAACAAAACTCCAGGACCAGATGGATTCACAGGTGCATTCTATTAAGCACTTAAGGAACAGTTAATACCTATTCTTCTCAAACTATTCCAAAAAATAGGCGAGGAAGAAAAACTTCCAAATTCATTCTATGAGGCCAGCATTACCCTGATACCACAACCAGGTAAAGACACTACCAAAAAAAAAAAAAGCAAAAAACTGCAGGCCAACATCTCTGATGAATATGGATGCAACAATCCTCAACAAAATATATTAGCAAACCACATTCAACAATACAGTAAAAAGATCATACGCCATGATCAAGTGGTATTTATTCCAGGATGGTTCAATATTTGCAAATAAATCAATGTGATAGATCACATCAATAAGAGGAAGGATAAAAACCATATGATCATTTCAATAGACACAGAAAAACCATTTGACAAAAATAAACACCCATTGTTGATAAAAGCTCTCAACAAAATGGATTTAGAGGAAACACACTTCATATAAAGACCATATATGAAAAACCCAGATAACATCACACTCAATGATGAAAAACTGAAAGTTTTTCCCCTAAGATCAGGAACAAGACAAAGATGTCTACTCTCGCCATTTTATTCAATACAGTCTTGGAAGTCCTGGCCACAGCAACCAGACAAGAGAAAAAAAAAAAGAACCCAAATTGATAAGAAAGAAGTAAAACTGTTAGTATTTGCACATGACATGATACTATATATAGAAAACTGTAAGGACTCCACAAAAAGTATTGGAAAAAATGAATTCAATAAAGTTGCAGGCAACAAAATTAATATACAGAAATCCGTTGCATTCTATACACTAATAATGATGTAGTAGGAAGAAAAATTTAAAAAACAATCCCATTTACAATTGCACCTAAAAGAATAAATACCTGGGAATACATTTAACCACAGAGGGGAAAGACCTATACTCTAAAAACTATCAGACACTGAAGAAAGAAATTGAAGGTAACACAAATAGAAAAATAAACCATGCCCAGGACTGGAAGAATTAATATTGTTATAATGTCCGTATCACCCAAAGCAATCCACAGATTCAATGCAGTCCCTATCAAAATACCAGTATTTTTCACAAAACAAGAACAAATAATCCCAAAATTTGTATGGAACCACAAAAGACTCTGAGCAACCAAAGCAATCTTAAGAAAGAACAAAGCTAGAGGGATCACAATCCCAGACTTCAAGATATGCTACAAAGCTATAGTAATCAAAACAGTGTGGCACTGGCACAAAACCGGATATGCTAGATCAATGGAACAGGATAGAGAGCCCAGAAATAAACCCACACTTAATATGATCATTAATCTACAACAAAGGAGGCAAGAATATGCAATGGAAAAAACACAGTCTCTTCAACAAATGGTGCTGGGAAAACAGGACAACTACATTCAAACAAATGAAATTGGACCACTTTCTTACACCATACACAAAAATAAGCTCAAAATGGACTAAAGACTTAAATGTGAGATATGAAACGATAAAAGTCCTATAAGAAAACACAGGCAGCAATCTCTTGAACATCAGCTTTAGCAATGTATTTATGGATATGTCTCCTCAAGCAAAGAGAAACAAAAGCAAAAATAAAATACTGGGACTACACCAAAATAAAAAGCTTCTGCATAGCAAAGGAAACCATCAACAAAACAAAAAGGCAACCTACTGAATGGGAGAAGATACTTCCAAATAATAAATACATTAAGAGGTTAATATCTAAAATATATAAGACAATTCTATGTTCAACACTAAAAAACAAACAAACAAACAAAGTAGGCTCATTAAAAAATGGGGTGCCTGGGTGGCTTAGTCAGTTGAGCATCCAACTCTTAGATTTTGGCTCAGGTCATGATCACAAGGTCCTGAGATTGAGCCCCATGTCAGGATCCACACTCAGCAGGGAGTCTGCTTGAGATTCTTTCCCTCTGCCCCTTCCCCAGGACCATTCATGTTCTCTCTCTCCCAAATGGGTGAATCTTTAAAAAAAAAAAAAAAAAATGGTGCGGGGGGAGGGGGACAAAAAACCTAGACAGATATTTTTCCAAAGGAGACATACAGATGACCAACAAACATGAAAAGGTGCTCACATCAATGATCATCAGGGAAATGCACATACAATAAAATATCACCTCATACCTACCAAAATAGCTAGTATCAAACAGATAATAAAAAACAAACAGTGAGGATGTAAAGAAGAAGGAATCCTCATACACTGCTGGTGGGTATATAAATTGGTGCAGCTACTATAGAAAACAGTATGGAGCTTTCTCAAGAAATTAAAAATAGAAATATATGGGGCGCCTGGGTGGCTCAGTGGGTTAAAGCCTCTGCCTTCGGCTCAGGTCGTGATCCCAGGGTCCTGGGATCAAGCCCCACATCGGGCTCTCTGCTCAGCAGGGAGGCTGCTTCCTCCTCTCTCTGACTGCCTCTCTGCTTACTTGTAATCTCTGTCAAATAAATAAATAAAATCTTTAAATAAAAAAATAGAAATATATGATCCAATAATTCCACTACTGGGTAATTACCCAAAGAAAACAAAATACTAATTCAAAAAGGTAGTAAACCCGTTTATTGCAGCATTATTTACAATAGCCACAATATGGGAGCAACCTAAGTATCCATGGATAGACAAATGAATAAAGATCTGAGATATATATACATAATGGAATATTAATCAGTCATAAAAAAAAGAATGAGATCTTGCCATTTATGAGAACATGGGGTGGACCTAAGGGTTATTAAGCTAAGTTAAATAAATCAGGAAAGACAAATATATGATTTCACTTATACATGAAATCTAAAATACAAAACAAGTAAATAAATAAACAACAGAAACAGATTCATAATTAAAGAAAACTGTTGGGTGCCAGAGGAGAGAAAGCTGGGGTAATGAGTGAAATATTAAGAGGTACAAACTTCCAAGTATAAAATAAATACATCCTGAAGATATAAAGTATTAGCAACAGGAATATAGTCAATAATATTGTAATAATGTTATACGGTGACAGATGACTACATTTATTGTGATCAATGACTAATGTGTATGTCTGTCAAATCACTGTCATACATGAAACTAATATAATATCATGTCAATCATACTTTGATAATAAAAAATTATTAATTAAAAATAAGTAAAGCTAAGGCAATTCTTCCGTAAAATGAATACTCTCCTCTCATTTTTCTATTTTCAAGTTCTATTGGTTGTTTTTACAGCAAATCACATGTATTTTGTTAATTCCTAAGATTATTTTAAGTTCACATACAGGCAAAATACAGGAAAAAGTATACCACAACACTAAAAGAGATTGTGTTTAGAGGTGGGACCACAAGTACCACTTTTTTCTTCCTCCTATTTTCCACATTTTAAAAATTTCATAACAGAAGAATTGAAAGTTAATGAAATACAAAATATTTTCCTAAATCACTTTTTTTCAGACCTGCTCCTTTCTAAACTCTTTGCTCCCTTATGACCTGACCATAATAGTCCTAATAAACAAAGCTGTCTTAAGAGGAAAATTCATTTATGCTAATGCAAGTGAAGTAGTAATGTGAAGATAAAAACACATAACAGGAAAAGTCTTGATGGCCAACAGATGACAGACAGAAGACTCACTATGGTAGCGAGGGTATCAGTTACCTGTCTCTACTTCAGCAATGTCAATAAAATGATCTTCCGAGGCTGACGCCAGCATTTTTCCATCGTGACTAAAACTAAGGGTCCTCACAGGCCAATCCAGCCTGTAACAGAGTGGAGACAGGACATGTTAGAATAACCCAGTAAGTGTAGGGCACAATTTCATCCAAAATAAAGTCAAATTAATTTATCCAACAAGGAAAGTGCCGGCAGAGCTGCTTACCTAGAAAAGCACCGAACACAAACCAACTCATCCACATCCCAGAGGCTGACCAAAGCATCTGCACTTCCCGTGGCAAAGTACTTCCCCATGGGGTCAAACTTGATACAGATGCAGTTGGAAGGATGGGCATTGATAGACTGCACAGGCTTCAGCTCTGGGTAGCTGAGAAACAAGACAGACGCAATTAAACTATGGGAAGGGGACCGTGATACTAAGACGACAACGGGAGATACTAAAGAAGAAAATCAAAGACAACAAACCAAGTATCAGACTGTAATTCAAACAAACTTTCCTGGACTTTAAAAAAAAAAAAATTATGGGGCACCTGGGTGGCTCAGGGCGTTAAGCTGAGAGCCTGCTTCCCTCTCTCTCTCTGCCTGCCTCTCTGCCTACTTGTGATCTCTCTGTCAAATAAATAATTTTTTTTTAAAAAATCAGATTATCATCAGACCTGTCTGTCAAATAAATAAATAAAATCTTTAAAAAAATTAGATTATCATCAGACCTTTCTGACTGTGACTTTATGCCAAAAGAAAAAGGGATAATATATTTAAGATATACAAGCAAGAAAATAGGAATCAAGGATTTTTATATCTAGCAAAACTATCAATTACAAAGAGCTCAAATAGTAAACACAAATAAATATCTGTAAGTTTTATAGGTATGCAAGTTGTAAGCATGAACTTAAAGAATATTGTCCCATGAACCCTTCCTGAAGAATCTAAAGAATGAACTTTGACAATCAAAATGACTACAGACTTATCAGCATGGTGATGCACTGGTGATGAGCATTACATATACAGCTTCTTGTAGAACTATAGATGTAAAAGAAAGGCATAGTACGTAGTAGCTCTACACTCTGATAATATAATATTAACTATTTTTTTTAATGGAAGAAAAATGAGGAAAACAATGCAAAAAGCAAAATTTACTATTTTAAGTAATCACATTGGTGGTGGTAGTGGGAATACTGTTATTCTGAGATACCTCTGTGTAATATGGAGAAAGGTAATAAGTAACCATGGGATATTCTAATTCTATAATCCCAGTGTCCTTGAGAATCAGAATACTCAAATATTCAGTTTGGAAGGAAAGAGTTATTTATAATATAGAAGATGTTTAGGGCACCTGGGTGGCTCAGTGGGTTGAGCCGCTGCCTTCGGCTCGGGTCATGATCTCAGGGTCCTGGGATCGAGTCCTGCATCGGGCTCTCTGCTCGGCAGGGGGCCTGCTTCCTCCTCTCTCTCTCTGCCTGCCTCTCTGCCTACTTGTGATCTCTCTCTGTCAAATAAATAAATAAAATCTTTAAAAAAAAAAAGAAGATGTTTAGTAGGATTCTTTTATTTTTTTTTTTAAGATTTTATTTATTTATTTGACGGAGGGAGAGACCACAAGTAGGCAGAGAGGCAGATTGGGGGCGGGGGGGTGGGGGAAGCAGGCTCTCTGCTGAGCAGAGAGCCCGACACGGGGCTCGATCCCAGGACCCTGAGACCATGACCTGAGCCAAAGGCAGAGGCTTTAGCCCACTGAGCCATCCAGGTGCCCCCCAGTAGGATTCCACTAGTCCTGAATTTTAGTTCAATTTTATCAACATAAACTCACAATTCACATATTTTAATTTTTAAAAATAAACACTTACTTGTCCTTGCTCTGTCCACAGGAAAGGTCTAGAAATAATGACCAAACCCGCAATATGGACATCTGTAGTTCCAGTATCTTTTCTCAGAAAAAGAATCCAGGATTCTTAGAGAATTTTCTGATTAAAGGTCTGAGCCAAGAAATATATAAGATGAACCTGGGATATCCTGTCCTACCAGAGAGCAACAAACTGAAGACTACCTGCATTGTTACCAAAAAAAAAAAAAAAAAGACTCGGGAACAACTTGAAGAGGTTCCCATTAGCTGAAGAAGGGATAATTTGAGTTTCCATACAGATAATTACTCCAATGGACTGAAATACATCTCCCATGCTTAAGTACAAGAGTTTACAGTAAGTCTTTTTTTTTTTTTTTAATTTATTTTTTTGAGACAGAGAAAGATCACAAGTAGGCAGAGAGAGAGGGGGAAGCAGAGAGCCCAATGTGGGGGCTCAATCCCAGGACCCTGAGATCATGACCTGAGCCAAAGGCAGAGGCTTAACCCACTGAGCCACCCAGGTGCCCCTACAGTAAGTCTTAAAAATAAAACCTAGCTGATCGTCTTTGGAGGTGATGGAGAACTAATTCATTATCTGATGACAAAGGGAAAGAACCATTTATCCTGCCTTTCCTAAGTGAACTATAATATTAAATAACAAAACAGTAAATGAGAGGATGTATTTTATATTCCAACAAATAAATAAGCATACAGAATCAGCAAAATCCAGACTAGAAGAATCTCTGCAGGTTAACAGTCTAGTTTTCCAACAGCTATATTATAAGTAGAAGAGGATGAAGAGCAACTTCATAGTTTAACACATTTAAAAGACATCAAATTTTTTTTTTAAAGATTTTTTATTTATTTATTTGACAGACAGAGATCACAAGCAGGCAGACAGGCAGGCAGAGAGAGGGAGAGGAGGAAGCAGGCTCCCTGCAGAGCAGAGAGCTCGATGTGGGACTCGATCCCAGGACCCTGAGATCATGACCTGAGCCAAAGGCAGCGGCTTAACCCACTGAGCCACCCAGGCGCCCCATAAAAGACATCAAATTTTTTTAAATAAACAAATCTAGAATGTCTAGAAATGCATACTTGGTAGCTAAAACTATGAAGAAATACTATAAAAATCAAAATAGTGTTTCCTTTTGAGGACTAGAACAAAGAACATGGAGGGACTTCTGGGATGCAGCAAATATTTCTTGACCTGGGTGGGGTTACACAGATAATAGTTCATTAAGCTGTATGCGGCTTTAAAGACAGTTTTTTGTTTATTTATTTATTTATTTATTTGAGAGAGAGAGAGAGAGAGAGAGGCAGTGAGAGAGAGAATGAGAGGGGAGAAGGTCAGAGGCAGAAGCAGACTCCCCACGGAGCTGGGAGCCCGATGTGGGACTTGATCCCGGAACTCCGGCATCATGACCTGAGCCGAAGGCAGTTGCTCAACTACCCGAGCCACCCAGGTGTCCCAAGCTGTATGTTGTTTTAAGTGGTTTTCTGTGTATGTGTTTTATTTCCTAATTGAAAGGCTTAAAAAAAAAAAAAAAAAAAAAGGCTACAGAACACCAACTTGAATAAAATTCAAGTTGCTAAGCACAGGTTTCCAGCCTTTTATATAATCTGGTCCCAGATTATATTTCAACTTTATCTTCCCATTTTCAGGCCCTGTCTTCAGATACCTTATCTGATACCATTCTCAGCAACTGTGATCTACCAACTACTCTCCATATAGGCCATGTTCATTCACACCTTTGCCCATTGTATGGTTCCCTTCTGCTGATTCTTAAAGTTCTACTCAGTTTTCAAGGTCAAGATCAGAAGCTGCCTCTTTCAATCCCCAACTCCCATAGTCAATTTAAGTTTCTATCCCTGGGATTCCAAAGCAAAGCCAACGCCTCTCGAAAAGAACCTATTTCACATTGACTTGCATTGCCCACCCAGACAGCAGAAAGAACAGAGTCAACAGACCTGAATTTCAATTCCAACACTTCATTCATTTACAGAATAAATATTTATGGAGATCCTAACTCTGTGTAGCAAGTATTAAGGTAGGAACTAGGGATTCAACAGGAAACAAGTTACACATGGTCCCTACCTTCATGTCATTTATAGTCTAATGGCAGATATAGATTAAGTAAACATTTATTATAGGGGTGCCTGGGTGGCTCAGTCAGTTAAGCATCTGCCTTTGGCTCAGGTCATAATCCTGAGTCCTAGGATCAAGCCCCACACTTGGCTCCCTGCTTAGTGGGGAGCCTGCTTTTCCCTCTCCCTCTGCTGCTCCCCCTGCTTGTATACTCTGTCAACTAAACAAATAAAATCTTTAAAACAAACAAACATTTAATTATAATACAGAATGAGAAATGCTGCCAACAGGAAGTACATAAAATAAGCTTTTAAGCTGGGGAGGTAGGAAAGTACTGAAGATGGCTGCCCTGGAGAGAAATTTTAAGATATTTAAAGATATTTTAAAATACCTTTATCTTTTATCTTTAAATTTTAAAATATTAAAAATATTAATTAATTAAAATATTAAATATTTAAAATACTAAATTTTAAAATTTTTAAATCTATTAATTAACTAATTAATTTTAAAGAAATTTTAAGAAATTTAAGCAGAGACTTTATGGGTACAAATTAACCATAATTCAAGGTGTATCTAGTTCTAGTGCTCACCTGTTGACTAATAATTTAAACTCTCTTGAATCCCAGATCCTCATCTGTCAAATAAGACTCAAATAACAACCCCAGAGAATTTCTGAGGACTCAGTAAATATAAGGTGCCTGGCTCAAAGGTGCTCAACAGAGGTTGGGATTTTTTATTACCATTTGTCTTTTAAGCTCCTTCAGGCCAAGCTTGCATCTAATTCATTCTGTATCCATGCAGCACCCAGCACAAAGATATGACAGTCCCTAAGCTAGAACCCTCTCACCTGAGGATGTTGATACAACCATTGCCATTTGTCAGGAAGAACATGTTGTTGTCATTATTCCAGGAGATTTCATTGACTTCAAACTTGAACTGCTCCTCCGCTTTGGAACGGTGTGTCTTGGCATCAATAAAGGTCACCACATCATCCTTGTTGCCTACAGCAATGGTCTGCCCATCAGGACTCCAGCAGATATTAATGTTCTCCCCTGGAAACCCAGATATAATCAGCAAGATACTGTTTGCCTATAATCCTGCAGTTAACTTTTTTTTAATCCTACGAAGACCAGAGCTATCTCCAAACCTCATTCACCAAGGTTCCAGTCAATAGAAGGAATGACTACTTACTCACCAATTATGAGTCCAACACTTTCATCTACAAATTGCCCCCTATGCACTATCATAACTCTCTAAGGAATACTTTATTATCCCCATATTACATATGAAGATATGAAAGATATGAGAGATGAGCCAAAGTGTCAAAGCCATGAAGTAACACACCCAAGATCTAAACCAGATTTGACTCCAAAGGCCCCTAGTCTTATACCACCATTTCCCAAACTCCAGTCATTCACATGCCACTTTTCCAATTTTTGTCCTATCCATGTTGGCTATATCTTTAAGTATATATATAAATATATATAGCTATATATAAAAATAACAGCTATATTTCTTTATTCAAGACTTTTCTTAAAATTGACTCAAAAATTTTCAGTTAAATAAATTCAGTTTCCATTTAGCAATAAATTCTACGGGCTAGATCTTTTTTTCTGGTAGGCATTAAAATACATACACAGCCGGTTTTTAATGTTCATCCACGTGCTACCTAACTCACTTAAGCATCACCAGTTGTCTACTTGGAGAAAGCACTACAAGATTCCACCTCCAGGGACAAGTCTTGTCAACAAAGTACAGTGGCCCACAGTGAACATGTCAATTAAAAATTTCACCAACGTTATCAATTCTATGATGCATATATTTTCACATTTTATTTTCTACAACATATCTTTTTTTTTTTTTTTTTTAAGATTTTATTTATTTATTTGACAGAGACAGATCACAAGTAGGCAGAGAGTCAGGCAGAGAGAGAGGAGGAAGCAGGCTCCCTGCTGAGCAGAGAGCCCGATGCGGGACTCGATCCCAGGACCCTGAGATCATGACCTGAGCCGAAGGCAGCGGCTTAACCCACTGAGCCACCCAGGCGCCCCTCTACAACATATCTTAAAATGCATTAGGCGGCATCTCAAAATTTTTGGTGTATGATGCTTATCTAGAAACTTTATTTTCCTTCCTAACAACGCATAAAATATTGGTGCATGTTATAATCAATGACACGTTAGTCAATAAAACATAGTAAGTGACCTTAAGGTTTACAGGACAATACCTGGTGAAGAACAGATTCTACAAATGTACTGTACAACTTCCAGGTCGTCTTCTCCCAGACCACCAAGACTATTCATTCCCAAGATCAGTCATTCTGGCCTATCAGCAGTTTCCTAAATTCTCCATCTATCTACACATGAAGCTCCCTCCTAGAGCTGCACCCCACCCCTCACCCATGCACTATACCCTGACCACTAAATCCCTATTACCTATTCTAAGAATTTGCTCAAATTCCGCTCAAATGTCCTCACAGGCAAGGGTCAGACTTAAGCATTTCCATTCTAGGTATCCATCTTGTAGACTCTTCAGTGTAAGATGAACCATATCATATCACGTTACGTTTTTTCGTTAACACATATGTCTCTCTCCCTGCACTAAATCTAGTACAGGTCCTGGGAGCTGGAGATTGTCTTATTCATCCCAGGATGTCCCACACCTAACACAAGGCCACACACAAAGAAGATACTTGGGAAATGCTTGTTGAATGACTATGAGCAGCTCATCTTCCTACTGCCCTCTCTCTCAAGAGTCACCTTTAGTGTTCACAGTAGCAATGCATTTTGTAGTCCTCACATCCCAGATGCGAATGGTTTTGTCTCCAGATGCTGTGACAAAGAGGTCAGGATTACTCGGATGCCAACAAAGCTGGTCCACACTATCCCCATGTCCCCGATAATTGTTTTCTTTGACCTGAAAGAACAGAATCCAAATGCTACTTCACACATAAGTACCTGCCTCCACATGTGACATCTAAACCTTATTCAAACCAAGGGAACCTTGTGGCAAAGAAAAAGCCAGAAAATTTAAAAGAATTTTTAAATTTTTAAACCCCTTCCCCAAAACTCTTCCCAATACCCTCCTCCCTTCCTCTCCAATCACTCTGAATTGTTCTGAGATTTGGATTCCACAGCAATGCTCTAACTCTTTTGCCCTCCCTGGCCTTCCTCCTTCTTTCTGGTTCTCCACATTTACTCTACCAAGGTTCCCAATCTTCTTGCTCACTCTCACAGGAAGCCTCCTTACCACCATAGGGACCCCTCTAGCCACTCCTCACCACCACACAACTCCTTCCTACCACTCCCATACACCCCCACCTCACTCGAATCCCATCTACCCTCCTCACCACCAGTCCTCATCCTCTCCTCGCCTCCACTCCCAACTCATCTTTACACCTCCTTACTGCTACACTCCCCAACATCCCCACCTCCTTCTTACCATCACCACCTTCCTCTCTACCACATTCCTTCCAGATCCCTAATCATTACCCTTGTCACTCCCGCACTCCTCCAGCGCGCTCTACACAACCCTCTTTTCCCCACACCCCTCCCTTCTCCTCGCCTCCATCCCGCATTCTCTCCAACACCTGGCTCTCCACACCTGGCTTTAAGACAGACCCTCTCTCTGGCCTGGGCCAGTCCCTGACAGCTTACCAACCGGTCCTTCTCCAGCAGGAATACGCTGGCCGTCTTGTCGAAAGACCCCGAGGCCAAGCGACGCCCGTCGCAGCTCCAGGCCACCGAGTGCACCTTGGCGCTATGTGCAGGGAACTCGCGAGTTTTGCTGTGGCCGCGGAACAGCTCCTGCATTCCCAACACGTAGCGGGTTGGGCCGCTGGTCACTGAACACCATGGAGCCATTGAGCCAGGACCGCTCTGACCAAGCGCCGAGGGCCCCATAGCCGCCGCAGCTACCGCCATGGCGAGCTCCCAGGAGGCCGCGTTCCTACCGCCACCTTAGCGCAGTCAGTCCTGCCGCCGCCGCCGCACGCATGCGCCTGGAAGAGAGGCTCTTCCTGCACAGCCGCAATGAGGGCCACCCGAGCAGGGACTACAAATCCCGGCATGCAGCGCGCGCGCTTCCTTTTCAAACAGGAATGATTACTATTAAGCTTCCTTCAGTTAGTGATTCTGGAAGTTTAAGGGCCTGTTTGTATCGTGCTTAATTTTAAAATAGGAAAGCCAACAATATCCTTCCAAACCTCAAATCCCCATTAACAAAAGACCTTTTATTCAAGGGTTGATCCCCACCACTCAGTCTCCTACCTTAGAACAGAAGGTCCTCGACTCTCCGGCTGGAGAAGGACCGACTGGTGAGCTAAAGGTTTGCGGGGGTCCAGAGTGGGGAGGAGAGGGATTGAGAAGGAGTCTTGACATAGCTTTAAATAAACAAATTCTACGGTCTTGAAAGGTATTACTGATGAGGGACAGAAGCAAAAAAAAAAAATGTTCACCTTTAGTCCGGAAGCCTGATGTATAGCCTGGTATAGCCTGCATAGTTCCAGTATGGATGGAATGCGTAGTGGCTGCTACATTCTCTCCGTTCTCTCTCTCTCTCTCTTTTTAAAGGTTTTTACTTATTTGACAGAGAGATAGAGCATAAGTAGGCAGGGAAGCAAGCAGATGGAGAAGGAGAAGCAGGTTCTTCGCTGAGCAGGGAGCCTGAGGCACAGCTCGATCTCAGGACCCTGGGATTGTGACCTGACCAGAAGGCAGACGCTTAATTAACTGAGCCACTCAGGCACCCCTGGTTACATTCCTAAAAGGTCTCATGACTGCCTGTGTATCTCGACAATAGTTAATATCAAGCTGAATGATCAGCACCAGAGAAATCTTTCGAAAATAGTTTCATGAGTAGAAATTTTTTTTCTTTTTTAAATATTTTATTTATATGACAGAGAGAGATCACAAGTAGGCAGAGAGAGAGAGGAGGAAGCAGGCTCCCCGCTGAGCAGAGAGCCCGATGCGGGACTCGATTCCAGGACCCTGAGATCATGACCTGAGCCGAAGGCAGAGGCTCAACCCACTGAGCCACCCAGGTGCCCCCATGAGTAGAAATTTGAAGAAAACATTTCTGATCTAATACTGCCTGCACATCCTGACCCCCTTGAGCAGTAAGCATACAACCACCAGCTTCATACAGCAAAAGAGCAGATCTTTCTGCTCACAGGACCTACCACCCATGCCACTTAAGTAGATTTACTAAGTTGCACCACAAAACACCTCAGGAATTCTTTCTTGACCATCATGTTCTGTGATCCCACAACACTACATGCACATGATTAGATATGCAAAAATGTAAAAGATACAGAACAAAAAGTAAATGTCCATTTGTGTCACACACACACACACACACACACTCAGATTATTCCCAACCTTCTCACGCCTACCTTAAACCACAAGTCCTGTGGTTTCTTGCTGAAGAAACCACTGAGGAGCTGCCTGCACCAACCAAGGCCCTGGAGAAGGGTTTTGGTGGTAAGCAGATAACTAGAGAAACAAATTTTGCGGGGGTGGTCTGGGTGACTCAGTCAATTAAGCATCCAGATCTTGATCTCAGCTCAGGTCTTGATCTTAGGGTCTTGAGTTCAAGCACCTCACTGGGCTCCACACTGGGTGTGAAGCTGACTTAAAAAAAAAAATTAAAGGTAATATGAGCACTTGGGTAACAAATGTTAACAATATAAAAGGAAGGGGTGGCTGGGTGGCTCAGTCAGTTAATCAACTGCGTTCAGCTCAGGTCATGATCCCAGGGTCCTGGGATCTCTGCTCAGCGGAGAGCCAGCTTCTGCCTCTCCCTCCGCCTGTCTTTCTGCCTACTTGTGCTCACTCTTTCTCTGTCTCTCTCTCTGTCAAATAAATAAATAAAATCTTAAAAAAAAAAAAAGTTTCTGAGCTGAAAGCAGCCAGAGTCTTACAAAAAAAAAAAAAAAAGGAATAGAGTGAAAGTAAGTTGTTTACCTCCTGTGCCCCCAAATTTACCTTCTGAAAAATATTATTTGTGTGGTCTTCCAGAGATAGTTTAAGTGTAAATCAGCACCTCTGGGGAGGTGTATATCCTTACAGTTCTGTGTATATCCTTCCTACACCACCAGAAAAAAATGGTAGCCTTCCTTATGTAACTTGTTTTCTATGGTAAACACACATGAATAATTTATCAGTATATGCAAATGTTTCACTCTTCTTAATGAATGTAGTCTTTTATGATATGCATGTATAATAATTTATTCAACTGATCCCCTTAATGGATATTTAGTGTCCATGAATTTGCTTTTAGAACAATACTGCAGTAAATATGCCTATACAAACTTCATTGTGCACATACGCACTTTTTTATTCTAACAGATATTGCCAAAATATCTATGAAAGCATTCTAACAATCTCCATTTCCATCAGCAACATAGGAGAGTGTCTTAATATCCTAAATACTAAATGAGGCCACATGTAAAGCATATGTGCTTTAGTAAATGAGGCCCTTCTATTTCCCCCTTTCCCTTCTCTACCCCACTGCAACCACGAATTGTTATAGACTTCAAAGCTTTTTAGACTCCAAGGAATATCAATGAAGCTCACTAAAATCTTAGGGTAGGAGATTATTTGGTGTCTAGTTGTCCCTCCTTAAACTTTTATTTTCAAGTATTGTCTCCATATGCTAGCATTTTTTTTCCTACAAACACAAAGGATTTCCATCTCTGGGTTCCAGATGAGGAAACTAAAGAACAAAGAGGCAAAATGTCCTGCTCCAGATCACATGGTTGCTATTGGACAGAGCAAATATTTGGTCAGCTGTTAATGACCAAATCTACACTCTGATTCTCAGTACCTGAAATCCCCGTTATAAACATAACTCTTAATATTTCTATATGAATTTTGTATTTTTCTAAAGATTTTATTCACCCATTTGACAGACAGAAATCACAAGCAGGCAAAGAGGCAGGCAGAAAGAGAGGAGGAAGCAGGCTCCCTGCTGCGCAGAGAGCCCGATGCGGGGCTCGATCCCAGGACCCTGAGACTATGACATGAGCCGAAGGCAGAGGCTCAACCCACCGAGTCACCCAGGCGCCCCGAATTTTGTATTTTTGTACATTATGTGTGTTCTCTATTTCACTTTCCCTTGTGTTCTTTTTCTGTGTTCTGTAAACACAAATGTTGGAACCTCATTTATGATAAGTATAACCTGCTGCTCTTCTCTGAGACAGGAGCTAATACAACTGTTTTGAAGTTAGAATAGCATATGTGTGGGGGCTCTTTGATTGAAGTCAGAGAATCTCAAAGGATAGATAAAATTCAAGGGAACAGGCGCATGGGCCATTTTTTTAAAACTTGTATTCAGAAAAAAAATCAAACTTACGGAAAAGATGCAAAGATAGTAAGAATGCTGCTAGTCCTACAGCCCGGATTCACCTAATTTTAGCATTTTGTTCCACTCACTCTCTATAGAGAGAGCATATACATATCCATATCTTGGGCCTAAATGTTTGGAAGTAAATAGCATATGTTATTATAGTCTACCCTGAAATTTTCCAGTGAATATTACCTAAGAACAAGGATATTCTGTTTCCTATCCCCAATATGGTTATCAACCTTGGTAACTTGAACAGCAAGATAGACCTTAATCTACTGTCTGTATCTCAATGATTTGGCCAGTAATATCCTTTAGAGCATTTCTCCAGTTCAGGATTTAGTCTAGGATCTGATATTGTGTTAAGTTAACCTGTCTTCTTAGTCTTCTTGAATCTATAAAAATCCCCCAGGATTTCTGTACTTATGATATTCACATTTTTTTTTGAAGAATATAGCTGGTGGACTACCATTATAGTCCCTTTGTCACCAAAAATTCTCTTTCAGGAGCTGATCTTTGCTCAAACTCCAAAGAATGTTTTTACATATGGGAGTCTTTAGATTTTTGTAGTCTCACTCAGAGTGGAATCAGGACATAAACAATAAAACTAGAGATGACAGGATATTTAGAGGAACTATTCAGAGGGTGAGGGAGACATACTACAGGGCAGGAAGAGTAGAAAAGAAAGAGGGGGGCTGGAAGTAGAAGTCCTTTGATAGTAGGGGACCTTGGAAAGCTGTTGTCACAAAAGGAAGGATCCTGTCATTCTAAGTAAAGCCTCAGCGTGTATCAGTCACCTGTGATACACCTGTGTATCAGTCAGGGTTCAACCACAGAAGCAAACTAGTGGAAGATACATATTAAGAGACTTATTGCAGGAATTGGCTAACAAGACCATGGGTAGAAAACAAACAGAAAAATAGCAGAAGTAATCTCTCCTTATAAGTAATATAAGTAATTACTTTTATTTTTTTTTTTAAAGTAGGCTCCACACCCAGTGTGGAGCCCAACACCGGGTTTGAACTCACAAATCTGAGTTCAAGACCTGAGAGCTGAGATCGAGAGTCAGGACACTTAACCAACTGAGCCACCCAGGTGTTCCTTCCTCCTTATAAGTAATTACTTTAAGTGAAAGTAGATTAAACT
Organism: Neogale vison; assembly: GCF_020171115.1. Classification (NCBI taxonomy): domain Eukaryota; kingdom Metazoa; phylum Chordata; class Mammalia; order Carnivora; family Mustelidae; genus Neogale; species Neogale vison. The sequence goes on along the minus strand of NC_058091.1, from coordinate 252,537,209 downwards.
CTCCAATCAAAAGGCAGAGATTGGCAGAATGGATAAAAATATATGAATCGGGGTACCTGGGTGGCTCAGTGGGTAAAGCCTCTACCTTCGGCTTGGGTCAAGATCCCAGGACCTGGGATTGAGCCCCGAATTGGGCTCTCTGCTCAGCGGGAACCCTGCTTCCTCCTCTCTCTGCCTGCCTCTCTGTCTACTTGTGATCTCTGTCAAATAAATAAAATCTTTAAAAATATATATATATATATATGAATCAACTATATGCTGTCTGTAAGAACTTATTTTAGATATAAAAACATAAATACATTGAAAGGATGGAGAAAGAGATTCCATAAAAATAACCACCAAAAGGGAGGAAGTTGGCTTTATTAATATCAAACAAAATGGACTTTAAATCAAAAAAAGTTTACAAGAGCCAAGGATATTATGTATTAATAAAAGTTTCAATATAGCTAAAAGACATATCATAAACATTTATGCACCTAATGAGAGACCACCAAAAACATGCAGCCAAAACTGAAATCAATTTTATTAATATCTGTGAAAAATAAAGATATAAATCAAGTAAGAGATCCCTAGACCTAAGCTCCAGAACACACTGACTCATTTTATCTGTTCTTCCTTTACTAAAACCTTTAGTAAAACTTTACTAAACCATTTGCAAAGATAAATGAGATGGAAATTCTTCCAAAATATTAAAACATCATTCTTCTAGGGGAACAGCACAGACCAGCAGAGGTTAGAGTGGCAACTAGGGCTTCTATTCAAAGCTCACAGTAAATCTAGGGGCTCCACGGGAACATCCTCTGGTTTCTGAGGTCCTGGATTAGGTAAATAAAAAGTTTGGAATTTGTCCATTTCTTCCAGATTGTCCAGTTTGTTAGCATATAATTTTTCATAGTATTCTCTTATAATGGTTTGTCAACAAATGGTGTTGGGAAACCAGGACAGCCACATGCAGAAGAATGAAACTGGACCACTTTCTTACACTATACACAAAAATAAATTCAAAATGGATGAAAGACCTAAATGTGAGACAGGAATTCATCAAAATCCTGGAGAAGAAGACAGGCAGCGACCCCTTTGACCTTGGCCATAGCAACTTCTTACCAGACAAGTCACTGGAAGCAAGGGAAAAGAAAGCAAAAATGAACCGAAGGAATTTCATCAAGATAAAAAGGTTCTGCCCAGCAAAGGAAACAATCAACAAAACTAAAAGGCAGCCTATAAAATGGAAGAAGATAAAGGCAAATGACGTATCTGAAAAAGGATTAGTATCCAAAATCTATAAAGACTTTATCAAACTCAACACCTAAAAAACAAATAACCCAGTTAAGGAATGGGTGAAGATATAAACAGATACTTTTCCAAAGAAGACATCCAGATGGCTACCAGACAAATGAAAAGAAGCTCAACATCACTCATCATCAGGAAAATACAAATCAAAATCACAATGAGATACCATGTCACACCTGTCAGAATGACTAAAAAGAACAACACAAGAGGGGCGCCTGGGTGGCTCAGTGGGTTGGGCCGCTGCCTTCGGCTCAGGTCATGATCTCAGGGTCCTGGGATCGAGTCCCGCGTCGGGCTCTCTGCTCAGCAGGGAGCCTGCTTCCCTCTCTCTCTTTCTCTGCCTGCCTCTCCGTCTGCTTGTGATTTCTGTCAAATAAATAAATAAAATCTTAAAGAAAAAAAACAACAACACAAGAAATGACAGGTGTTGGTAAAGATGCAGAGAAAGGACAACCCTCTTTGCAATGCTGGTGGGAATGCAAACTGGAGCAGAATTCTCTCCGGAGAACAATATGGAGGTTCTTCAAAAAACTAAAAATAGAGCTACCCTACAACCCAGCAATTGCACCACCAGATATTTACCCAAAGTTTACAAAAATAGATTCCAAGAGGTACATGCACCCCAATGTTGATAGCAACATTACCAACAATAACCAAACTATGGAGAGAGACCAAATGTCCATCGACTGATGAATGCATAAAGATGTGATATATGGGGTGCCTGGGTGGTTCAGAGGGTTAAGCCTCTACCTTCAGCTCAGGTCATGGTCCTGGGATCAAGCCCCACATTGGGCTCTCTGCTCAGCAGGGGGCCTGCTTCCCCCCTCTCTCTCTGCCTGCCTCTCTGCCTGCTTGTGATCTCTCTCTCTGTGTCAGATAAATAAATAAAATCTTTTTTAAAAAGAAGATGTGGTATGCAGAAAAATGAAATTGGACCATTTCCTTACACCACACACAAAAATAGATTCAAAATAGATTAAGGACCTCAATGTGAGAAAGGAATCCATCAAAATCCTTGAGGAGAACACAGGCAGCAACCTCTTCAACCTCAGCCGCAGCAACATCTTCCTAGGAACATCGCCAAAGGCAAGGGAAGCAAGGGCAAAAATGAACTTTTGGGATTTCATCAAAATCAAAAGCTTTTGCACAGCAAAGGAAACAGTTAACAAAACCAAAAGACAACTGACAGAATGGGAGAAGATATTTGCAAACGACATATCAGATAAAGGACTAGTGTCCAAAATCTATAAAGAACTTAACAAACTCAACACCCAAAGAACAAATAATCCAATCAAGAAATGGGCAGAGGACATGAACAGACGTTTCTGCAAAGAAGACATCCAGATGGCCAACAGACACATGAAAAAGTGCTCCATATCACTCGGCATCAGGGAAATACAAATCAAAACCACAATGAGATATCACCTCACACCAGTCAGAATGGCTAAAATCAACAAGTCAGGAAATGACAGATGCTGGCGAGGATGCGGAGAAAGGGGAACCCTCCTACACTGCTGGTGGGAATGCAAGCTGGTGCAACCACTCTGGAAAACAGCATGGAGGTTCCTCAAAATGTTGAAAATAGAACTGCCCTATGACCCAGCAATTGCACTACTGGGAATTTACCCTAAAGATACAAACGTAGTGATCCAAAGGGGCACGTGCACCCGAATGTTTATAGCAGCAATGTCCACAATAGCCAAACTATGGAAAGAACCTAGATGTCCATCAATAGATGAATGGATCAAGAAGATGTGGTATATATACACAATGGAATACTATGCAGCCATCAAAAGAAACGAAATCTTGCCATTTGCAACAACATGGATGGAACTAGAGCATATCATGCTTAGCGAAATAAGTCAAGCGGAGAAAGACAACTATCATATGATCTCCCTGATATGAGGAAGTGGTGATGCAACATGGGGGCTTAAGTGGGTAGGAGAAGAATCCATGAAACACGATGGGATAGGGAGGGAGACAAACCATAAGTGACTCTTAATCTCACGAAACAAACTGTGGGTTGCTGGGGGGAGGGCGGTTGGGAGAAGGGGGGTAGGGTTATGGACATTGGGGAGGGTATGTGCTTTTGGGTAAATTGGAAGGGGAGATGAACCATGAGAGACTATGGACTCTGAAAAATAATCTGAGGGGTTTGAAGTGGCGGGGGGGTGGGAGGTTGGGGTACCAGGTGGTGGGTATTATAGAGGGCACAGCTTGCATGGAGCACTGGGAGTGGTGAAAAAATAATGAATACTGTTTTTCTGAAAATAAATAAATTGGGAAAAAAAAAAGAAGATGTGGTATATATATACACAATGGAAAACTATTCTGTGACCAAAAAAAAAAAAAATGAAATCTTGCCGTTTGCACTGACATGAATGGAGCAAGAATGTAGTTGCTAAATGAGATAAGTCAATCAGAAAATCAAATACCATATGATCTCACCCTGTGGAATTTAAGAAACAAAACAGAGGGTGCCTATGTGGCTCAGTGGGTTAAAGCCTCTGCCTTCAGCTCAGGTCATGATCCAGAGTCCTGGGATGGAGTCCCGCATCAGGCTGTCTGCTCAGGAAGGAGCCTGCTTCCCCCTCTCTCTCTGCCTGCCTCTCTGCCTACTTATGATTTCTGTCTGTCAAATAAATAAATAAAACCTTAAAAAAAAAAGGAAATAGATGAACATATGGTGGGGGGCAAGAGAAAGGAAACAAACCATAAGAGACTCTTAACAATAAAGAACAGAGAGTTGATGGAGAGATGTGGGTGAGAGATGGACTGGATGGGGGATGGGAATTAAGGAGGCCGCTTGTTATGATGAGCACTGGGTGTTGTGTGTAAGTGATGAACCACTGAATTCTTCTCCGGAAATTATTGTACGGTATATTAACTAACTCAAATTTAAATAAAATTTCAAAAACAAAACAAGAAATTTGGAATACTCACAGCAGGACAGAGTCCTCAAAAACTTATTTTTCAGTTCCCTTCCCATACAGAATCGTGGTCTCTCAGCCAAGTCTAAAATGCAGAGCAATGATGATCTTCTAACAGCCTCCGAGGAGATGCCAAAAACTTGGCTCTAGCCTCCAGGACCAGAATCTTACCTAACAGAGCAAACTGCACCTCTACATCTAAGAATCTGTACCCTTCTTAAGGAGATGATAATTGACTGAAATGTCATTGAGAATCACATATTGAAAGCAGTTTTTTCATTTGAATATTTCAAAGAAGGGTCAATAGAAAATATTTTTACACATTTAAAAAATGAATAACAGGGAAAGAACACAAAGATCCATGAACTCAATGCAGAAGACTACTGACATATTGTTCATGAATAATAAACAGCCCTCTTGTCTACAGAGAGGATAGTGTGATTCCCAGCTGCTCATTCTCTTAGTGTAAACACGGAGTAAAGAAAAGGGTGGCCTCATATGACCTCACACTCTTTGTGATGTCAATCCCTATAAGAACACGCAAGAGTGGGGACTTCCCACACCAGTGGAAAGAGCCACCTTGCTCTGGACAGCTGATTTGCAGAGACCTTTGAAGTAAGACACCCGAGATCCTGCAACAGAAGGGGGCATTTGCCTCAGTGGCTTCAGTTCAAGACAAAAGGCAAATGTCAACAAAGTCCTCTGAAAAAAAACCACATTGTTGTTAGACTTTGTACGGAGACTTTGTGTCTCATGGGCAGAAGGAGAGTCAGAACAGGAACCCCTGGCCCAGGCAGAGAACATAGCTGGACATTCCTATGATTACGGAACCTCCTACCTTGAACAAAGCAATTAAGTGTCGCAGCCTCTGAAGTTTTGAAATCTCTAAGCAGAAGCGAGCCAGTCATAGAAAAAGACAGAAAATCTGAGAAAATTATGGAATTTAAAGAGCAGCAACTCCTTCCATGTTCCAGGGAGTCAAAGGTGCCGGGTTCCACATGCTGCGCCAGTCACTGCACTAGGCTCCGTCTCAGGGAGTGTGCGTCTGCTACACTTAATCTTAGCCAAAAAGGCTGAGAAGTGATTGAATGCATGTCTGCTTAGCCAAAAAGTCCCCCTCCAACCCCTCCTAGGGAAAAAATGTCCCTCAGAAATCGTTCACTCCCTGTAGAGCAATTGTCAAGGAGGCTGCTGGGGACTGATTCATCTCTCTGTCCCAAATGAAAAGGGTTCACAGGTTCCCTCCTACCCACCTCAACCCCAGAGAGAGCACAAACAGCTCATTGTGAGAGCATGAGAGGGAACATGCATGTAATGACCTTGGCTACTGAGGCCTGAGCACTATGGATCTCTGGGGTGGGATGGTAAAGCAGTTTTCCTTATTCTTCGACCCTACTCCCACAAATGATGACAAAGGGGAGGAAGGGAAGGTCTTATCAAGGCTTGGAAGGGAAGAAAAATGTGCTGTATCCAAGCTTGCAAGTCTCTCGTGTAGTCTTCAAGTACCGTCAGCTGGCTCTCCCAGACTGCAGTGGAATTGGATTCAAAGCTGGAGGCACGAGGACTGACTCCAGTCTTGAGTCACTTCTCCCCACTTCCCAAACTCAAAACAGCGATTTTTTGCATTTTTGAAAAATTATTGAATGTCACACAGAGCCGAGGGGGTACATGTTTAGGGTGTTGTTAAAGATCTGAGATGGTGAGAACAAGATACAGTGAAAGGGTACTTGCTACTTAAGGATCTTTAGTGTCTGCAGTGTTAATACATTTTAGAGCAAATGTTCAACTCATAAGGAGACCTCTTTGTTTTATACATAATTTCTGTAAAATATTCCATGTGAGGACAACAGGATGACCTCGATGCCAATGGTGGCCAGTATGAGGGAGAACAGTAGCACAGTGAGTGGGAAACAAGGAAAATGACTGAAGGGAAATCAGAATGAACCAGAAGTGGGAAGAATGAGAATATTCATCATTTCTATCATACCCACCCCACCAGACACAAACACACACATGCACAACCAGATCAATCCCACCTCTCTGTGGCAACTGACAGGCCTGGAGTCATCCCCATAAGAAGTGTGTTTCGGGTTTATCTTTGGGCACAAAGTCAGTGTCTCCATGAATGTTGTCATATCTACGCTCTGAGGAAGGTGATCTTGGGGGGGCCTCAAGCTGTGTTCCATGACAATATCTAGGAATCCTGTATTAGCTTTCTCCCCTAACAAATTACCACAAACTTTGTGGCTTGAAACAACAAAATTATTCCTCACCCTTCTATTCAAAATCAAGATGTCAGCCATACTAAAAATAGAAAACCCTAAAGATTCCACCAAAAAATTACTAGAACTGATAAATGAGTTCAGTAATCAAAATGCAGCAGGCTTTGTGTGTGTGTGCGCAAAACCTGAGAGACTGATTCTAAAGTTCCTATGAAATGCAAGAATCCTAGAATGGTTAAAACAACTTTGAAAAAAAAAATTGGAAAGCTCATACTAACTGATTTCAAAACTTACTACAAAGTTTTGGTAACCAAAACAGTGCGGTGTTGGCATAAAAAAAACAAATAGATCAATGAAGCTAAATATATATGTGTATATACAGTCACACAAACAATGGATTTTTAAAATATAGACTTCATGGGGCACCTGGGTGGCTCAGTGGGTTAAAGCCTCTGCCTTCAGCTCAGGTCATGATCCCAGGGTCCTGGGATGGAGCCCCGCATTGGGCTCTCTGCTCAGCAGGGAACCTGCTTCCCTTCCTCTCTCTGCCTGCCTTTCTGCCTACTTGTGATCTCTGTCTGTCAAATAAATAAATAAAATCTTTTTAAAAAATAAAATAAAATATAGACTTCATTTATTAGAATGGTTTTAAATTTACAGAAAAATTGGGAAGATAGCACACAACGTTCCTATATGCCTCTCAACACCAACATCCTATATTAATATATTTGTTATAATTAATGAACCAACATCGACACACCATCATTAACTAAAGTCTACCACTTATTCAAATTGTCTTAGTTTTAACCAGTATCTTTTTCTGTTCTAGGATTCTATCCAGATTACATCTCGTTGTTATGTCTCTCTAGGCTCCTCTTAGCTATGACAGTTTCTCAGATTTCCCTTAATTTTTGATGACCTTGACAGGTTTGGGGATTACTGGACAAGTATTTTGTAGAATGTCCCTCAACTGGGATTTGCCTGATGTTTTCATTAGGCTAGAGTAAGTGTTTTGAGGAGGAATACTTAACATAAAGTGCTTATGTTGTATCAATGTTATATACTGGCAACATGATGTATCTGATGATTAACCCTCCACACCTGGTTGAAATAGGGTCTGTCACTTTTCTCCACTATAAAAGTACTCTTCCCCTCCCCAATTCCCTATACTATACTCTTCAGAAGGAAGTCACTACACACAGCCCACAGCTGGGGAATGGAAAGTTATACTCCACTTACTTAAGTGTGGAGTATCTACATAAATGACTTGAAATTCTCTTGCAAGACAGATTTTTCTCTTTTCCCTCATTACTTATTCAATGATTTTACCAGTATAAACTCGTGGATATTTATTTTATACATTAGGTTATAATCCAATACTACTTTATTTATATATTGCTCATATTGTTCAAATTGGCCGTTGGGATCTCCTTCAGTTGGCTGCTGTGTTCTTTTGACAGAATCCCATCGATATAGGATTTTCTTTTTTCAGCATTCCTTCATTTCTGGGGATACAAAATGCTCTGGGTCCATTTTGTATATTTCCTGCCCCAGTCTTAAAATCATCCACTTCTCCAAGGATCCCTGGATCTTTTTATCAACAAATGGTATTAAAAAAAAAACAAGATTTGGGCATTAGGTGTGCATTCATTGCTAATGGAGTGAATATTTGATTTTAACAAAGATGCAAAAACTGCCAATTCAGTAGAGAAAGCAGCCTTTTCAACAAATGATGCTTAAACAATTTTCTATATGTGAAGGAGGGAGGGAAGGAAGGAAGGAAGGAACAGAGGGTGGGAGGAAGGAAAGAAGGGAGGGGAGAAGAAAGAAGGGAGGGAGGGAGGGAGGAAAGAAGGAAAGAAAGAGAAGAAAAAAGGAAGGAAGGAATAAAGGAAGGGAGGGGGAAGGAGGGGGAGGGAAGGAAGGAAAGGAAAGAGGAAAGAAAAAGGAAGGGAGGAAGGGAGGGAGGGATTGGGTCTATACCTTGTTCCAGGCACAAATTTATTAAAAAGAAAGATCCATAACAGAACAGATTACTGAGTTTGACATCAAAATTCATGCACTGTTCTTTGGAAAACACTATTTAAAGAATGACGAGACAAGCCACATATGGAGGAAAAAATATTTACCTGATAAAGTGTTTATTTGATTAAAAAAAACTTTAATCCAGAATTCATATTTAATTCTAAGAACTCAATTTCTTTTTTTTTAAAGATTTTATTTATTTATTTGACAGACAAAAATCACAAGTAGGCAGAGAGGCAGGCAGAGAGGCAGGCAGAGAGGGAGAGAGGAGGAAGCAGGCTCGCCATCAAGCAGAGAGCCTGATGCAGGGCTCGATCCCAGGACCCTGAGATCATGACCTGAGCTGAAGGCAGAGGCTTTAAACCACTGAGCCACCCAGGTGTCCCAGAACTCAATTTCTTAAATGAACAAAAGATTTGCACACACCTTCCCAGAAGAATATATGGATAACAAATGAGCACACAGAAGATGCTTGCCAACATTTGTCATAGGGGAGTAACAAATTAAAACTAGACCTACTAGAAGGGATAAAATTAAAAAAACTGATCATGCAAAAAAAATTGAAAGACTATGGAGAAACTGGTAGAAATATAAGAGGGTAAAAACTCATTGGAAGACATTTTAGCAGTTTCCTAAAACGTTAAGCAAATATAGACCATATGATCCAGCCATTCTACTCCAAAGTTGTTCAATAAAAAGACAAGTAAGTATGTGTTCATACAAAGACTTCAGTACAAATGCTTCTTATCTCAGTCCTGAGTACCAGCCAAAAATCTGGAGCCATATAGACACTCAAGAAATTCTAGATAGATAAAGATATCTATCTAGATAGATAAATTCTAGATAGATAAAGAGACCAGAGGATGGACCAGAAGAGAAGTAGACTGGGGGTGCCTGGGTGGCACAATCAGTTGAGTGTCTGGCTCTTGGTTTCAGCTCAGGTCATGATCTCAGGGTTGTAGAATCAAGCCCTCCATCAGCCTGTACTCTCGGAGGGGAGTCTGCTTGACGATTCTCTCTCTCTCTCTGCCTTTGCCCCTCCCCGACTCACATGTTCTCACACTCTCTCTCGGTCTCTAAAATAAATCTTTTAAAAGAGAGAGATAAAGAGTAGTAGACTGGATGGATATAGGAACAGATGATGGGCAGGAAAATACAAAGATGAACCAATTTGTAGATAAACAATGGTGAGATAAATGGAGAAATGAATGGACAGAACAAATGTACAAAAGAAGAAGATCAATGGATGGACATGAAGATGGATAGGAAAGGTAGAAACATGGGCAGATGGATGGATGATGAAGAGACATATGCATTAGATGGATGGATGGACCAATGGACAAAGGGTTCATAAGCACTCCAAGGGAAGACTGTACCTTGTTTATCTGTTTTTCCAGTGCACACAAAAGGACAACACATAAGTAGTTAGATAACCAGTACAAATTTTATGAATGAATGAATGAGGTACTGGGTTTTTATGGAAAGAGTTTTGGACTAAGATCTGATTTCTATCTCTGTCTGTAGCCTCTAATTGTCTATGTAAACACAAGCAACTTAACTAAAAACCTTCAATCTACTCTTCTGTAAAATGGATAGACTGGGTTAAATAATTTCCAGGGTCTTTTCCAAACACTCTGTGTTCCCTGACTTGAAGCTGCCCAAATCAAAGACCAGGCTATGGGATAGGAGGAAGAGCTTCAGTTAAGCAAACGTGTGTTTATTTACAACTTGATGCAGAGCCGTTCCAGATCCCTGCCAACGATGAGGGAGAAAAGTTAACACACTCCAGATTAGATTCTGTGCAAACTGTCTGGCTCAGAGCCTTGTGGGGGAAACGAAAGACAGGCTGAGTGTAGAGCCTGAGGGGTAATTAACAGGGAAACGTGAACCTCTCTGGGGAGGGGTGTACCCTCCCCCAGTTGAAAGGAAGGACTGAAGGGCCAGGCCTCACCACTCTTCCCAAGGCCCCTGCTGATGGCCAAATGCACTCTATGCAGAAGGATGGTTGTTTATTCACAGAGCACGTGGCCTGTCCTGCCGGAGTTCACACCTGGACTCCGAATGTGCTCTGGAGAACTAACTGTGCCCAGAGCACGGCCATCATTAGTTACAGACAGGCATGTGCTGGGCGCTGTCTACGTGTCCCCTCGTCACTTCTCCCAACAACCTGGGGGGCAAGAGCGATGGTCCTCACTTCAGGGAGAAGGACAACGCGGCCAGTGAGTGGCAGATGGAGAACCTGAACCCGGAGGCCAATGGCTGCCTGTCCGCGGACAGCCGCCCCAGAACTGGCTGGGCAGCCATGCAGAGACTGCAGACTTCGTGCAGCAGCCAATTGGAGTTGACACCTGCTGGAGCTTGCCTGACCCTCTGCAGGGTGCTTTCACACTGATCCCAGCCTACAGTGTGATCCACCGCTCCCATTGTGGAGGTGGGGACACTGAGACTCAGACCGACCAGTGAGTGAACCAGCCACAGTCACACAACTTGTAAAGGCTGAACTTGGGATTCCTTCTCTGGGAACCAGAGCCGCAGGCCAGGGCTCCTAACTGGAGAACTAATCTATTCCCATGTGGTAGCTGGAATGGACATCTGTGAATTTGCCTAAACATCCATTCTACCTGCATCTGGATTATTTCTGAGGAATCACATCCAGCACACTACACCACCTGTCACTTCAGTCCATGTGATTTGGGTAGTAGTGACATGGCCTGGGGCGTGGGGGAGGAATGCAAGATGGAACAGGCCAAGTTTTGAGCTGGCAGAAGAACAACTGTGCCTCATGCTAGGCTCTCCTGAGCTGCAGGGTCCAGGCCCCCATGTTCTGCTCTGCTCGTGCCCTTGAGAAATAAACACAGCTGCCAGAAAACAGGACGCTTCAGCTAGGGCTAATCCTCAGCCACAGGACAAGCAGGAACTCGGAGGGGCCCTGCGATGAGAACCAAGTGTTTTCCAAAAACATCAGCAAATACACAGAGCAGGAGGGAGGGGAGAGCACAATGCAAACACAGAGCAGGAATAAAGGCTGAACACACAGACCAGCGCCAACCTTCTGGACGCCCACCTCCTTCCCTGCGGCCTTGCCTCTACTGCCCTCTAGTGGCCAGACAGGGACACGCCCGCGAGTTTAAACCCAGTTCCCAGGACTGGAAGGAGGTTAGCTGGGCTCCAGTAATGATGAGGGAGTAGGAGGCTGGCTGAGAACGGAGCAGGGGCTGGCGCCTTGCACCCCCCTCCACCCACTCCCCTTGGTAATATGTGTGACATTCCACAGGCACCCCTGACTGCCCTAAAAGAAGAGCAAATGGTTAACTTGCAGAGACCACAATCCTGCAAGTCAGGAGTCTCCCTTGGTTTACAAATGTCCTTGAGATTTACAACAAAGAAGTTACCTTATCAATAGCCCAATTTCCAAAGACACATAACTCAGTTCCTCAAGCCCTAACGTCACCCTCCCCTCCATAAAAAACCGAAGGAGACGGAGGTAGAAGGAAAAGTAAATAAAGTTAAATTTCTTTCAAAACCTAAATCTCACTAACAAGGACGTTTGATAGCAAGAATGTAACATTCCACCAGGAGACTCCCAATTGTCTTTATGTTAGTGCCTCATTAGAGGGAAAGTGGCCTTGGCTTGATAGTAACCAGGCCTTCAATATCCTGACAGTCTTCTTTACCCCAATAGCCCTTCTGAACACCCCTTTGTCCTCACCTACCCAACTCCTGTGTATATAACCAGCCACTCCTCACAGGCTCGGGGCAGCCGCATCTCTGCCTGCCCACGGGTCCTGTCCCCGTGCTCTAATAAACCACCTTTTTGCACCAGAGACGTCTTAAGAATTCTTTCTTTAGCCGTCAGCTCCGAACCCCACTGAACCTCACCTAGGTTCGAGAACTTCATCAGTAAGGGAGGATCACCGGGCTTGGAGCCTCTCAAAGAAACCAGATCCCCTCCTCTCAATTCCTCAGCCCCTCCATCCCTCAGCCACTGGCTTCGTTCAGCCTCTCCCTCACCTCTCCCTAGCACCTCTGTGGCAACCTGCTCGCTTGTTTTAATAAAAATAGTAAACAGCCTCCTGAATGCTCTCACTGAATTTTTACAACATCCTTTGGAAGTGGGCAGTGTCTCACCTAAAGATGAGGAAACACCCAGAGGCTCACACGAGTTAGGAAACTTATCAAACCCCACATGGCTACCTACAGGTGGAAAAGAGGATCAGGGACCACTGATGGGTCGAGTTTTTTGAGGAGGAGGGAGAACCTATCTCCTTGCCTTTTCCAGCTTACTGAGGCTGCCTGTACTCCTTGGCAAGTGGCCTCTTCCTGTGCCTTCTGTGTCACTTCAACCCCCACCTCACATTCCACCTGACCACCTTCTCCACAGCCCAGAACTCAGCCGCTCCCTCCGCTTTGCTCCAAGCTGCAGCACCTTCTCACATGTCCTCCCCTCAGTTGGTCACACCCCTCCCCCCATTCGAGACTGACACTGAGTCCTCCTCCTCTGCCTCCAATCCTTGCCCAGCCTTCTCCTCTCCTTTAGAGGAGCTTTACCCTCCTCCTCTTCTCACTTGCCCTGCTCAGTGCACAGCTCGGAGGCTCTGCTTGTCCACACGCACACAGCTCCATCACGGCCCCAAACAGACTGCAACACAAAGCAGATGCCATGTTTCTCCTCTGAACCCCGCCTCCGTCCGGCGCGAGTGGGACAGATGAGTCTCCTCTTTTTGTTCTCATCATTGTAGAGTCGATGATGGACGGGCCTCGCTCAGCTCCGGCGTTGAGAGCCAAGAAAGCTGACAGAGTGCCGACATGTCTCTGCAGCCAGCCTCCGTGTTCTCCTGAAAAGCGGCTCCTTCTTAAAAAGAAGGGATGTGCTAAACATCTCCAGCACGCCAGGTGCTGTGCTGGACCAAACTTTACACAGTACATCCTTTGAGTCTCCAAACAACCCAAGGACAAGAGGCTGTATCACCCACACTTTATAGGCGAGGAGAGTGGGCTCCGGTCTGTCACTGCCGGAGCCAGGACTCAAAGCCCATTCCATTTGCCTAGGAAACCAGCCTTCTTTTCACTGTACCGCAGGGTCACAGGGAGCGGAGAAGGCAGCACTTACCCACACACAGGTGTTTCTGAGCGTGCAAGGCTCTTCTAGGTGTACGATCTCTACTCCCCTTCTGAAAGAGAGGACTTACCTTTTAACCCTGTTCATGGGCTTTTTTCTCTGCCAAAGAAGGAAGCCATTTCGTGGTCCCTTTTGTGATTAAAACCCTTAGGGAGTGATACACATCTTTGAAACAGGAATGGGAGGAAGGGTTTATCTACCCCATTCCTGGTCAATCTAAAATAAAAGGCCACCGACATATCACACCCCAAGCAGCTCATAATACACACACACACACACACACACACTCCTCTGGTCCCCCCCAAACTGGTCTCTCCTCCTTCTTCTGGTATTCCACACGGCACTCTGCCGCTGAGGGCAGCTGAGGAAAGCTTACCCATAGAACTTACTGCTTCCTGCTCACCAAATGTAACTGCCTCTGGCCAGGACTCTGCCTTTCTGCTCTGGTCTCCCAGTTGCCCTCACCAGGCCCTCCGCCAGGTGTCTCAGCTTCACCCCCACACAGGTTAGCATGAAGGAAATAATCCACAACACACAGGCATGTATCTCATACCTCTTATTTGTCAGGATGAATGGTTCATCCTTTACTGGATCTTAGACTACAGAGATACTTGGGTCTCAGCAGAAGACTAGGAATAACAACAAAAAAACAAAGCAAAATGAAACAAAACAAAACAAAACGCCATCCCTCCTAGCTTACTAGCTAAAGGTTTAGAGGGGAAATGATGGGGTATGCCTAGACTGGCCAGTCAATAAATAGCCAGATGTGGGGTGCCTGGGTGGCTAAGCGTCTGACTCTTGATTTCAGCTCGGGTCGTGATCTCAGGGTCATGAGACTGAGCCCTTGGCAGACTCCATGCTCTGCAGGAGCATGCTTACGGTTCTCTCATTCTCTTTCTCTGTCTCCTCTCCCACGAGCTTTCCCTCTGCCCCTCCCTCTTCCATGCCCCCCTAGCCCCCACTCTCTCTCTCTAAGAAGAAAATGAAATAAATAAGTAAATAAATAGCCAGATGTGACTGTGAAGAAATTGGACAACTGCCCAAACTGTAGAATTCTGAGTCTGAGTTGCTGTAAATAATTTCTCTGGCAGAGCCTCACGCTCCAAACTCTTTGTTGGCTGCTCTCTAGGGCTGCATATCAAGCCATCTAGGATTGTGTAGCCAAAAAAAGAGGGTGCTGGACCCTGACCCTGACAGCCACAAGTGCAGGTTTTCTTCACTGATGTGTGTATTAATAATTTTCCTATTGGTATATTTGCTCCTTTAGCAAAAGTTGATGGCTCTCTTCTTGTTTAAGTGAGAAGGGACAAGGTTTGCTACTTTTGCTTATCACACAGCCAGAAAAAGAAAATGAAAGAATCCATATTGATGGGAAATTGCTGTTAATAGATCAAATAATACCCGACCAAACCCTTGAAACCACCAACAGAATTAAGTCTGCAGAAAGCCACATAGCCCATAGTTAAAGATTATTGGGGGGAAAAACACAGGATGCGTTACTTGAGAGAACGACAATGTAGCTCAAGAAAATAAGAAATTAAATAGACTGCACAGTCTTCAATAGTCACAAGGTGAACAACCGCTGCTTTTGCTGACAAAAATAGCACCACTGCCATCTCACGTTGTTGAGATGTTTTGCCCACCCAGACGGGGAAAAGGAACCCCTCACCACCTGACCACAATCTTGATGAAACCAAATGGACCAGCTCGGGAAAGATGACTCAATCAATCTTGAAGTTTATTCAATCTCTGACCCTTAGAAAAACCGATGACCCCAAGTCTCTTACCCTTCATTTTTGCCCTTAAAAATCCTCACTGGCTAGCCATTGGGGAGTTTGGGACTGTTCTGGGTGGGGCCACACGGATACATTAGCCTATCCTTCTGCACTACAAAAGCTCAGGTCAGTTTGTTTTTGTTGTTGTTGTTTAAATTGGCTTCCTGCTCATCAGCAAGACAAACTCTCCTTTGGTTTGGTTACACCCTTTGCATTTCCCAAAACCAAAGGGATATTTACAGGAATGGAACAATAGCAGCCATCATAATGGTGGATAACTGCAAAAGCAAGACAAACGCAGAACAGTTTCATTTCATTGACCTTTCACGGAAACAGAAGAGTAAGTGCTCCACCTGCATCGGAACAGCAATATCCTGCCGATATAAAGTGGTCGTGAGCTAGTTTACAACATTCTTCAGGAAAGGTGGGAAGGAGCTGTTCTGCAAAGTCTGTACTCACAGACCAGAAACATGGCTCCAGAGTTCGTTAGCCTAGGCCAACAGTCAACTTCTCAGAGCCGTGGTTTACTCATCTGTAAAATGAGAATGGTCATACTTGCAGAGATAGGTTAACCCACTGCAATAGAAGAATATAGACTTTTGGGGGCACCTGGGTGATTCAGTTGGTTAAGTGTCCCAACTCTTGATTCAGCTAAGGTCATGATCTCGGGGTCATGAGATCAAACCCCATGTCAAGCCCCATGTTGAGCCCTGTGTCAAGCTCAGAGTCAAGTTTTATGCTCAGCATGGAGTCTGCTTGAGACTCTTTCCCTCCACCTCTACCCCTCCCCCACCAAAAAATAAATAAATCATTTTAAAAAAGGAT
The DNA here is from genome assembly GCF_020171115.1 of Neogale vison. NCBI lineage: Eukaryota > Metazoa > Chordata > Mammalia > Carnivora > Mustelidae > Neogale > Neogale vison. The sequence continues at coordinate 252,521,023 of NC_058091.1, read as the reverse complement.
GAAGAAAAAAAAAGGATGAAGAATATACACTTTTAGACAAACCTGATTCTGAATACTGTCACTTACAATGTAACCTTTAGTTACTTAGTTTCCCTGAAGTCATATAATGGTGGTAACAATTGAGTTTGAGAGAGAGAGATCTGTTGGGACAACTGGGTGGCAGCTTATATAAAATGCTTATTATGATGAGGGAGCAGGAGGCTGGCTGAAGACAAAGCAAAAGCTGGCACTTTGCACCCCCTCGCCACTCGCTCCCCTCAGTAATGTGTGTGACATTCCTCACGCACCCCTGACTGCCATAAATGAGAAATGAATACTTACCTTGCAGAGATCACATCCTGTAAGACAGAGTCTCCCTTGGTTTACAAATGTCCTAGAGATCTACAAACAAGTTACCTTATCAATAGCACAATTTCCAGAGGCAAATAACTCAGTTCCTCAAGCCTAAATAAAGTTAAATTTCTTCTAAACCCAAATCTCACTAACAAAGATGCTTGATAGCAGAAATGTGAATGGCTTGCCAAAAGACAACATTGATGAAGCCGCAAGGCCTCCGGTATCCCGGTATCCAGTCACCCGGCACCTTGTAGGCTGTCTTTAGCATATGAAAGCTCCGTTTAAACCTCCCTTCCCCTCACCTTCCCCCAACTGCAAGGTACGTAACCTGCCATCTCTCACAATGCGGGGCAGCAGCTCTTCCTGCCCAGAGGTCCTGTCCCCGTGCTTTAATAAACCACCATTTTGGACCAAAGATGTCTCAAGAATTCTTTCTTGGTCATCGGCTCTGGACCTCAGTCCACCGAACCTCACCTAGGTTCTAGAACTTCATCAATTATAGTCCAAGCACATAGGACATGCCCAATAAATGAAAATGGTCTATTAACAGTTACTAGATTTTTGCTTATATTTTGGCTACAGATTGCTTACAATTGTATTGAATACTTCCCACGATTTTCCTTGTCATACTTGATTTGTCTACCCCTCAAAAGACAAAAAACCTAAAACTAATATTTTTTTATATGCAAATATGAGCACAGGAAAAATCCTCAAAGGATATACACCAAGATGTACTGTTTCCTTTGGTTTTTGGGGTGTTTTTTAAAAAAGATTTTATTAATTTATTTGTTAGAGGGCGCACAAGCAGGCAGAGTGGCAGGCAGACGCAGAAAGAGAAGCAGGCTCCCCACTAAACAAGGAGCGGGATGCCAGACTTTATCCCAGGACTCTGGGATCACGACCTGAGCCAAAGGCAGCAGCTTAACTGACTGAGCCACTCAGGTGTCCCCAAGATGTAGTGCTTACCTTAGAGAGTTGTATTTACGGATGATTTTTGTCTTATTTTTGCTTACCTTTCTTTTCAAACTTTTCTACAAACTTCACTTATGCATACTTTGGTTTCTTTTTTATTCCAAAATGCTAAAAAGCAAACAAACCTACATGAGCCATTTCTTTTGGAAGTAAGAGTTAATAAAAGCTTTGCTTTCTTTTAGGAGCTAGTATGTGTTTTTCTTTTTATTTATTTATTTATTTTAAAGATTTTATTTTTAAGTAATCTCTACACCCAAAATGGGGCTCAAACTCACAACCCCAAGATCAAGAGTTGCATGCTCCATCAATCCAGCCAGCCAGGGTCGATGTATTTTTCTTTTCAATAGTAAGAGTTAGCTAACTGACTTACACACTTTTCACTTTGTCAGGGGAACCCAAAGCCCAATTTTTATTTACTTATTTTTTTCAGAGCCAAATTTTTAGTTCAATCATTCAATTAGGTCCTCAATGCTTTGTATTCTTCTCTCCTATTTCTCTGCTTGTCCCAGTCTTGACTTTCTACTCTAACTTACATTTATGTTATCTAGGTTTCATATTTCTAATTTACATTTTACTATGTTCCTCAGTGTTTGTCATAAGCCACCACAAACCCCTTAGAGAAAGAGGCCTGGTATACATACACACACACAGACAACTGCCAACTCTCAAGCATCATTGTGGCCCATGTACTTCATTTCACATTTCTTGGGTTCCACAGAGTTCTTGGTTACAACATTAATAACAGAAATATAGTCATCTTTAAACTCTATTTCGGATATTAAAAAAATAATAATAATGTAGGGCACCTGCATGGCTTAGTTTGTGAAGTGTCTGACTTTGGCCCTGGTCATGATCTCAGGGTCATGAGATTGAGCCCTGCATGAAGCCCACTTAAGATTCATTCATTCATTCTCTCTCTCTCTCTCTCTCTCTCTCAACAGGGTGGGTGGTCGTGTGGGGTAGGGAGGGAAAAAAATGAAACAAGATGGGATGAGGAGGAAGACAAACCATAAGAGACTCTTAATCTCATGAAACAAACTGAGGGCTGCTGGGGGGTGGGGGGTAGGATGAGTGTGGTGGGGTTATGGACATTGGGGAGGGTATGTGCGTTGGTGAGTGCTGTGAAATGTGTAAGCTTGATGATTCACAGACCTGTACCCATGGGGCAAATTATACATTATATGTTAATTTTTTTAAAAAAAGATTCTCTCTCTCTGCCTCTGCCCTTTCCCTTCCCCTCTCTCTCAGTAAATAAATAAATAAATACGAAAAATTTTTAAAACGCAGAACCACAAAATCTCCCTGTAATGACAAAATTTTAAAAGCCTAGGAATTAGGTCAATTTGGGGTGCCTGGGTGGCTCAGTGGGTTAAGCCTCTGCCTTCAGCTCAGGTCATGATCTCAGGGTCCTGGGATCGAGCCCCGCATCGGGCTCTGCTCAGTGGGGAGCCTGCTTCCTCCTCTCTCTCTCTGCTTGCCTCTCTGCCTACTTGTGATTTCTCTCTGTCTAAAAAATAAATAAAATCTTAAAAAAAAAAAGAAGAATTAGGTCAATATGTGACACCTGGGTGCCTCAGTCATTAAGCGTCTGCCTCCAGCCCAGGTCATGATCTCAGGGTCCTGGAAAAATCCTCAAAGGATTCCACATCAGGCTCCCTGTTCAGCGGGAAGCCTGCTTCTCCCTGTCCCACTCACCTTGCTTGTGTTCCTTCTCTCGCTGTCTCTCTCTCTCTATCAAATTAAGAAAAAAAAATCATTAAAAAAAGGTCAATTTTATTAATGCTCAATTCTCAAAGTTATACATATTATATAGTTTATATTTATATAATTCTTAAATTTATATATAACATATTTTATAACATATAAAATTTTGAGAATATCTTCCTTAATTTTAAAAAGACCACACCTTGGGGCGCCTGGGTGGCTCAGTGGGTTAAAAAGACCACACTTAATTCCTTCCCTTCCCTACCCACTCCACTAAATGTTGATACATGCAAGTAGTAACAAGCCCAGCAAATTCACTCCTGAGGAAAGAACTCAAAGGCACTAATAAAACCACTCTCTCAAAACCCTGGAATAGAATTTCAAGAGGTCCTCAGTCAGAACCTAATGCTGCAGCCAACCAATCATCACGCAGTAACATTATGCCACCATTCTCAAATGAGGGGCCTCTGTCAGTCTGGGGAAATAGGAAGTTGCGATTTCCGACTCCTGGAACAGATATTCAGGCAGCCAATTTTTAAATACTTAAGATCCCTACCAACTCTAAGAGAACGGATCAAATACACAAAGGAAGGCCTCTGCCAGTGCCTCCCCTCCCTACATAAGGGCCTCCTATCAGGAGTCTATTAGGAAGCCGGAATAGCTTCACACTTCCTGTTTCCCAACTGCTGTCATATTTGCCCTCTTTGTCATCACAGGCAAACGCCAGCAGAGGCCTTTTGGGATGCCAATGCACGCCAAGGTCAGAGACCCAACACTACATTCCTCTATTCCACTACATGCCTCCTATGGAAATCAATATGAAAAAACCAATAAATAATGTTAATAATAAAAGTGTGCATCATTAAGTATTTGCCTACACTAACTGATTTAACTTGCTTAGTAACCCTGTAAGATAGAGACAACATTATTTCATTTTACAGAGAACACTGAGGCACAGAGAGAGCACAAGCCAGTAGGTGACAGAGCAAGACCTGAATGTAGGCCAGTTAAGAGCCCATGCTCTGAACCCCTATTCTCTACTCCCCAGGAAAATGGTAACCACAGCAGCTTATGTCTGTGGAGCGCCCTTTATGAATCAGACGAATCCTATTTCATTGAACACCAATGACGACCCAGCTAAACAGCTTTCTTTTTACATTTTTAATTGCAAACAGTAAAGTTAGCTTTTTTTCGTGTATAGTTCTATGAGATATTAAACATGCAAGCATTTTTATAACCATTGTTACAGATAGGATATAGAATAATTCCAACCAAGGAAAATACTCCCTTGTAGGTGACCCTTCATATTCAAACTCCCGACCCTAATTCCTGGTAACCACTGATCTGATCTCTGCGCCTATATTTTTTCCTTGTCCAGAGTGTTATACACATAAAATATTATGTAACTTTTTGAGACAAGGTTTTTTCACTTAACTAACACATCTAAGAGTCATTCGTGTGGTTGTGTGCCTCAGTACACGCTGTGTTCCTCTCCATTGTTAATTCCATGGTGTGAATATACCGGTTTGTTTATCCATCCACTGACAGACATTTGGGTGGTTTCCAGTTTTTGACGATTGTAAGTTACTCTGCTACACACACACACACACACACACACACACACACGTTTGTGTAAGCGTTTCATTTCTCTAGGATAAATCCCTAGAAGTAGAATTTCTAGGTCACATGATAAATATATGTTTCACTTGTTGAAAAAATTGCCAAGCTCTTTCCCAAAATGGCAGCACCGTCTGCATCCTTACAAGAAATGTGAGTGTCCTAGCTACACAGCATCAGCACTTCATGTTGTATTTTTAATTTAGCCATTCTAATGAGTATGTAATATTTTGTTGTAGTTTTAATCATTACTAATGATGTTGCACCTTTTCAATTGCTTATTTGTCAACCTTCTTATCCTCTATGGTGAAAAGTCTGTTCAAAGCTTTTGCCCACTTTTTAAATTGGTTTGGTTAAGTTTTATTGAGTTTTGAGAGTTCTTTATGTACTTTAGACAGAAATAATTTTTCTTATGTGTGTTTGCAAATATTTTTTCCCAATATGGGGCTGGTTTTCTAATCTCTTAAGAGTAATATTTGCAGGGGCGCCTGGGTGGCTAAGTAGGTTAAAGCCTCTGCCTTCAGCTCAGGTCATGATGGGATGGAGCCCAGCATCGGGCTCTCTGCTCAGCAGGGAGCCTGCTTCCCGCCCCCCCACCCCACCCCCACCCACCCGCCCCCGCCACTCTCTGCCTGCCTCTCTGCCTACTTGTGATCTCTGTCAAATAAATAAATAAAATCTTTTTTTTTTTTAAGAGTAATATTTGCAAAGCAAAAGTTTTTCATTTTCGCTAGGTCCAATATATCAACTCTTACTTTATGGATCAAGCTTGTGTTACCCTATCCAAGAAATACTTACCTAACTCAACAGGAAAAAGATTTTCTGCTATGTTTCTTTCTAAGAGCTTCACAGTTTTATGTCTTGCATTTAGGCTTACCATCCCTTTCGAGTTAATTTTTGTAGGTGACATAGATGTAGGTCAAGACTCACTTTTTCGCATGTGGATAGTCCGGCACCATCGGCTAAAGACTGTCTTTTGTCCATTGGACTGCCATTGCACTTTTGTCAAATATCAGTTGACTGCATGATTTTATATCATATATATAGTTCATTTGTCTGTATGACTTTCCTTTCATCAATATCATGCTGTGCTGACAACTGTTGCTTTACATGTATCTTAAAACAGGTAGTGAAATCCTCCAATTCTGTTCATTTTTCAAAACTGTTTTGGCTTTCTAGTTTCTTTCCATATAAATTTTAGAATTAGCTATATCTAAAAAGAAGCTATCTTAGTCGTTTCAGGCTGCTTTGACAGAATATCATAGCCTGGGTGACTTACAAACAACAGAAATATATTCTCAGTTCTGGAGACTAGGAAGTCCAATATCAAGAACCTGTAGATTCACTGTCTGTTGAGAGCTGCTTTCTGTTTCATAGATGGCTGTCTCCTTGCTATGTCCTCACACAGCACAGGGCAGAAGAGGCAAAAGAGCTATCTGGAGTGTCTTTTGTGAGGGCACTAATCCCATTCATGGGGGCTCCACACTAAACAACCTAATCCCTTCCCAAAAGCCCCATCTCCAAATACTATCACACTGAAGATTAAGTTTCAACATATGTATTGTGGGAGAGTTGAGAACATAAATATTTTTCTATAGAAGTTTCTGGGACTTTGGTTGGGATTGCTTTAAATCTTTAGATCAGTTTAGGAAGAACTAACAATATTGAGTGAGTCTTCCAGTCCATGAACACGACGTGTTTCCATATTTATTCAGGCCTCCTTTAATTAGTGTTTGGTAAGGCATTAATTTCAACCTCACTATATAAATAAATAGGTGATTTAACTAAGGTCATACTTTGCAGTGGAGCCAGCATTCTGAAATAAGTCCCATCTGCCTCATAATTCTTTCTACTAAACCACACTGCCTTGCAAATTGATTGATTTTTACCAATATTTTATTTCTTTGGTTCATTGAAATAATATATGATTTGTCCTTCCTTCAGTTGTTTTTTTATCATTATCAGGATTATGATTAAAATTAAAGTAGAAAAATGCTCACAGTATGCTATTATGTTAAAAAATGCAGGATATAAAATTATATCTACTATATGATCCCAACTACATCAAAAATACATACACAGGAAAAATACATTAAAATATATTAAAATGTTTAATGCTTCTGACACAGGTAGGCCAGGTCCAGGTCCCACAGGACCACCCAGGAAGATACTTGGTTTCACCTAGGATAGACCAAATGCAAGCCAGGAGGAAGTGAAAGCAGAGTTTATTGAATAACATTTGTAAGAGAATATAGCAGACAAAGTGGCTGGGAGCCTAAGAAAGGGGGAAGTGAGTCTCCCTGTCACATGAAGTTAGGGGTTTATATTCGAAAAGGGTCCAAGGTATGTGTTCCTTCAGGAACTCAGGGTAGGGTCCAGTCCAAGGTAATTGTCAGGGGAACATAAATTGCCCAAACTGAAAACAACCCAAGTGTTCTTTAATTAGGTGAATGAATAAACTGGTACATTCATCCAATGGACTATTACTCAGCATGTATCAATAGCGTCTAGATAAATCTCAGAAGGTATACTATTTGAAAGCTCATCTCAAAAGGTTATAAACAATATGATTCTATTTATATGATGCATGTGATAAGACAAACTACTGAAGGGTATCAGTTCAGTGGTTGCCAAGTCGGTCCCAGGGGAGGTTATCTCTTTTAAAGAGGTTCATAATGGAGTGTTTCAAGGTATGTGTTAGTTTCCTAGAGCTGACATAAATAACAAAGTGCCACAAAATTGGTTGTCTTAAAGCAACCAAAATTATTCTCTCACAATTCTAGAGGTTAAAAGTCTGCAATCAAGGTATTAGACTGAAGATAGGTATTATCTTCCTTCTGAAACCACTAGAAGAGGACCTCACTTATCTCTTCCAGCTTCTCCTAGCCCTATCCTTACATTCCTTGGGTTGTGAGAACATAGCTCAAATCCTGTCTTCTATCTATCTTTACATGGCCTTTACCCATGTGTGCTTCTAAATGGTATTTTCCTCATTTTTTAAAGGACCTTTTTTAAAGGACTGGTGGTTAGAATGGCTAAAATTAATAGGACAGGGAACAATAAATGTCAACAAGGATATGGAGAAAGGGGAACCCTCTTGCCCTGTTGGTGGCAATGCAAGCTTGTACAGCCTCTCTGGAAAAGAGTATGGATGTTCCTCAAGAAGTTAAAAATTCTGGGGATAAAAATACATTATATGTTTATAAAAAATAAAAAAAATTAAAAAAACAAAATAAAATATACAAATAAAAGCAAAAAAAAAAAGAAGTTAAAAATACAGCTACTTGGGGCACCTAGGTGGCTCAGTCAGTTAAGGGGCTGCCTTTGGCTCAGGTCATGATCCCAAGGTTCTGGGATTGAACCCTGCGTTAGGCTCACTACTCAGTGGAGACTCTGCTTCCCTCTCTCCCTCTGTCTGCTTGTGCTCTCTCTCTAGCTCTCTGTCAAATAAATAAATAAAATCTTAAAAAAAAAATACAGCTACTCTATGACCCAGCAACTGCACTAGTGGTTTCTACCCCAGATACAGATGTAGTGGAAAGAAGGGGCACGTGCACCCCAATGTTCATAGCAACAAGGTCCACAATAGCCAGACTGTGGAAGGAGCTGAGATGCCCTTCAGCAGATGAATGGATAAAGATGATGTGGTTCATATAAACAATAAAATATTACTCAGCCATCAGAAGGTATGAATATCTACCATTTGCACTGATATGGATGGAACTGGAGGATATTATGCTAAGTGAAATAAGTCAATCAGAGAAAGACAATTATCATATGGCTTCACTGATATGTAGAATATAAGGAATAGCACAGAGGAATATAGAGGAAGGGAGAGAAAACTGAATGGGAAGAAATCAGACAGAGAGACAAACCATGAGAGACTCTTGGCTCCAGGAAACAAACTGAGGGTTGTGGAAGGGAAGAGAGTGAGCAGATGGGGTAACTGGATGATGGGCATTAAGGGGGGCATGCAGTCTGATGAGCACCATGTGTTATACACAACTAATGATTCACTCAACACTACAGCAAAAACTAATGATGTCCTATATGCTGGCTAATTGAATTTAAATTATAAATAAATAAATAAATAAAAGACACTGCAATGCCTTGTTGGTTCAGTCAGTGGGGTGCCTGACTCTTGATTTCAGCTCAAGTCACGGTCTCGGTGTCCTGAGATCAAGCCCTACATCAGGTTCCATGCTCAGTGGGGAGTCTTCTTGAGATTCTCTTTCTCCCTCTGTCCCTCCCTGCCCCCCCACACTGTGTGTGTGCTCACACATGCATGTGCTCCCTCACTCTCTCTAAAATAAATAAATCTTTAAAAAAAAAAAAAAGGCACTGGGATGCCTGAGTGGCACCATCAGTTGAGCACCCAACTCTTTTTTTTTTTTTTAAGATTTTATTTATTTATTTGACAGACAGAGATTACAAGTAGGCAAGAGAGGCAGGCAGGGAGAGAGAGGAGGAAGAAGGCTCTCTGCGGAGCAGAGAGCCCGATGTGGGGCTCAATCCCAGGACCCTGGGATCATGACCTGAGCCGAAGGCAGAAGCTTTAACCCACTGAGCCACCCAGGTGCCCCAAGCACCCAACTCTTGATTTCAGCTGAGGTTATGATCCCAGAGTCATGGGATCAAGCCTGGTGCTGGGGTCTGCACTCAGCATGGAGTCTGCTTGTGCTTCTCCCTCTGCTCCCTGCCCTGCACCACTACCCCCCTCAAATAAATAGATAAAATCTTTAAAAGACACCAGTTATATTGGATTAGAACCAACCCTAATGGCCTCAATTTCACTTGATTACATCTCCAAAGACTCTTTCCAAATACAGTTACATTCACAAGTACTGGAGGTTAGGACCTCAACATATTAGTGGGGGGTTGGAGGGGAAGGAAGGATATAATTCAACCCATAAAAAAGTGATAGAACTGGTCTGATTCTGATTACAATGGTGGTTTCAGGAATCTTTTCGTGTATTAAAACTGATAGAATTGTACATTATAAAAAGCTACTATAAATTTAAACACAAAACAAAAAAAGGTAAAGTACAGGTAGAAGGATGTCAACTTTCATTTTGCCAAGTAAAAGATATCTGAAATATATATACTGCCATCATTTACTATTCTCATCATTTTGTTGAAGAAAGGATTGATGAATACCAAAAAGTAAAACAACATAACCTCAAACTAGCATCGGTCTGTTCATTACAATAAATTTAGAGTGAAGATCAGTTCATTGCAAACAAGAGAGCATTATTGGTCAAATACATAATATAAAAACTGAAAGAACTGGAGGTAGAAATAGACAGGTGGACCTGTCTAGTTGGAGACTTTGATACTCCATTTTGAATAATAGAACAAATAGATGGGAATATCAACAGAGAAAGAGAAGACTTGAACGACACTGTTAGATAATATATCTAACAGATTCCGTAGAGAACACTTCATCCAAACCAGAGTACAAAATCTTCTCAAGTGCACATGGTACATTATCCAGGATAAAACATATGTTGGGTCGTAAAACAAGTCTCAACAAATTTAAAAGGACTGAAATCATACAAAGTATGTTCTCTGACTACAACGGAATAAAATTAGAAGTAACAGGAAAAAACTGGGATTCATAAACATGTGAAAATTAAATGGACTCCTAAGAAAAGAAAATCAATGGGTCAAAGAAGAAATCACAAGGAAAATTAGAAAATGCCTGAGTTGAAGGCAGAGGCTTTAACCCACTGAGCCACCCAGGTGCTCCCCTCTTAAGGTTTTTATTGTCTTCCACATTTGGGGACCACCCTTCACAGCTCTGTAATCAAAATTATTACCTAACAAAGTATTTAAAGGACACTGTTATGGAACATGGAGAGGATATTACATTACAATAACAAATGAATGTAAAGTGAACAAGTGAAAATTTAACTTGGGAAAATTTTCCGAAGCATATAAAAGCTATAGTCTTTCTTTTTGCCTGCTGAAGGATGCCCAATTTGGCAACTACATAAGCACAGTATACAATTCACCCGGCTGCTAGTTTTGAGATTATGTGATTCTTGGCAGATGTTTTAAATTGGGGATTGGATTACTTCTATTTTCTGCATACAGTGAGACTTCATTAATATTTTAACTATGGTACTACCTCAGGGTATATAATTTTTTTTAAAGATTTTATTTATTTATTTGACAGAGAGAGATCACAAGTAGAGAGGCAGGCAGAGAGAGAGAGGGAAGCAGGCTCCCTGCTGAGCAGAGAGCCCGATGCGGGACTCGATCCCAGGACCCTGAGATCATGATCTGAGCCGAAGGCAACGGCTTAACCCACTGAGCCACCCAGGCACCCTCAGTCTGGATTAAAATCCAAACATTTTAATTCAAACATAAACTAACTGCCTTCTTTATGAAATGAGAATAGGAACAAATCGCTTAGAGAACAGCATGGAGACACTGACCAACTTTCCATCTTCAGCCAAGTCTGTGAATACTGAACATATTTAGAAATGATTCCTACAAAAAAAGAAAGAAAGAAAGAAAGAGAAAAGAAATGATTCCTACAAGTGAATGGGTAGTGAAATGTGTACATTTGCAGGACCAAGAGATTTTTCTGGATGGGACAGTCTCAAATCATATAAAGATAACTTGTAGGAATAGCTTAAAAGAGTATTGGAGGGCAGAAAAATAGGGCTGGGGTGCCTGGGTGGCTCATTTGGTTAAGCGTCAGCTCAGGTCATGATTCCAGGAGTCCCACATCTGGCTCCCTGCTCAGCAGGGAGCCGGCTTCTCCTACTCTGACTGTCTGCTGCTCCCCCGGCTTGTGCTCTCTGTCAAATAAATAAATACAATCTTAAAAAAAAAAAAAGAAAAATAGGACAATTTCATGATGTTAGAGAAAAAGAATCCAAACTCTACTTACAAGATGTTGAATTTCTGGTATCTGTTACGAGAGTTTGTTGAATGAAAGAGACATTTATAGTGTATTCCTGTTTTTTGGTACGACGCATCCATTAAAATCAGGAAGTAGATCTATGTGTGGTGAAATGAAACAACTTCCAGGATTTATTATATTGTGAAAACAGTGAGGTACAGTATGCTACCCTGTGTGTGTGTGTGTGTGAGTGTGCACATGCATGCACCACACATATGTGACCGTCCAGTAGAAGAATTTCTTGGGAAGTTTGCCAGAAGATTGGTAGCAATGTTGTCTCTGGGAAAAACTGATGAACTGGGTAGCAGGAGAGGAAGGGAGACTACTTTTATGCAACATGTTTCTGTTTTACTTTAATCTAATTTGCCTATTTAAAAAAGCAGACAATTTTGTATCTTTTTTGCTTCGATGACTTTTGTAGATAACCTAAAGCAAGTCAGTCAGAGTCAATGAAACATTTGCTGGATTTGTTAAACAAGCATGCTTTAATTAATTAATTAATTTTTTACGGGAGTTGCTGAGAGGATAGAATATAAGCCTGAACTTGGTGACAACCATTTTTTCACCATGGCAAAACTGCTTGATAATGAGACGACTGTGGAGGAAATCAGAGAACAGAGAGATAAAGAGAGCAAGGCTAATTCCTGAGGATGTCATTTGAACATGTGGATCCAGCCATGCCTGAACTTTACAATTCTGTGAGCTCATAAATGCCCTTTTGTGATAAATCAGATGGAAATGGGTTTCTGTCACTTAGAAATGAAAAAGTGTTGACAGATATAGAAAGAATACTGCCTGGACGTTGTATATGTCCATGTGACTTTTTTAAATATTTTATTTTTATTTATTTATTTGAGAGAGAGAGAGAGACAGTGAGAGAGAGCATGAGCGAGGAGAAGGTCAGAGGGAGAAGCAGACTCTCCATGGAGCCGGGAGCCTGATGTGGGACTCGATCCCAGGACTCCAGGATCATGACCTGAGCCGAAGGCAGTTGCTTAACCAACTGAGCCACCCAGGCGCCCCTGTCCATGTGACTTTTATATAAGTTCAGAATATTGCTTAAACCTTTCTGAATGTCCTAGACCTTTTTCATTGAATAATACTGTTGTATTTTGAAAAACTTTTAAAGTTTTAAGAATGGTGCCATAATTTGCAAGAATGGGGCAAAGAGCTCTCACCTAGACTCACCAATCAATATTTTGCAAACTATTAACTGCCTCATTGACTCATTACATTTTATTATTATTTTTGTTGAAGCATTTGAGAATTAGTTATAAATATTATGAACTTTTACCTCTATATATTTCAATGTGTTTCTCCTAAAAAGAAGAAAATTCTCTTCTATAACTACATTGTAATGATCAAACTCAGGAGAATTAATATTGAACAATATTGCCTTCTGGTATAAAATTCATATTCAAACTTTGTCTATTGTTTTAACATCCTTCTTGAAAGTTGGAATATAATTCAAAGACTATAAAATCCTCCCTTTTAAAGTGTATATTCAGAATTTTTACACTATTTACTCTATTTACTATACTGTCTCCCAGAATTTTTTCATCATTCCTAGAAGAAACTCTGTACCTATTAGTAGTCACACCCCATTTCCCTCTCCCTTACCAGCCACTAATCTATTTTCTGTCTCTATGGATTGGTCTATTGTGGACATTTTATCTGAGTGGAATTACATAATATGTGACCTTTCGTGTCTGGCTTTTTTCAGTTATGTTTTCAGGGGTCATCCACATTGTAGCATGTGTCAGTACTTTACTCCTTTTTATGACTAAATAATATTCTATTATATTGATATACCACATTTTGTTTATCCATTCCTCAATGATAGACATTTGGGTTGCTCCCATTCTATTGCTTCTTGAGTCACTTTCTGTAGTTTTTGTCTTTCTAGGAATTTGTACATCTCCTTTCATCTAGGTTGTCTAATTTGTTGACATACATAGTATTTCCTTATCATTGACTTTGTTTCTGTAGGGACAGTAGTAATGTCCCCTCTTACATACATGATTTTAGTAATTTGGATTGTCTTTCTCTTTTTTCTTGCACAACCTAGCTTTACTTATCAATTTTGTTGGTCTCTTTGCAAAGAACCAACCTTTAGTTTCCTTGATTTGCTCTATTGCTTCTTTCTTTTTTTTTTTTTTTTAAGATTTTATTTATTTATTTGACAGGCAGAGATCACAAGTAGGCAGAGAGAGAGGGAGAAGCAGGCTCCCTTGCGGAGCAGAGAGCCCGATGTGGGGCTCAATCCCAGGACCCTGAGATCACGACCTGGGCCGAAGGCAGAGGCTTAATCCACTGAGCCACCCAGGCGCCCCTGCTCTATTGCTTCTTATTCTCTGTTTCATTGATCTTTTGCTCTAATTGTTATTTATTTCCTTCTGCTTTCCTTAGGCTTAATTTGCTCTTCTTTTTGTAGTATTTTAAGGTAGAAAGTTGTTGATTTGAGATTTTTCTTATTTTTAAATATACACATTTATAGCCATGTAAATCCTGTAAGCAGGGCCTTAACCGCATCTCATAGATTTTGGTATGTTGTGTTTTTGTTTTCATTTTACATTTACAGAAATCAATTAGGGGGCGCCTGGATGGCTCAGTGGGTTAAGCTTCTGCCTTCGGCTCAGGTCATGATCTCAGGGTCCTGGGATCGAGCCCCACATCAGGCTCTCTGCTCAGCAGGGAGCCTGCTTCCCTCTCTCTCTGCCTGCCTCTCTGTCTACTTGTGATCTCTCTCTGTCAAATAAATAAATAAAATCTTAAAAAAAAACTATATACCCTGAGATAGTATCATAGTTAAAATATTAATGAAGTCTCACTGTATGCAGAAAATAGAAGTAATCCAATCCCCACCCCAATTTAAAACATCTGCCAAGAATCACATAATCTCAAAACTAGCAGGCCGGGTGAATTGTATACTGTGCTTATGTAGTTGCCAAATTGGGCATCCTTCAGCAGGCAAAAAGAAAGACTATAGCTTTTATGTGCTTCGGAAAATTTTCCCAAGTTAAATTTTCACTTGTTCACTTTACATTCATTTGTTATTGTAATGTAATATCCTCTCCATGTTCCATAACAATGTCCTTTAAATACTTTGTTAGGTAATAATTCTGATTACAGAGCTGTGAAGGGGGTCCCCAAATGTGGAAGACAATAAAAACCTTAAGAGGGGAGCACCTGGGTGGCTCAGTGGGTTAAAGCCTCTGCCTTCAGCTCAGGTTATGATCCCAGAGTCCTGGGATGGAGCCCCACATCGGGCTCTCTGCTCAGCGGGGAGCCTGCTTCCTCCTCTCTCTCTGCCTCTCTGCCTACTTGTGATCTCTGTCTGTCGGGTAAATAAATAAAATCTTTACAAAAAAAAAAACAGGGGCACCTGGGTGGCTCAGTGGGTTAAAGCCTCTGCCTTTGGCTCAGGTCATGATCTCAGGGTCCTGGAATCGAGCCCCACATGGAGCTCTCTGCTCAGCAGGGAGCCTGCTTCCCTTCCTCTCTCTGCCTGCCTCTCTGCCTACTTGTGATCTCTCTCTCTCTGTCAAATAAATAAATAAAATATTTAAAAAAAAAAAAACCTTAAGAGGAAGACCAGTCATCATGATATACCATGCTGACAATTTAGAAGAGTACACTCTGCTGAAGAATATAAATCATGCTAAGAAATTTTTAGAAATCAGCATTAAAACAAAAACAAGTGATGTCAGTTATTAATTTAGAAATGGACATGTTTTGAATTATATGAAAGTTTTATATCTATGTCCCCCTCATAAAAAGAACTGGCTTTGAAATTCCTTCAAAATTTTCATCTCTGGTCTGGGTCTTAATAGCTCTGAAACACCTGGCAAGCAACTTAACCTCCCAGAGACTCAGTTTTCTCAGTGGGAAATGGGGATGACATGGAGCTCTCCTGACGATTAAATGAGAGAATTCACATAAAGTGCTTTTTGAAGTGATTGTTACAGAATAAATAATCAAGAAAGGCTCACAGTAACAGTAGTGTAGTAGTTTTCTTGTGGCTTATTTCAAAATATTAGCTGGATTATCACTCCCTGGGACCTGACATAGCTGCCTTATCTAGGAGCTATAACCACCAATTTCAATAATAATAATCAGAATAGCGGTTGCCTATTGAGAGAAGAGGGTTGAGGACTGATTATAATAAAGCATGAAGGAACTTCCTGGGGCAACGGAAATCTATATCTTTATTGGGGTATTTGTTGTCAAATTTCATTGAATTATACCCTTAAGATTAACACATTTCACTGCATGTAAATTTTCAATTCATTTTTTAAAAATTAGCATCTTAAGATAATGACTGCCCTATTGGAACAAAAAGGTACCACTTCTTAGTGTTTAGTGGATAAGAGACAGAAATTTTTGAGGCCATGCAAACAGGGAAAACTGGCTTTTCTTCCTGGCCTAAGACTACAAAGTCCCACAGATGGGAGAGTGTAGAAAACAAATAAAGAAAATTAGAAGCAATGTAGTAGCTTCAAGCTACACACCATCTTCCCTATATCTAAGTTTATAGCAGAGGGAAAAGGCAATGAAGTGCCAATTGAAATCTGAGGGACCCAAGAATAAGACAGGTACCACCTCCTGTCTGGCATTTGAGAGTAGTACTCACAGATGTCCACAGATGTACCAGTGGACAGGGGCATACAGTAAAAAGGACAGGATGCTACATCTGGGCTAGGAGTCAGGGAGACTGCTTCAGTCTCTAGAGGCTCCCAGACTGGTCAAGGCAGAGATGACAACAACAACAGTAACAGTACACTTGAAGGCTTCTATGTTCCAACTACCTTCCTAAGTGCTTTATATGTATTATCTCAGTTAATCCTCTCAAAAATCCGGTGTAAGTGGATACTATTATTATTATTCCCTCTTTACTGATCAAGAAAGCAAGGTCAGGATGGCAGAGAAGTTTGATCAAGGATTTATAGCTAATAAGTGGTGGAAATTGGCTACCTGTATGCAGATCCCTCTATCCTCCAACTTTTCTTTTCAAAAATTATTTTTGCTATTCTAAATCATATAGAATCAGTTTATCATTCTATTAAAAAAGACTGCCGGGATTAGGGTTGCATTGATTCTATAAATCTATTTGGAGAGAATTGGCATCGTAATAGTATTGAATTTTTGAATTCATGAATATAGTGTATTTCTCCATTTATTTATATCTTCTTTAATTTCTCTGTCATTTTACACTGTTCAAAATTTTCAGTGTACAGTTCTAGCATATATTTTGTTAAAATTTATCCCTTAGTATTTCATATCTATTGATGTTACTATACATGTTTTTTTTCAATTTCAATCATTTATTGCCTCTATATAAAAATACAATTAAATGTTCTTTATTGAGATATAATTCACATACCATAAAATTTGTCCTTTTAAAGAATATAGCTCAATGGTTTTAGTATATTCATTAGGTTGTACAATCATCACCACTATCGAATTCCATAACATCTTCATCACCCCAAAGAGAAACTCCACCCATTAGCAATTGCTCCCCATTTCTCTCTCTCCCAGACCCTGGCAACCACTAATCTGTTTCTATTTCTATGGATTTATCTGTAGAATTAATTTTTATGTATTGACCTTATATCATGAGATCTTGTTAAACTCATTTATTTTTACAAAATAAGAGTTTTAGTTTTAGAGTTTATAAGAACTTAAAGTTTTTGTAGATTTTTCTAGATTTTTTTACATACATGTTCACATTGTCTGAAGGACTGACTATACAGACAGCAGCCAGACCATATGTGACAACAGAACTCTGACCCACCACCCTAGGCAGCAACCACTCTAGGAAGCCAAATTGCAACCTCTGAAGCAATCAACCCAGAATGGTCAGAACTTGATCAGTGACTTCTAGGGTCCCTATTTTTTGACACAGCTTCCAACTCAAGATCAAGCAAAAAAGCACAAACATGCTCTCCAAACCATCACATAAGACACCACTTCTAGTTAACCCAAGTCTAGCCTCCCTATGATAATAGCCTCTAATCAGGGCAGACCTGAAGCTTTTCCTTTTATCTACAGGCTCTCCCTCCCTCCTACCTGATCTGAGTCTCTGTCAAAGGCAAGTGTTAGCGACTATCTGCAGTATAACAAACTCTGAATAAACAGCCTATTTTCACTTGGGTGGTCTTCATTTGTGAATAAAGACAATTTACTTCTTTCTTTCCAAACTGTGGCCCTTTTATTTCCTTGCCTCGTCATACTACTCTGGATAGGAACTCAAGTATAATGCTTAACAAAAGTGGTGAAAGCAGACACCCCTAGCTTGTTCCTCATCTTAAAATATTACAACATTTTTAACAAAAGTAAACTGCTATAGTGTCTAGACTTCTTTGGATATATTTAAAAGTATGGGATAATAGTTTTGTTTTTAAAAATCAATACATGCATTATGTTAATAAATCTTTTATAACTATTTAAACTTATGATGAAAAAGTTTAAACGTCAACTAAAATTGGGCAAGGAGTTACTTAGATGTTTGAGATTCTTTTATAGGGCAATGAGCAAAGTTTGAAGCAGGCTCCAGTAAAGGCTATCACTGAATCTGGGGAAGGGATACTGTCCAAGTTGGTCAGCAGAGACTGACCAAGAGGATTGGGGTCAACTGGGACCAGCAAGTAGCTATCTGCCATTTTACAGAATGAGGATGCAGAGTCAGAAATTAAAGAGGTATTAAAAATAAATAAAATTACACTTTATGCACACCTGAGATTGTGACTGAAATTTAAATTCACATTATGATTATAATAATTATTATGATAATTATATGGCATGGAGCCTTCTAAGACAGATGCTGTGTTTTGAGAACCTCCTGCTGCTGGCAAAAATTACAAAATAAGAAAAAAATCGTTCCTTATTTGGCACAATTCCTTCTCTCCCTGGGCATTACCTTACTAACAAGAACTGAAAAATCCTATTTACAATGCTAATACCTGGCCCTGGGGAAGGCCCACAGTTTCCCATCTGGCCTATTTACAATTTCAACTTCCCAAACAAAAAGCTGCCCAAGTGTCAGCTGCAGTTCCCAGTAACCAAAATGCAAGAGTCCCCCAAAGAGAAGAGCAACCCCTGCAGGCTAGCATCAACTTAGATGGGAGTCATGTCTGCTGAGAAGTCGCAGAGATGTAGCTGGAGAAACAGGGATAAGGCAGGAAAAGTGCCCAGTCTTCATCTTTCCCCAGGAAAACATATGTCACAAAAACAAGCCACATTCTGCACACTTGGAGTACCAGGTAGAGTTCCTCAGTTCCCAGGGAGCTGGAGTAGAGTTTTGGAACAGAATCTAAGAACCTTCAGATTCCCCCAGGGGATCCAGATCCTGGGACTGCTCAAGTATGGAACTGGGTCAGAGAGGTTGCTGTTCAGTTTTAACCACTGACTCTTTCAGCATCTTAGTCCTTTCCCTGGTAGGAGGCATCCCAGACTTTGCATTTCCAACCCCGATGAAAAGGAGGATTAAAAGTAGGGAGATGGTTAGCTATACTCCCCCTAATGAACTTTGCATTGGCTCCTGATCAGGCTGAGTGGTTTCCAAACAACTGGGGGTTCCTTATTGACAACAGAAATGGCACTGGAATTTGTCAGGACAAGAGCAGATGGGCATTTAGTGAACTAGTAATACAAGCACTAACAACAAAACTCAGTTAAAAAAACAAATAGTGTGGTACAAATAATTTCAGCAAGATCAAAGACTGTAACATCAATATGTAAGAATCAGTGCTTTTTCTACTTAGTAACAATGAACGATCTGAAAACGAAATAAAGAAAATAATTCCACGGACACCTGGGTAGCCTAGTCTGTTAAGCATCTGCCTTCAGCTTGGGTCATGATCCCAGGGTCCTGGTATCAAGTCCCACATCAGGCTCCTTGCTCAGCAGGGAGCCTGATTCTCTCTCTGCCTACCATTCCCCCTGCTTGTGCTCTCTCTCACTCGCTCTGTCTCTCTGACAAATATATAAAAATAAATTAAATCTTTAAAAACTAAAAAAAGGAAAGAATTTCATTTACAATAGTATCAAGAAGATAAAACACTTAGGGAATAAATTTAGCAAAAGAAAATAAGACTTATACACTAAAATCTACAAAATATTGCTAAGAGAAATTAAAGAAGATTTAAATAAATGGAGAGACATTCCATGTTCATGGATTGGAAGACCCAATCTTCTAAAAATGGCAATTCTCCCTCAAATTGATCTATAGATTTGATATAATCCTATCAAAATCTCAGCTGCCATTATTGCAGAAGCTGACAAGATGATCCTAAAATTCATATAAAAATTCAAAAGACCTGGCAGAGTCAAAATGATTTTGCAAAAGAACATAGTTGAAGGGTTTACAGTTCCCAATTTCAAAATGAATTATAAATCTATGGAAATTGAGACAGTGTACTGTCATAAAGATAAACATATAGATAAGTGGAACAGAGTTGAGAGTCCAAAAATAAACTCTTCTATTTATGCTCAGTTGAGCATTTTCAACAAAGATGCCAGAACAATTCAACAGGGGAAAAACTTTATTTTCAACAAATAATGCTGGGATACTTGAATATTCACATGCAAAAAGATGAATTTATGTCCTTTTGTCACACCATTCACAAAAAAATAACTCAAAATGAAGTGTAGTTCTAAATGTAAGAGCTGAAACTACAAGATTTATAGAAGAAAACACAGGAGAAAACCCCTATGACCTTGGACCAACAATAAGCATGACCCATAAAAGAAAAATTTGATAGATTCCATCAACATTACAACTTTTTTTTTTTTTTTTGCTTAAGAAGATATTACTTAAAACAGAAAATAACGAATGTTGGTGAGGGTGTAGAGAAATTAGAATCCTTGTGCACTGTTGGTGGGAATGTAAAATGATGCAGCCACTATGAAAAACAATGCAGGGTTTCCTTGAAAAATTAAAAATAGTATTATTATATGATCTAGCAATTCCACTTCTGACTATACACAAAGAATTAAAAGCAGGTCTCAAAGAGATATTTGTATACCTATGTTCACAGCACTGTTATTCACATCAGCTAAATCATAGAAGCAACCCAGTATCCATCAGTGGGTGAATGAAGAAGCAAAATGTGATATATATATATATATATATATATATATATATATACACACACACACACACACATACATACACACACCCAATGGAATATTATTCAACCTTTAAGAGGAAGAAAATTCTGACACATGCTACAACATAAATGAATCCTAAGGACATTTGCTAAGTGGAAAAAGGCAGTCATGAGAAGACAAATACTGTATGATTTCACTTAAATGAGATACTTAGAGTAGTCAAAATCATAGAAATGGAAAGTAGAATAGCGGTTGTTGAGAGCTAGGGGAAAAGGGCAATGGAGCATTATTGTTTAATTGGTTATAGAACCGCAGTTTTACGGGATGAAAAGAGTTCTGGAGATGGATGGTGGCAATGGTTGCATAACATTATGAACATATTTAATATCACTGAACTTTTCATTTATACTCTAAAATGGTTAAGGTAAATTTTATGTTATGCATGTTTTACCACAATAAAAAAAAAAGTAAAGAAAAAAGGCACTAGACTAGAGAATTATATCTGCAATCCTTCCAAATTTTCAAGGAACAGTCCACACTTGTTTATCAAAAGCCCAACATGTGTTGGGCCCTGTGCCAGGCACCGTACTAGTCTCAGTGCTCTCATGGCACTTATAATCAAATGGAGTGAGGCAAATATTAATCAAAGGGTATTGTTTCAGGGCACCTGGGTGGCTCAGTGGGTTAA
The DNA here is from genome assembly GCF_020171115.1 of Neogale vison. Taxonomy (NCBI): domain Eukaryota; kingdom Metazoa; phylum Chordata; class Mammalia; order Carnivora; family Mustelidae; genus Neogale; species Neogale vison. The sequence goes on along the minus strand of NC_058091.1, from coordinate 252,499,682 downwards.
AGCCTCTGCCTTCGGCTCAGGTCATGATCGCAGGGTCCTGGGATCCAGCCTCGCATCGGGCTCTCTGCTCAGCAGGGAGCCTGCTTCCTCCTCTCTCTCTGCCTGCCTCTCCGCCTACTTCTAATCTCTGTCTGTCAAATAAATAAATAAAATCTTTTTTTAAAAAGGAGGGTATTGTCTCTAGGCTCAATTTTTAATTAGGCAATGCTCTAGAGAAAAGGGCCCCAATTCTCCAGGAGAATATGAAAAAGAACTTGATGTAGCCTGGAAGTATGGGAAGGGGGGTCCTTCCCTGACCCAGAGATACTTGTGCTGAGATCCACCATCAAGGAAAGCATTTCAGAAAGACTCCTACAAAAGCTATGGCACATCAGAAAGGCTGAAAGGTCAGTATGGCTGAATTTCAACAAGTAGGAAATGGGCATAATTAGGCTAAAGATATATATTGTGATAAAAGGATGCAGAGACAGGCAGGTCATACTAAGAACTTGAGGCTTCATTAAGTATCCATTGATTGATGAATGGATAAAGAAGATATGGGATTACATACACACACACACACATACACACACACAGTATACTATTTGCCCATAAAAATGAATGAAGTCTTGCCATTTGCAACCAAATAGATGGAGCTACAGAGTATTAAGCTAAGCAAAATAAGTCAGAGAGGGCGCCTGGGTGGCTCAGTGGGTTAAGCCGCTGCCTTCGGCTCAGGTCATGATCTCAGGGTCCTGGGATCGAGTCCCACATCGGGCTCTCTGCTCAGCAGGGAGCCTGCTTCCTCCTCTCTCTCTCTGCCTGCCTCTCTGCCTACTTGTGATCTGTCTCTGTCAAATAAATAAATAAAATCTTTAAAAAAAAATAAGTCAGAGAAAGACAAATACCATATGATTTCACTCATATGTGGAATTTAAGAAACAAAACAAATGAATAAAGGAGAAAAAGAGAGAGACAAGCTGAGAAATAGACTCTTAAGTATAGAGAACAAACTGATGGTTACCAGACAGGAGGGGTGAAAGATGTGTAAAATAGGTGTCAGGATTAAGGAGTGCACTTGCTGTAATGAACACCAGGAGATGTACAGAAGTGCTGAATCACTGTATCATACACCCAAAACTAATATAACACTATATGTTAAATAACTGGAATTTATTTATTTTTTAAATATTTTATTTATTTATTTGACAGAGAGAGAGATCACAAGTAGGCAGAGAAGCAGGCTCCCCGCTGAGCAGAGAGCCAGATGTGGGGCTCGATCCAAGGACCCTGGGATCATGACCCAAGCCGAAGGCAGAGGCTTTAACCCACTGAGCCACCCAGGCACCCCCAAATAACTGGAATTTAAATAAAAAGTTAAAGGGGCACCTGGGTGGCTCAGTCGGTTAAGCGACTGCCTTCGGCTCAGGTCATGATCCCGGAGTCCCAGGATCGAGTCCCGCATTAGGTTCCCTGCTCAGAAGGGAAACTTCTTCTCCCTCTGATCATCTCCCCTCTCCTGCTCTCTCTCTCACTCTCTCTCTCTCAAATAAACAAAATCTTTAAAATAAATAAATAAATAAATAAATACTTGAATAAAAAAGAATTTGAGGGCTTCGTTCAAAGAAGGATAGGAGAACATTAAAAGACTTTTAAGCAGAAAGGAAATATGACCAGATCTGTGTCATAATTTTAAAAATACTGAAAATCTCTCAGACAATAATGTGGAAAACAGACTATAGAGACAGCCTTATCATACATGTAAAGAAATGGGTTTGGAAGCTACTGCAATTGTCCTAGCAAGAAAGAATGACTAAAAATCAACAGTCTTGGTAATTGATTAGGTAAGTATGAATAGGAAGAGGGAAGTACCTAGATGGTCAAAAGCAACTGGACAGATGGTTATGGTGCTCTTCACTGAAATAGAAAACACAAAAAGAAAACCCAGTTTTGAGAGGAAAAATAGTTGGTTCTTAGAGTACAGAGATTTGCTTTGGGGATAATCAAAAACAATGACAAGCAAATACCTAGATATATAGGTGAACAGTCCTGGGGAGAGGTCTGGGCTGGATGAAGAAATTGGGGGTCAACTGCATATTTACTGAGAGGCTGAGTGAAACCCTTGGGGAAAGAGAAGATTAAAAAGAGAAGACAGCCTAGGACTGGATTTTAAGGAGCACAATGTTTCATAGCTAGCAGAAGAGAAAAAGCCTGCAAAGGATTCTAGGAAGGTAGGTAGGAGACTTTGGAAGTCAAAGGGAAGAGTGTTCCAGAGGGGGAGAGATCAACAGTGTCCAATGCTGCTGAGAAGTCAGAGTTTTTTAGACTTAACAAATGGAGGTTATATGAGTTATCTATTGCTATGTAACAATACCGTAAACTTCAGCAGCTTACAACAACAAATGTTTATTAACTCACGCTATTCCTGAAAGCCAGGAAGCCAGGAGCTGCTCAGCTGGATGGTTTTGGCTCAGAGTTTCTCACAAGGCTGCGTCAAGATGTCAGGCAGGACTGCAGTCATCTGAGGGGTTAATTGTGCTACAGGATCCTCTCCCAGGACAGAGCTGGCTTCCCCAGAGCAAACAATCCAAGGGAGAGAGGTTGAAGCTACAATATGACTCAGCCTTGAAAGTCGTACACCATCACTTCCAGAATATTTAATGCCCTGGAAGCAAGTACAATCCACACTTAAGGAGAGGGGGATTAGACTCTACCTTGTAAAGGAGGAATATTAAAGAATTTGTGGCCATATTTTAAAATGACCACAGATGGCAGGTCATCTAAGTGAGCACTTTATCTGCAGAGTATTGGGGGACAGACTGGAGTGGGTTTAGAAGTCAATGTGAGGCTGGGAAGTGGAGGCAACTAATGTAAATGACTCTCTCTGAAAACTTATGAAGGAGAAAAGAAATGGGATGGGAGCTAGAGGAGAGAGTGAGTGGAATGAAAAGAAAGTTCAGGTTGTGGTTGTTTTTATAAGTTTTTTTAAAGGTTTTTATTTATTTATTTGACAGAGATCACAAGTAGTGAGAGAGGCAGGCAGAGAAAGAGGGAGAGGGAAGCAGGCTCCCCGCTGAGCTGACAGCCCAATGTGAGACTCGATCCCAGGACCCTGAGGTCATGATCTGAGCCGAAGGCAGCAGCTTAACCCACTGAGCCACCTAGGCGCCCCAGGTTGTGGTTGTTTTTAAGGTGGGACAGACTTATTTACGAGCATGGGAAGGACAGAGATGGGAAGGAGTAGCGGAATACATGGGTAAGGGAAAAATCATGTGAGATTGTAAGCTTTAGGGACAATGGGAGGGAACTGCGTGTAGAGCACCCCTGTAGAGCCCAGCCTTAGATGCGATGAGAAACAGCACATATAGTGCCACAAGAGGGCAGAAGAAGAGGATGGATGTGGTTGTGGGCACTACTGGAGTTTGGCTTGGGGAGGATGAGGGAGTTCCCATCTAATGGTTTTACTTTTCTTCGTGTGAAAAATAGCAAGGTTTCTGACAGTATGAAGGGAGCTGGAATAGTCAGAAGTTTAAGGCAAGTAGTAAATGTGACATAAATAATTGCAGAGAGTGGAAAATCAAACCAATTAGATGGCGAATCATGCAGAGGGTTGAGGGCTGATATGATGTTGATAATCATATTAGTCTGCGGAAATTATAAGGAAATCTCTTAAAAGGGAAAGCAAATGGTATCAGATTAAAAGAAAAAAATATGGGGCATTTGTCTGGCTCAGTCTGGAAAGCATACAACTCTTGATCTCAGCATCATGAGTTCAAACTCCATGTTGGGCATGGAGCCTACTATTAAAAATAATAATAAATAAGTAAATAACAAATAAACAGACAAATAAATAAATAGATAAAATTTGTTTAAAAGGAAAAAAAAATCGGGGCACCTGGGTGGCTCAGTGGGTTAAAGCCTCTGCCTTCGGTTCGGGTCATGATCCCAGGATCCTAGGATCGAGCCCTGCGTTGGGCTCTCTGCTCAGCAGGGGGCCTGCTTCCTCCTCTCTCTCTCTCTCTGCCTGCCTCTCTGCCTGCTTGTGATCTCTGTCTGTCAAATAAATAAAATCTTTTTAAAAAAAAGGAAAAAAAATCATAACATCAAATTTCCAGAGGAAGAAAAACTGAAACAAAAATTGATCAAAAGGTTGAGGACAACTTGGAGTTTCTCCAGCCTCAGAGGCAGGGGATATGGGGAAATAGGAATGAGACATGGGCAGCTGAGGAGGATTACCTTCTTACCTTTGTCAAGCAACTGGCAGTAAGAGAAGTGAGTGTCCCTATAAGCAGCTCAGCCAAAGAGTCAAGGCATTGCCATGGCCATGGCAATAAGGTGGTTGTCCCCAGTTCCAGTTCTAGATATTAAAGAATATTCCCCCACAGAGCAGCAAGTCCAAATTCTTCCCTGTAATTAATGGCAACAAGATGTGATAAATGGATGCAGCACTCACATGTAGGCTAATAGGGAACTTCAAAAATTAAGATGAACACCCAACCAAGAATGACAAAACATTTGAGGAATGTTTTAATATCAAAAATGAGAAACACCACACCCCACAAAAGAAAGAAGTAACACCTAAGGAAATAGAACAGGCCAAACAGAACATGACTCTCCTATGAGCCAGGGGGTAAGAAACTGGCTCAGGATGTCTTACACGTGAACTCCAGCTTCAAAATCCACAAGTCAAGAATTTGCCTCTTTTGTATTCTGGTTCTATTGAGACAATCTCCCTTAAGGCAAAGGGTGACTCAGAGTCTAGTCATCTGAACAGAAAGTTACATATTGGATAAAAACACATGGGTTTAAATATCAAAATATTTTCCCAGCACACCATACAAAAGATTATGTTATGTGTGTTACAATGCTAATGTAACAAACAGTGGAATCCGAGATGGAAAGCACTAAAAGTAACAAACAGTGATATTTCATATCAGTAAAAGAACAATTAACAAAGAAGTACTAAATTTTTACATATCTCACATCAGAGCTTTTAAGTAAATAGACCAAAATCTAATATAAATACCAGACTTCTGAGTTAAGAGGATGAATTTTCTCCCCTAATACCTAATGAAATGAGCGATAAGTGGTACACACACACATGTTGTCAACATTAGCCAAACTGGACTGGTGGTCAAGAAAATAACCAGAAGGATCTGGAGCAAATGGAGAGGTCCAACTTTACTTAGCTCCCAGTAGCATTACTGGTGAATTAATAAGATCTTGAAGATTCTTGCTAATAGTGAACCTGGAGTGATCCAACTCAGATAAGAAGAGTTATCTATTGGGGGTGCCTTGGTGGCTCAGTGGGTTAAAGCCTCTGCCTTCAGCTCAGGTCATGATCCCGGGGTCCTGGGATCAAGCCCCACATCGGGCTCTCTGCTCAGCGGGGAGACTGTTTCCTACCCTCTCTCTCTGCCTGCCTGTCTGCCTACTTGTGATCTCTATCTGTCAAATAAATAAATAATCTTAAAAAAAAAAGAATCATTATCTTTTACCTCTTCTTTAAAAAAAAAAAAGATTTATTTGTTTATTTATTTGAGAGATAAAGCATGCTCACATGAGCAGAGGGAAAGGGAGAAGCAGGCTTCCTGCCCAGGGAGTCCAAGGTGGGGCTCTATCTGAGGAGTGTGGGATCATAACCTGAGCAGGTGCCTAACCAACTGAGCCACCTAGGTGCCCCTCTTTTACCTCTTCTAAGAAAGTAGAGCCTATGGCTCCTAGAGAAGAATGGGGGAGGTAAACAGAGGTACTGACTCTCAAAAGGGAAAATTTCAGAAAACCCACTGAATTGGGAGAATATCCCAAAGAAGAAATAGACAATAAACATTCAAAAAGCCCAGTAGGGCTTTTTTCCCCAAGGAACATATCTATATAAAAAAGTTAGATTTACTTTCCTACAACAAGAGAGAAAGTACTCCAGAGGAACTGTAGAGGCCTCAGCAAGAGGACCTTGGAAGAGGCATCTCACAGTATTGGGACTTCTGCTGGATTATTCCCAGAAAAGAAAAAAGTAGGGACCAGTTATGGATTGAAGGTTGTCAAAAAGTTGGGGCAACTTAGTAACTGGATAAATGAATAATTTTTTTAAGGTTTTGTTTATTCATTTGACAGAGATCACAAGTAGACAGAGGCAGGCAGAGAGAGAGAGGGGGAAGCAGGCTCCCCGCCAAGCAGGGAGCCTGATGTGGGACTCAATCCCAGTATCCTGAGATCATGACCTGAGCCGAAGACAGAGGCTTTAACCCACTGAGCCACCCAGGTGTCCCTAAATGAATAATTTTTATCTAGGAATTAGGAGGATTAGAACAAGGCTAAAGTTGTCACTAGTAAAGGAGCTGCTGTGACTCAGTTTAGTCGGAAGTGGGGGATGTTCTATTGTTTTTTTGGTTGCAAAGCGGTCATTCTCTGTCTTGTTCTAGAAACAGTCACTGAGTGGTCTTGTGTACAGTTTATTTATAGCCTAAGAAGTATTTTTTTAAAAGATTTTATTTACTTATTTGACAGAGAGAGATCACAAGTAGGCAGAGAGGCAGGCAGAGAGAGAGAGAGGGAAGCAGGCTCCCTGCTGAGCAGAGAGACCCCATGCGGGACTCGATCCCAGGACCGAGATCATGACCTGAGCCGAAGGCAGCGGCTTAACCCACTGAGCCACCCAGGTGCCCCCTAAGAAGTATTTTTAATAGATTTTATTTATATATTTGAAAGAGAGAGATCACAAGTAGGCAGAGAGAAAGTAGGCAGAGAGAAAGGGGGAAGCAGGCTCCCTGCTTAGGAAAGAGCCTGATGCAGGGCTCGATCCCAGGATCCTGGGATCATGACCTGAGCTGAAGGCAGAGGCTTTAACCCACTGAGCCACCCAGGTGCCCCATGGGTTTTTTTTTTTTTAAGATTTTATTTATTTATTTGAGAGGGAGAGAGAGAGAGAGCATGTGAGAGACAGAGCATGAATGGGGACAGGGAGAGACAGAGGGAGAGGGAGAAGAAAGCCCCCCACTGAGCAGGGAACCTGAAACAGGGCTCCATCCCAGGACCCCAGGATCATGACCTGAACCAAAGGCAGACACTTAACCAACTAAGCCACCCAGGGTCCCTTAGTATTGTTTATGTTAATTTAGGAACACCATGGCCTGGCTGTTAGCTGCTTTACACTTTTTCAAGATAATCAACCTCCTTAATAGTAAGGTAAATACAAACTAGCAACAAATATCTTTTGTCATACATCAGATTGACAAAAATAAAAAAGTATTAACACCCAGTGCTATGGGAAATGTAAGGAAATACGTTTTCTCATACATTATATAGCATGAATTGTTACAGCTTTCATTATCATTATTATTATTACGAAGAATTTCAAACATATGTAAAAGAAGACGACGGTATAATGAATTCCATTATATCAGCTTCAATCCACTTCTCTCCCTCCAGTACTTTTCTGAACCAATTTACTTCATCCATAAATATTTCAGTATGTATCTCTACCAATATCACATTTAAAAAACCCCCACCATTCCTTAATTTAATGAAGTAACTAGTCAGTGCTCAAATTTCTAATTGTCTTATAAATACATCTCTTAATTTTATAGTTTACCTGAAGCAAGGTTTAGACAAGATCCACGTGCAGCTTTTTAAAGTAATATGGCATTATACATTAAAAACAAGAAATATAGGTGTTCCTGGGTGGCTCAGGCAGTTAAGTGTCCGACTCTAGATTTCAGCTCAGGTCATAATCTCTGTGTCAGGAGATAAAGCCCCTCAGGGTCGGGAGATCAAGCCCCGTGTCGGGCTCTGTGCTGGGTGTGGGGCTTGCTTAAGGTTCTCTCTCTCCTTTTCCCTCTGCCCTTCCTCCCACCCCATTCCTTCTTTAAAAAATAAATAAATAAAATGTATATATGTATATACACATCCCCCCCTCATCTAGTGATCCCACTACTAACCATCTAAGAACAAGTCTATGAGAATATTTATTGTGGCATTGTTTATAATAACACAAAAACTTGAGAACAACTTAAAAGTCTGTCAGCAGAGGGATTCTCTATTGATAAATAATGTGTATGTCTACAGTATAGGTAACTAGGTTGCTGTTAAAAAATCGACTTGGATCTGTGGCAACTGACCCAGCAGTCTGCCCTGACGAATTAAAGATGAAAAGATGTAAGTTAAAAATACATACAGTTTATGATCTCGCTTTTGTAAAAGCGAATGACAACTCACAACTTTTTATATGTATTTTATATATTTATTTATATGTGTACACATGTATCTGTATATCTTTTCCACTAGGCTTACATGGTTAAGGAGAAAAATGAGTGAGCTCACACACCTGCACAAACACTGGGTACACACACAATGGTGGACAAGGGGAAGTGCATGAAGCAAAAAGAAACAAGAATAAAAACAGATTTGTAAAACGGGAAAACATTTATGGTATATGTTAAAAGAAATGCCATGTTAACATAACATAACATCGTTGCAAATACGTAAAACTGAATATGCTGGTAGAAGTAACAAAGATAAAAGAAAACTTAATTTTGGTAGGGATTTTTTAAAAAGATTTTATTTATTTATTTGACAGAGAAAGACACAGCGAGAGAGAAAATACAAGCAGGGGAAGTGGGAAAGGGAGAAGCAGACTTCCCGCAGAGCTGGGAGACCTATCTGGGGCTTGATCCCAGGACGCTGGGATCATGACCCCAGCCAAAGGCAGCTGCTTAACAACTGAGCCACCCGGGTGCCCCTAAATGGTAGATTTTTATCTAGGATTTTTTTTTCAAAAGAAAAAAAATATTAACATTACATGTATGTGCATATTTATGTTCATAATAATTACATAAATGCATATTAGAACAAAAAATGAGAGCAAACCAATTTTCGTCTATTTATTTTTGTCTGTCAAAATACTAATGCAGAAAATGTCTGTTTAGATAATTATGTTGTACAAAGTGGTATTGATGTAATTTTGGAATGTTGGTGAGATCCAGAGCTGACGACCAAGAAAGAATCCTTGAGACGTCCTTGGTGAAAAAAAAAAGGGGGGGGGTTGATTTCAATTAAAGCACCGGGACAGGACCCGTGGGCAGAAAGAGCTGTTCCATGGTGGTTGTAGGGGAATGGCTGATTATATATTTGGGAGCTGTGGGAGATAAGGAAAAAAGGGAGGTGTTCAAAAGAACTTTCAAATGCTAAAGAAGATTTACAGGATGCTGGACGCCTTGCTATTGTCAAGCTAAGGTTGTTTTTCCTTTCAGTAAGGCACTAACATTAGGATATGTGGGAGCTTTCTGGAGGAATGCTATACTCTTCCAATTACAAGTCCTTGTTAATAGGCTGCAGGTCATAAAGAAACTTTTGTTTACTTTCTCTTCTGCCTCTGTTTCCAACAACACTCCTGGAAGGGACGGTGATGTTAGGGCTCCAGGAAATTGAGTTATGGGTCTCTGGAAGCTAGGCTATTGATCAGAATGCTTTTTCCTGGTGAATCACGAAGACATTGGTAAACAGATGGAGGCTCATGTCTTGCAGGACAGTGATCTCTATCAGTTACCTATTTGTTTTTTCCTTCCCTTAGTTTTAGGGCAGCGAGGTGTAACTGAGGGGTGTCCTACAGATTCCACCTGGGAGTGGTGGGGGTGGGGAGGCCGCACGGTATCAGCCTGTGCTTTGCCCTCAGCTTGCCTTCCACTGCCTCATCAGTGTGACTCACTTCGTTTCTTTAACTTTGCAGATCCGGAGACAGACCTCATACTTGGTCAAAGTTGCCCAAGCAATCCTGGAATGCCTAGTGTAATGCAGTGTCACCTAATAAACCTAGTAAAATTAAGGCTGGCTTCGTGGTCATTAATGCAATTTGGACTGAATGGGTGTCCTAATCCAATTATTACTCCAATCAGAAAGGTAAATTTCTTCACTCTCTTTTCTAGGACACTAACTACTAATGAACAAGTTGTTAGGTACAAAGACAACATTTATGCAATTCATCCTTCCCCAAATCATTTCCTATGTTATTCTAATTTAATGGATTGCTTTGTTGCACAGGTTCTTTGTGAATTCAGCTCAGCAGGAGGCCACCAGTCTTGTAGGTAGGCTGACTCAATTCTCCCACTACTTTCTTACATTCAATTTATTTTTTTTATCCTTCCATTCAATTTAAATTAATGAATTACCATAATGCCAAAAGTTCCTTCAAACAGTATGCACCACTCAGATAATTGTAAACAGAAATGTAATGCCAGCACCAAAATTGCATGGCCATACAAGGATTCAAAATGTGCTTATAATTATGTTTTAATACTATTATTCACTTGGAAATTACTTTTTTTTTCTTTTTCCCTTCGGAGAATTTGCAGACTCCCAGGAGGTCCAGGCACCAAATAGAGGAGGAGATTTAGGATTTTAAGAAGCTTGTGATGAAAGCAGCTAAGACGATAACATCACCAATTAGCCTTTTAGTTCAATTCTAATTTAAAGCAGATTAGCCTTCCAATCAGAAGCTCCTATTTAGTTTCTTTCTTATCCCCCACTCCCCAAATTGGACGAATCCCCCATCAAACAACGCTATTTTGACAAGGAATTTGGCTTTCTTTTTTTTTTTAAGATTTTATTTATTTATTTGACAGACAGAGATTACAAGTAGACAGAGATGCAGACAGAGAGAGGAAGGGAAGCAGGCTCCCTGCTGAGCAGAGAGCCCGATGTGGGACTCCATCTCAGGACCCTGGGACCACGACCTGAGCAGAAGGCAGAGGCTTCAACCCACTGAGCCACTCAGGTGCCCCAGGAATTCGGCTTTCAATGAGCAATTCTACTTCTGGAATCTAACTTTTTTTTTTTTTTAAGATTTTATTTATTTATTTGACAGAGAGAGAGAGAGATCACAAGTAGGCAGAGGCAGGCAGAGAGACGGGGCGGGGGGGAAGCAGGCTCCCCGCTGAGCAGAGAGCCCGATGTGGGGCTCGATCCCAGGACCCCGAGATCATGACCTGAGCCGAAGGCAGCGGCTTAACCCACTGAGCCACCCAGGCGCCCCTGGAATCTAACTTAAAGAGATATTTGATTCAGAGCACAAAGATGCAAGTACAAGAAGTTTGAAACTGTAGTATGATATTGTAAACATTCTAACTGTTCATTATTAGGGAACTAGTTGAATACATTACCCAAGCAATGTAATATTCCCTTGCTCAATAATATCTTACCTATTCACACAAATTCTACTGATAGCTATTAAAAAAGATGAACAGTCTAGGAAAAAAAAATAGTGGATGTGTATGAACAGTTTCAAGGAAAAAACTACAGTCAGTGCACATTTGAAAAGTGGAGGCCAAGAAAAACAAGGCTGTACCCACCTCGAGTCCAGCCCTGATATAAGTACAGCCATCTTGGCAAAGCAAAAGCTGGCACCTTGCACCCCCTCTCCACCCATTCCCCTCCCCTTGGTAGTATGTGTGATATTCCTCAGCCACACCTGGCTGCTCTGAAAGAAAAACAAATAGTTAACTTGCAGAGATCACAATCCTACAAGACAGGAGTCTCCCTCAGTTTACAAATGTCCTAGTGATTTACAACAAAGAAGCTATCTTCTCAATAGTCCAATTTTAAGAGACAAATAACTCAGTTCCTTAAGCCCTAATGTCGCCCTCCCCACCATAAAATTGAAGGAGGCTGGGGCACCTGGGTGGCTCAGTGGGTTAAAGCCTCTGCCTTCAGCTCAGGTCATGATCCCAGGACCCCCACATCAGGCTCTCTGCTCAGCAGGGAGCCTGCTTCCTCCTTCTCTCTCTCTGCCTGCCTCTCAGCCTACTTGTAATCGCTGCCTGTCAAATAAATAAATAAATAAAATCTTAAAAAAATAAAAACTGAAGGAGGCTGAGGCAGAAGGAAATGTAAATAAAGTTAAATATCTTCTAAACCTAAATCTCACTAGCAAGGACACTTGATGGGAGAAATGTGAAACTTTATTTCTAAACCTCCAAGATAGTGTCAGCGATCATTCCCAAGCATATGACCCACTGATATATATCTAAAGGATCTCACGAGAAGATTTTTATTACTGGTAATGAATAACCTTTTCCCCAGACAATAGCTAGCCTCTCAAGGTCCTGGAGACCTCACTTCCAAAATTCCTTAGAGACTTACATCATCCATAACCCCCATTTGTCCTCACCCACTGCTGAGTCTATCCCTACTCTGCCTTTTAAAATCCCTGACTGTAATCTGGCTCCGAGTCCAAGTCGCTACTCGGCTGTGCTGGGTATACTTGGGCCCAAGCTCAAGCTTGTCAAATAAACCCTCAAGTGATTGCATCGGTGCTTGGCTCCTTGGTGGTCTCTCAGACGCGAAAACTCGGGCATAACAAAAAATATCTCAACTTCATAAGAATAAATGCAAATCAGAACAAAAAAACAATTTTAATTCATTTGATTGGCAACAACCAGAAAGTTTGATAACTAATGCTTGTGGAATTTTAGGAAACAAGCACTCTCAAACACTTGTCATAATGTTATTTGGTGCAACCTTTCTGGATGATGATTTGGCAATTTCTACCCACATGTAAAACACATACACCCTTTAACCCACTCCCCAGTGCTTAAGATTTTCTCTGTGGATATGTTGGCAAGCCTTGTTAAGGTAAGTACAGAGATGTTCTTGCAACATTACTGGTAATAGTAAAATCAAAACTGCATAATAAACAAACAAGCAAAACCCTGGAAACAACAAAAATATCCACCACAAGGAACTGGTTAAATAAATTGTGGCGTATCCTAAAAATGACTTTTTTTAAATGCATGTATTAAAAAAGATCTATTTACCTTACAGTTAAGAAATGATCCCCAAAATATATCAAATGTAAAAAGCAAAGTAAAAAACTCTATATAATAATGTGATTTTGTGTGTGTGTGTGTGTGTGTGTTAAAACACACAAAAAAGAAAAAGAAATACAGATATGTAAGTAATTTTGTATATTTTGAAGGATTTGCAAGAAACTGATAAAAGCATTTGGCCTTGGGAAAACTGAACTAGAAAAGGGAGGGTGGCTTTCAACTTGCACTTTTTATTTTGTAACTTTCTGTAGCATGAATTTGCTAATCTCATAGATATGTTTCTTTTAATTTTACAAACTGTTCAATGTAGGATATCAGGGTTGAGAGAATGTGATACACTTTTTTGTTTGCTTCTTTGTGCTTTTCTATTAAATAAGAAACATGTCATACTATTTTAAAAAACTATTATTATGAGCCAATAAAATGGATACTATTGTAGATTATATTCACTGACACAGCAAACTGTAAGGAAATATTTTTTGAACTAAGAAAGCCAATTCCAATATAATATGCATAGTATGATCCTGTTTCTGTAAAATTGCATGCACCTGTGAGTAATCACCATTCAGAGATGTCTAGAAAGATGTTATGCAAGTGGTGATGCAGTTATACATTCTGTTTTATAAGCATTCTAAATTGCTTTAAATTTCACAAAATGAGGATGTATCATCTTTGAACAGAGAGGATAAAGCAAAATTTTTATGAAGATTTTGACATTTACTTGGTATCTCAGCAAATTAGAAACAGGGATGTAAACGGAAAGGATAAAAAAATTATTTAAGTTATGTACAATGAGAGGTTGCCTACTAAAGCAGTCTAGTGGAAAAGCTAAGAGTGACCCAAAACTGGGAGATTATACCTGGAATCCAGCAGGAAGGACAGAGTGTTCTCTAAGGCACAGGAGAAATCTGAGCTGGCTAGCTGTAGCATAAACAAAAGAGGTCCACAGGCACTGACCCTGCAACATAATGAAAAAAAGAAAAATGAAAGAAAATCACAACTTTGGAAAAATGTACATCCATCCAAAAAAAAAAAAATCCCCAATAAGGCAGAAAGCCCTACTGCTCAGAACATTTTTACTACAAATGATGGTTCCAAATCTCCATGATAAAGCAGACATGCACTTTGGATCAAGCTAAAAATATATGTCATTTTTTCTAAGTACTTCTGAATGCAAGCAAATATATAGAAAAGCTCTAGAGAAGGAAACACAGAACCAATGAAGAGTGGGAACTGGGATCAGGATGGAGGTGGTGGTCAAAGGAGGTTTTAACATTATCCATAATGTTTCAGTTTTTTGATAAAAGGAAAACATTCACATATTTTTATTGTAGTAAAATATACATTAAAATTTACTACTCTAAGCAGTTTTTCTTTCTTTCTTTCTTTTTTTTTTTTAAGTGGGCTTCAGGCCCAGCATGGAGCCCAATATGGGACTTGAACTCACAACCCTGAGATCAAGACCTGAACTGAGATTCTGAATCAGATGCTTAACTGACTGAGGCACCCAGGTGCCCCTTAAACCATTTTTAAGTGTAATATACAATGGCATTAGGATATAGTTACAATATCTTGCAACCATCACCACTATGCATTTCCAGAACTTTTTCAGCTTCCCAACAGAAACTCTGCGCCTATTAAATAGCACCCATTCTCCCTTCCCCTACCCCCAATAATTTTATTCTATTTTCTCTTTCCATGAATTTTCCTATTCCAGTTAGCTCATATAAGTAGAATCACACAATAATTGTCCTTTTGTGACAGGCATGTTTCATTCAGCGTGATGTCCTCAAGTCTCCTCCATATAGTAGCATGTGTCATAACTTCCATTAAGGCTGAATAGAATTGTTTATTCCTTCAACTGCTGATGGACACAGGTTATTTCCACCTCTTGGCTATTATGAATAATGTTGCTATGAAGATACATGGAAAAGTATCTGTCTCCCTGCTTTTAAAGCTTTGGGGTAAATATCCAGGAGTGGAACTGTTGGATCTTACGATAATTCTATGTCTAACTTTTTGAGGAGCTGCCAAACTGTATGCCACAGCAGCTGCATCATTTTATATTCCCACCACCAATGAGCAAGGGTTCCAATTTCTCCACATCCTCGCCAAAACTTGTTTTCCATATTTTTAAAATAATAGCCATTGTAATGGGTGTGAAATGGTTTTGACTTCCATTTTCACAAATTTTTTTCGTATTCAAGTTTTTAATTAAAAGAAAGTAAGGGATTGAGATTTGTTTTCTGCACTCACAAACTAGGGCTGCTACGCTCTCTAAGAAAGAGGCTACGCCTGTCTTGCTCAGTTTTATTCCCAGCCCCTAACAAGGTGCCTGGCACCCAGTGGGCACTCAGGACTACAAGCTTCTCCTGCCACCCAAAACTGGAGTGCTCCTGTGAAACCTTTTGTAAACTGAAGTGGCATAAAGCAAAGAAGCAATTATCATTAATTTATACGGAATTTTTTGAGTGTTCCCAGACCCAAAAAATAACCTCTCTTAGGCTTTTCTATTACCATAGGACACATCTTGGTATGAGTTAACAGAATAAATTGAGAGAAAACACAGATGCTCAAAGATATAGTTCGAAGCTGCAGTGGCTGGATGCTGGGATGCTGAGTGTGGCTGCCCGGGACAGAGCTCAGCAGGGTGACTCTCACTGCTGGGGCTGCTGCTGTTTCCATAATGGCTGGCTGAAAAACCAGTGCTGAACACTATGTTTGCTTTTTGCCTTTTTTGTTAAGAATGAAAAATCCTTTTCAGATTTCTTTTGGTTAGCCCAAACAAATACTATTGTAGGTCTTCCATAAAAGCAAAGCGGTATAATGTGAAACTTCCAAAAAGTGGGAGGATTCATTGGGTAGATAAATGACTGCACTAGCCTCTCAGTGTACATAGGATTGATGCATGAATGAAGAGGAATAAGTCTATGAAGAAGTATCACCTTGAAACCCACACGGAATACTATTCAGCCATAAAAAAGAAGGAAATCCTACCATTTGCAGTAACATGGATGGACCCTGAGAGCATTATGGATAGGTAAAATAATTCAGAGAAAGACAAGTACTCTATGATCTCACTTATATGTGGCATCTAAAACATTAACATCTAAAACAGAAACAAAGAGGCGAGTGGTTTGGTGGGAGGGTGGAAATGGGGAGCTATTAATCAATTGGAACAAAATTTCAGTTTTAAGATGAGTAAGTTCTGGGCATTTAATGTACAGCATGTTGATAATGTTCGTAATACTCTCTTGTACTCAAAAGTTGCTATGATAGTAGAGCTTTAATGTTCTCACCGTAACAACAACAATGATAATTATGCAAGGTAAAGGATGTGTTAACTAACCTTATTATGGCAAACATTTCATAATATATGTATGTATCAAAATATCACATTATACATCTTTTTAAAAAAGATTTTATTTATTGGAGCGCATAAGCAGGGGGGAGGGGCAGAGGCAGAGGGAGAAGCAGACTCCCTGCTGAGCAGGGATCCTGATGCAGGGTTCCTTCCCAGCACTCTGAGGTCTTGACCTGAGCCCAAGGCAGACGCTTAACCGACTGAGCCACCCAGGCACCCCAAAATATCACATTATACATCTTAAACGTATACAACATTATATGTCAATATCTCAATAAATATATGTCTGTATCTCAATAAATCTGGAAAAATAAAATAAGACAAAGCACCCAGGAAAAAAGAAGAGGAAAATACACACACACACTAGTTTTTGAAAAAGACACCATCATTTTGGAAGCCTTGGGTAAACAGAATATTTCAAGACAGATCCAGGATGACCAAATAATACTACTCACAGTTTTAAGAAAAGCAGCTTCAGAGCTTCCATCTGTGTTGTCAGATAAGGTCAGGGTACTTTTCAAGTATACTCTTATTACTCAACCAGGGACTCTGTGTTTCCTGAATTTCAGGCAGGATGGCTGATGAGAAAGATATATATAATCTGAACACTGTTGTACCCCTAAGGTCCTATCACTTTTTTTTTTTTTAAGAGAGAATGTGCGCTCAAACTGGGGAGGGAGGGGCAGCGGGAAGGAGAGAGAATCGTAAGCAAGCCTCACGCTCAGCACAGAGCCCGATACAGGGCTTGATATCATGCCCCTAACCTGAGCCAAAATCAAGAATTGGAGGCATTAGCTGACTGAGTGACCCAAGTGCCCGAGTCCTATCTCTGTTTTTATGCTTGAAAGTTACTAATATTAATCACTTATCATAAATTCTGCAACAGAAATAGAATTTAATTTTTTTTCCAATTAGTTCAAATATCCATGGAAGAATATTACTTATGGAAGATGGCAACCACCCATTACTTCTGCCTAGCTGAAGAAGATAGGGCCATTCAATTTGTTCCTCCCATTCCCTTCCCACAAATTGAAAGTGCAGCAAACTATCTCTTCCCATTCCCCAAGCTGAACTTGTCTGAAAGTTGCTGAACCACTGACTTGAATGAGCCCCTGCTGTTGGGTGTGAAGGAAGAGAGAAAAGAGCTAGTTGATGCTGAGATAGGGGCATCAGGGCGAGAGCTACCTGCATTTTCTTCCTTCTTGTATCAAGCATGTAAATTCTCCATGTGTGAGTCAACTAGAGAGCGCAGAAGATCACTGAGGCTTAAGGCTCTTGCTGGCACTCCCCAAGAAGCCCTTCCAGACAAGGATCACCCCAAAACAAAAGGCTATTTATTAGATTACCCCTGGCAGGGACAGGAGGGGATGTCTGGGAGAAAGAGGTTGATACCGACTTCTATGTTGGGAAGTGCGCAAGGCAGGCTCCAGAGAGCAACCGTGCCCAGTCCAAGTAAGACTGCTGGCATCTGGACTCCTGATACACTGAGAGAACTGCTACTGAAGTAGCAACAACCAGCAGACAGAGAACAAACAACTCTGGACAGTCTTGCAGAGAACACTCTCTCTCCTCCTCCTCGTCCCTGCCTGGGAGAAAACAAGAGCCACGGAGGAAGAAGGAGCTATTACCACTCCCTCCACTAATCCACTTATAACCACAATTCCAGTCCACTGGCACCAGGAGAATGGGAAGAGCTATGAATTAAATATGAGATTAAAGATTTTAAATGGGCATGACTAAGACATAATACTTAGAATGAGACTGCATTAGTTACTGAAAGTGACTTCATAGATAAAGGACCAAAGTAGGATATTCTTTTTTTTTTTTAAGATTTTATTTATTTATTTATTAGAGAGACCACAGGGGAGGGACAGAAGGGGAGGGAGAGGGACAAGCAGATGCTGAGTTGAGTGCAGAGCCCCAGGTGGGGCTAGAGCCCATGACCCGGAAATCGTGACCTAAGTCAAACTCAAGAGTTGGGGGGTGCCTGGGTGGCTCAGTGGGTTAAAGACTCTGCCTTCAGCTCAGGACATGATCCCAAGGTTCTGGGATCAAGCCCCGTATTGGGCTCTCTGCTCAGCAGGGAGCCTGCTTCCTTCTCTCTCTGTCTCTCTCTCTCTGCCTGCTTCTCTGCCTACTTGTGATCTCTGTCAAATAAATAAATAAATAAAATAAAAAAAAATTTTAAAAATCAAGAGTTGGGCACTTAACCCACTGAGCCACCCAGGTGCTCCCAGAGTAGGATATTCTTAAGGGAATTCACTGTCAGAGAGCAAGAGGATTTCTAGAGACAGTGGTAATGGTTATTGGAGAAACAATAAAATCATTCATATTTATATCTCACAAGATATTTCAAAGCGGCTATTGTCATATTTTACTACTTTACTAGTTTATTATCAGTTTACTAGTTTATTGTTTGTCTCCCTTATAAACTATAATCACCATAAATGAGAGACCATGTCTACCTTGTTCGCCACTGTATCCCTTGAGTACAGCATATGTGCTCGACAAATTGTTAAATGAAGATTCCTTATCTTTTAAAGCTAGAAACTGAAATGTTTCTATAATAAATCGTGTGATATCTTGCATTTACTTTAAAATAATTCAGGAAGGTGGGGATGAGAGAGTGGGGTGAGAATATAAGTGGAATAAGATTGTACATTCTTGAAGCTGGATGATGGACACAGAGGGTTCACTATAATCTTCTCTCTCCTTTTTTTAAAAAAATATTTCATTTATTTATTTGACACAGAGAGAGAGAGAGAGGGAACACAAGCAGGGGGAGCAACAGAGGGAGAGGGAGAAGCAAACTCCCCTCTGTGCAGGGAGCCTGACGTGGCACTTGACCCCAGAATCCTGGATCACAACCTGAGCCAAAGGCAGACACTTAACCAAAACAGCAACCCAGATACCCCTTCTCTCACCTTTTTAGAAAAAGTTTTTAAATTGTGGGAAAATCATAACTCATGTTCTTCATTTTAGATTTTTTTCTCAACATAATACAAAAACACACAAATTACATAAAAGTTAAAATAAACATCTATATAACTACCATGAAGATTTGACAATGTTAACATTTTATTATATTTGCTTTATCCATATTTAACCATCTACACATCCACCTATCTTATTTTAGATGCATTTCAAAGTAACTTGCAGACAACAGTATACTTCATCCCTTCACTATAGCATACATATCGTAGAGTTCAAAATTTTTTCATGTCTCTTTTTTTTTCAGGTAAAATTTACTTACAGTGAAATCATATATTTACTATGTATAAATATAACACATAACTTACAAATATATATATATATTATCTTTCTTTTTAAAAGTTTATAGTATTGTTTGTGTTCCCCTAAAATTCATATGTTAAAACTCTAACCCCCAATGTGATGGTTTTTGGAGATGGGATCTTTGAGAGATAATTAAGGTTAGATTAGACATGGAGATGGTGCCCTCATGCTGGGATTAGTGGCTTTATAAAGAAGAGATTTCTCTCCCTCCCCCTTTCTCTCTCCCTTCTTCCCTCCCTCCCCTCTTTTTCCCTCTCTTTCTCCCTGTATGCACCCACTGGGGAAAGACCATGTGAGGATATAACGAGAAATCTGCAATCCAAAGAGAGAGGAACCAAACCAGCCAGCACCTTGATCTTGGACTTCCCAGCCTCCAGAACTGTGAGAAAATAAGCTCCTCTTGTTTAGTTAACCCAGACCATGTCATTTTGTTATGGCAGCCTAAGCCAACTAAGACTTAAAGCTAGACATAGTGTTATTAGGAACCCACTAAAGGCGGTTTGATTACATACTCTTTTAAAGATCATTTTGGCTGGGTCGCCTAGGTGGCTCAGTGGGTTAAAGCCTCTGCTTTTGAAAAAAAAAAAAAAAAAAAAAAAAAGGCCTCAGTGACCCGTAGGAAAAAAAAAAAAAAAGCCTCTGCTTTTGGCTCCGGTCATGATCCCAGGGTCCTGCGATCAAGCCCTGTAGGGCTCTCTGCTCAGCAGGGAGCCTGCTTCCCGCCCCCCTCTGCCTGCCTCTCTGCCTACTTATGATCTCTCTGTCAAATAAATAAATAAAATCTTTTTTAAAAAATCACTTTGGCTGGGGCGCCTGGGTGGCTCAGTTGGTTGGACGACTGCCTTCAGCTCAGGTCATGATACTGGAGTCCTGGGATCAAGTCCCGCATCGGGCTCCCACTCCATGGGGAGTCTGCTTCTCCCTCTGACCTTCTCCTCGCTCATGCTCTCTCTCACTGTCTCTCTCTCAAATAAATAAATAAAATCTTTTTAAAAAATCACTTTGGCTGAATGTGGAAAAAGGAATGAAAGAGAGCAAGAATAGATTCAGGAAGACAAGATATGAGGCTGCTATAGTAGACTGGGCCAGAGGTGAACTCTTAGTTTGCCGAAAGTCTTAAGAGTGAGGTCAAAAGAAGTGAAGGGGTGCAAAAAATATTTAGGAGATAAAAAGAGACAGGACTTGTTGGTGAGAAAGAAGTAGAAGTCAAGCGTAATGCTCAGATTTCTCACTTGAGCATTTGCGGGCTGGTGGTACCATCATGCAATGAGATGGGGAACAAAGAAGAAGAAGCAGGTTTTTTTGAGGGGACAGGGTTTTGGTTTTCAACTTGAGTTGCCTGTGAGATTTGATACACATTCGGATATATACATCTAGAGCTTTGAGAACAGGCCTGAGATAAACCTAGGGAGTCATCGGCATGAAAATTATCATTTAAAGCCCCAAGAATAGTTGACATTGTGTAGGGCGAGGTGTGTGCGGGTGGCCTATGTCAGACCTCTGAGGAACATCAAGATTTAAGGAGTGAGTAGTGGAGCAGGAGACATCTAAGGAGACTAAAAAGAAGTGGTAAGAGAGATGCAGAGTCACAGAAGCCTTGTGAAGACAGTGTTTCAAGAAAAAGGGAGTTAAGGGTACCTGGGTGGCTCAGTCGGTAAAGTGTCTGCCTTCTGCTCAGGTCATGATCCCGGAGTCCAAGGATCGAGGATGTGTCCGGCTTCGGGCTCTGCAGGGAGTAGTCTTCTCCCTCTGACCCTCTCCTCTCTCATACTCTCTCTCACTCTCTTTCTTTCTAATAAATAAAACTTTGAAGAAGAAAAAAGAAACAGGGAGTTAAATAAACCAAATGTCTAATGGCATTTGGTGAAGACAATTTAATGAAGCCCTTCGGAAAAGGGATGATTTCAGTCATTTGACCAGAACTTGAAATCCATTGGCTGTGGACTCCTCACCCACCAAACCTGTGATTTTCAGTGCATGGTCCCCAGAACAGCAGCATCAGTGTTACCTGGGAAATTTCAGAATACAAATTCAGAGCCTCATACCTCCTACCCCAGATTTAGAAACTCTGGAGTGAGGCCCAGCAATTGGTGTTTGAGCAAGTCTCCTTCGTGATTGTGATGCTGTCTGAAGTTTGAGAATCACTGCCCTAGACACTGCTTAGGTAGCACATGACAAGCATTCCTTGGAGAACCAAACCCTCTTCAGGTAAATACAATTTCCCATTGAATCTGTCAACACATATTACCAAGTTGCTGGTGCATGAGCCACAGGATTTTTGTCAATACCCCACCTTTCTTGTAACACAGATCCTATCTTGACTTTTTTTGTTTTAAAGATTTTATTTATTTATTTGACAGAGAAAGATTACAAGTAGGCAGAGAGGCAGGCAGAGAGAGAGAGGAGGAAGCAGGCTCCCTGCCGAGCAGAGAGCCCAATGCGGGACTCGATCCCAGGACCCTGAGATCATGACCTGAGCCGAAGGCAGCGGCTTAACCCACTGAGCCACCCAGGCGCCCCAATCCTATCTTGACTTTAACGTTGGTAACCTACAACCAGCCAACTACCTACCACTTCACCCTCTATGGGGTATATCTTTCTTTTTATCTTTATAGCTTTGCTCATTCTTAACACCTTATTATTCCAGATGTGTGCCACCTCATGGCTTCCCTTTGTGCCTTTTTTCAAGTTTCTGACCCTGCTACCAACTGTACAAGTGTCTAGATCTCACAGCGTAAATTCCTGAGTGACACAGATTGTTGGTGAAACTGCCAATTGGTACAACTTAGGAGTAATTTGGCATCATTTATCCAAACAGCAGAAACATCACCTTTGACCCAGTAATTCTAATTCCACTCTAGGAATTTATCCTACAGACCAACTGCACATGTGCATAAGGAAGTGGGGCCTCTATGCCCCACCTGGCCACAAGCCAGGCCACCTAACCTCAGTCAGTCAGGGTCTCCTCACCCCGTCTGCGGGAGGCCAAGTCCCACCCCTGGGCCGTGGGCTCAGTCAGAGGCCTGTTCACACCTCACTTCACACTTGGGTCGGTTGGAAACAGGTGGGGAAGCCCTCTCAGCCTTAGCGTCACGCAGGCATACCCGCAACACTGGCCCAAGCTGGCTGCGACTTGATTTTCTCTCTCTTTTTTTACTCCCCGGGAAGGGAAGGCGAGTGCCCCCGCCGAGACCGGCGCCCACCTCCCTGACTCGGCCCACAGCCGCTTGCCGCTGGGGTTGGGGACGGAGTGGGGGCAGGCTCAGGAGGGGCGGGGCCGGTCGGCGGGGGCGGGGCTCGGAGCGGGAAGGGGCGGGGCCGGCGGGGTGATGGCTCCGGTAGTCGCCGCCGCCGCCGCTGCCGCTGCCGCTGCCGCCGCCGCCTCAGCAGCGGGAACCGAAGTCGCCGCCGCTGCCGCCGCCACCCCGGTCGCCGGCGGCCCGCGCGCTGCCTCGGCTAAGGCCCGTAGCCATGGAGGACTTCATCGTGATCTCGGACGACAGCGGCTCCGAGAGTTCCGGGGGGGCCCGCTCGGGCAGGGCACGGAGGCTCCGCCGGGCCCTGTCCCGGACCCCCGGCGCGCTGCCCCGCCGGACTGTGGTGAGTGAGCTAGCCGCCGCTCGCCAAGCCCCACCGCGGCGGGGGTGCCGCCCCCCCACCCCGGCTTGGCCCGTTGTCCCCTGCGCCCCCGCCTCCCGCCCCTTGGTGCCTCACAGCTGCAGCCGCTTCCCGCCTCCCCGCCCGCCGGCCTCTCCCGCCCGGAGCAGCGCGGCGGGCCAGGGTCGCGGCCGCCGGGCCTCCTGGGCTCCCCGCTCCAGCCGCAGCGGGCCGGGGCTGGCGACGGCGGCCGAGCACATGGACGGCGTCTGGCGTGCCTGCGGCTGAGGGTGCGGGAACCCGCTGCTGGAGGCGGCCTCAGGCTGGGCGGCGGGCTCCCCGGGACACAGGGTTGGGGGCGGGGGGCTGAGGGGACGCGGCCCGAGAGCGTGTAATTGTTGGGCCTGTTGTGAGTACAGATGTGTGCAGGGAGGTAACAGGAGCCTGGGCTGGGAGAGAGGGAAGCGCGGGCCTGAGCCTGAGCCAGATGGTGGCCGGGCTCCAGGGCCTGGCAGCCGAGCGAGGGGCCCGATTTTGGAGCAGTGCAAGAGAGCGATTTATTTCGCTTAGCAAACATTTACCAACCTCTAAAGGAATAGGGAGGGAAATACCTTGCACCGTTTCACCTCGAGCCCCTTAGTCTTTGTCCTTCTTCCTGAGACGATGAATGAAATATCTATGGTCCCTGCCTTTCTCGAATCCTCCACAGATATTTACTGAACCCCTAATGTGGGCTCGATGTGCTAGGCGCTGGGGATACAAAGGAGAACACAACATCCGTGGTCCCTCTCGTGGAAGGTGATAGATTCAACAAGTGACTATCGAGTCTTCAAGGGATGGGAGGTGGACAGGCTTTCTCTCTATCAGAAGACTCTCAACCTCAGATTTAAGCGGTCTTCCCAGCCTCCTATGGCCACACCCCAGAAATAAAAGAATTCTGACGCTGCTGTTATTTGTACAGATCGGTAACCAAGAGTTTAAGGAAGACATCTTTCTTCGTATGCAAATACTCCTTCAAGCCAAATCTCCTAGCTTCTGCTCCTCCAATCCCAACTAGTTTGCAGTCCGTAAGTCTCCACTGCGAGCCCCTTCTGTGTCTCAGGTATAATGCTATTCGCGCTAGGTGGTCATTACAAAATGGAGGGCATGCAAAACCAATTAACTTAGAGTCCTGTGTAGCCATGGCTGAAGCATGAAGGATTTCTCAGTAAATCTCAGGTAAGAATTTAGATGAGATGGACAGACAAGATTTTCAGAGTAGAAGTGAGCCCACTTGGTAAGTTAATGGCGGTGTGTAGGACATAATAGAGCCACAGTAAATGTTTGTTGGATGAAAGAATGGTTGAAGGAAGAGAAGAGAGAGAACATGTTTGATTAAGTGAGAGCAAGTACAAGGGTTGGAGCAGGCTTGACGTAAAAGGGATGCTGCATTCATTTTGGACCTTAGAGGAGGGGACTCTGGAACTCTCGAGGAAGGTCAGGACTGGAGAGATTTGGTAATCATCCAGATAGAAAAGAGCACTGAGGGCTGAATTGTGACTGAGATCAGCAAGGAAGAGACTAAAGGGAGAAAAAACGGTGGAAGGAAAAAATACTACAGAGTAACTTGTAACTGCCTTTCCTCCTAGTTCTTCTTTCCTATTGCTCCTTCTCTCTATCCCCCTTTACACTTTGTCAGTCTACCAGCTCCTTTTCTTCCCAGGTACTGTCCAGCTTCCCTCATCGTGGCCCAGCTCCCTTCAAGTGCATAGATGTCATCCTTATCCCATTCTGTGATGTCTCTTGTGGCCCTTCATACACACATACATGGGTACACTCTCAGACTGCTCCCCTCCCCTGTAACTACCCAACCAAGCATTTTGACCTTGGCCTTTTGAATAGTACCCACTGTAAATCTTGCTTCTCCATATATTTACTCCAATTTTCTTAAAAACACCAGGCTCGTTCTCCTTTTATTGTTCTTACAAATTAAATAGAGCAGTGGGATAGCCATGTAAGCGATCAGAGGCATTAAGAGACTTGCGAGGTTAAAGCCTAAAGCTCCTTTTTCTAACTTTCCCTGAAGGCCTTCAGGTCAGATAAACCTCTTCTTCTTCTTTTTAAAGATTTTATTTATTTATTTGACAGACAGCGAGAAAGGGAATAAATATAAGCAGGGGGAGTGGAAGAGGGAGGAGCAGGCTTCCCTGGGATCATGACCTGAGCTGAAGGCAGACCCTTAATGACTGAGCCACCCAGGTGCCCCCAGAGAGACCTCTTCAAATCAAGATCTTCCACATAGCAGCTGGGAGAGCTTCAACAAGTTCTGTCACCTCTCTCAGCTTTTGCACTTGAGAATGTTGATACCTGGCAGGACCATTAGAAGGTTTTCAATGAGGCAATACAAGGAAAATGTCTAGTTATCAGTGGTAGCTTTTGCTACACTTTGTGTTTTTTCTCAATCAAGCCTGACCTTCTCAAGCTTGGCAGGCAATGAAATAAACAAGTTTTATTTATTTTTTTTCTTTTTTACAAATATTGACTGAGAAAACAACTTGCTTGAACTCAGGAAATCAGAAAATCATCTCCAATACTGTAGTTAACACTTCTGAACCCATGGTTCTAAACCTGGGCTCTAGTCTTCATTAAGTTTATGAAGTGTGTCTTTGTTTTCCATAATTCTTAATTGCTTTTTGTTTCCCATCTAAAAACCAGAACATAGGTAATTTTTGTTGACCTAATTATGAAAAGTTTAGGAAAGTATGTAGAAGAAAATTAAAATTGCCATTATTCTCACCATCCAAAGATCATCAGAGTTGACATTTTGAAGTCTGTCTGTCCAAACTTACCTGTAAATGCCTGGGTACATTCTTACATAATGCCATATGTCTTCCCCATACATTGTTTTTGCAAAAATGAAATTTTGCTCTACATGTGGGGTTTTCTTTTAAGATTTTATTTACATAGTTTTACAGAGAAAGAGAGAGCAGGGGAAGGAGAAGAGGGAGAGGGAGAGCATTGCAAACAGACTCCACTTTGAACGAGGAGCCCAACACAGGGCTCCATCTCAGGATCCTGAGACCATGACCTGAGCCAAAACCAAGAAATGGATGCTTATCCAACTGAGCCACCCTGGTGCCCCTACATGTGGGGTTGTTCAGCTTGCCTTTTTTTTTTTTTTTAAGATTTTTTTTTTTAATTTGACAGAGAGAGATCACAAGTAGGCAGAGAGGCAGGCAGAGAGAGAGAGAGAGGAGGAAGCAGGCTCCCTGCTGAGCAGAGAGCCCGATGCAGGACTTGATCCCAGGACCCTGAGATCATGACCTGAGCTGAAGGCAGCGGCTTAACCCACTGAGCCACCCAGGTGCCCCAGCTTGCCTTTTAATATACTTTTATCTCTTACTGCACCAATACATACGTACCTCCCCAATATTTTTTTTTTAACAAGGAGGAACTTTTTTAGGAAGATTTATTTATTTGAGAGAGAAAGGGAACATGAGCGGGGGGAGGAGCAGAGGGGCAAGTAGTCTCCCTGCTGAGCAGGGAGCCCAACAGGGGCTTGATCCCAGGACCCTGAGATCATGACCTGAGCCATCCAGGTGCCCCTCCTCTGAAATATTTTTAATGTATTTCATTGTACAGATTTATAATCATATTTATAACCTCCTATTAAAGGATATCATGCTGACATTTCTAAATTTTCTGTGTCATAAACAACACAGTATAAAGTCCCTCATAAGTAATCTTTATACCCTTGTTCATTTGCTTGTTTAGGATAAGTTCCTCTTAGAAGTGAAAGTGTGAAGTCAAGAGGTATGCCCCGTTTGAGAGCTTTTGATACACATTGCCAAATTTCCTACAGAAATTATGCACCAATTATATTCTCACCATACCCTTTTCTCTACTACCTAGTCACCCCAGATATTGTCGGTTTGGGGGGTAAATATTTACTGAACATTTATTATATGCCAGGAACTTGTAGGTGCTAAGAATAGAGATGTGAATAAAACCAAGTCCCTGGCTTTGTGGAGGTTCTATTTTAGTGAGGGGAAGACAAACAATAAATAATCACATAAATGTAATTTCAGACAATATGCAAAGCATTAGAAAGGAAAATAGGCATTTTTGTTCTTTTAATTGTTCTTTTAATTGTTTTAATTGTTCATTTTTGTTCTTGCTGATAGGATAGCCAGATTCTTTGAGCTGTTACGGTTTTAATTTTTTTCTTTGGTTGTAAGTCATTCTTTCAGTACTCAATACTTATTGAGCACATGCTATGACCCTGGGGACCAGAGGTAAATAAGGTAACAAGGGACCTACATTATAGTGGGGAAATATAAATAATAACTATTAAATAGTGAACAATGTAATAGTAACTTGGGTGGGGTTGGGAGCATTTTGATGTGTTTTCAAAGAAGATCTCTCTCTGAAGAGTTAATATTTGATCTGAGAACAAAATGACAGAACAGATTTGTTATGAGAAGTTCTAAGGGAATAAGGTAGTAGGAAAAGGTGCAGCTAAAGCAAAGACTTGGAAGTAGAAATGGCATGACCAGTTAAAGGAATCAAAAGACCAGTGGGGCTTGAATGTAATGGTTGCACAACAGAGTCCTAAGAGATGAGAAATAGGTGGACTAGGTCATTTGGGGTCATGTAGACCATAATAAGGAGTTCAGATTTTATCCTTATATAATAAGAAATCTTTGAAGGGTTTCAAGGCACTGGAATGACATGATCTGATTCATATTTTTAAAAGGTGACTTTAGCTACTGTGAGAATATAGGACTGTAAGGCAAGGTGATCATAAAATGTAGTATTCAGATGGGAATCATTTTGAAAATGAAGCAGGTGCTGACTGGAGGGAAGGTCAAGCAACAGGTAAAAACTGGAACTTCCCCAAACAAACCAGAAGTATAATCATGTTCCTGTAAGAGGACCAAAGTGGAATCAGTGAAATCATTTTTAGAGGTTGCTGTAATAGCCCAGACCAAAAATAATTGTAGCTTGGAATAGAGTGGGCTGGGTTACTGGAAGTATTTAGTAGATATTTAGGAAGTAAAATCAAGTCCTGAGAACTTGGATGGGGATAGTGAAAGAAAGGGAGGAATCAAGAATGATGCCCTGGTTTTGACCTGAGCCACTGGATGCATGTTGTTGTCATTAATGGAAATGAAGGAAGACTTGAGGAGGAACAGGATTGGAAGAAAGATGCAAGAGTTCTGGTTTGAGGGACGCCTGGGTGGCTCAGTTGGTTAAGCAGCTGCCTTCGGCTCAGGTCATGATCCCAGTGTCCTGGGATCGAGTCCCACATCGGGCTCCTAGCTTGGCAGGAAGCCTGCTTCTCCCTCTGCCTCTGCCTGCCTCTCTGCCTGTGCTTGCTCATGCTGTCTCTCTCTCTCTCTCTCTGACAAGTAAATAAATAAAATCCTTAAAAATAATAATAATAATTATAAAAAAAAAAAAAGAGTTCTGGTTTGAAAGTGTTAAAAGTTAAGATGCTTACGGAATAGCCAGCTGGAGATGCAAGGTATATTGTTTGTACTGAGTTTGGAGACCAGGGGAGAAATTCTGACGTGGGACACAATTTGGTGTCATTGGCACATAGACTGTAATAAAATCATTGATCTAGGTGAGATCACCTAGGCTAAGAATCTACAAGAGGAAGAACATCCTGGACCCAGTGGTAGGACACACCACAGTGTCTGCCTCAGGTGAAGGCAAGGGAAGGAGGAGCAGCTAGTGAGGTCGGAGATCAGAGAGTGTGCTCTGCACATAGTAGAGCTGCACAGCACTATCGCCAGCAGACATGTTGGAGATATATATATATATATATATATATATATATATACATACACATACACATACACACACATACACACATGGCGGTGGAGATGGTGTGTGCGTGTGAAAATTACCTGCTCTCTTTTTGGGGTGTTATTTGTACATTTTCCTTACATATTAAAGACTTTTTATGGGTTAACTTGGGTCCTCCAAAAAGATAGTGTTGAAGTTCTAACCACCACTACAGAAATGTAACCTTATTTGGAAATGGGGTAGTTGTAGATGTTATAATGCAAGATGAGATCATACAGTGTAGGGTGGGCCCTTAATCCAATATGACTGCTGCCCTTATGAGAAGGCATGAAGACAGGGGAAGAACACCATGTGACAGTGAAAACAAAGATGGGAGTTGCAACTGCAAATGAAGGGATGCCAAGGATTGCTGGTGGCACCGGAAGTTAAGAGAAAGGCTTGGAACAGATTCTCCCCTAGCAACTTCGAGGGAGTGTGGTATTGCATACAGCTTGATTTTTACTTTTAAGCCTCCAGAACTGTGAGAGGAAAAATTTCCGTTTTAAGCTAGTTTGCAGTAATTTGTGCTAGGAAAATAATACAGCTCCCTGTGTCATACACATTGCTTCCCCCCGCCCCACTTTTGACTTCTTTTTGGTTCTTTACAGAAATTTTATTTTTTTATTTTTTTTTTATCTTTCAATATTTTATTGAAATTTTATTTTTTTTAAGGCTTTATTTATTCATCAGGGAGAGAGAGCACAAGCAGGGAGAGTGGTAGGCAGAGGGAGAAGCAGGCTCCTCGCTGAGCAAGGAGCCCAATACACGACTAGATCTGAGGACCCTGGGATCATGACCTGAGCCAAAGACAGATGCTTAACCAACAGAGCCACACCTAGGCATCCCTTTATAGAAGTTTTAAGTTCTTATGTAGTCAGTCTTATCACTTTTTTTCCTTCAATAGGCTCTTTTCTTAAGATTATAAAGGTATTTTTACATTTAATTTATTACTCCACCTGGAATTAGTTTCAAAAGAGAGAGAACAGTAAACCTAATAGTTTTCTTTTCAGATGGTTAACTATTTGTCCCAACATTGTTCATTGGATTTTTTTCTCTGTCTACTCAGTGGTTTGAAATATTACCTTTATCAAATGGTAAATTTTTATATATTTTATATCTATTTTTGGACCTTCTCTTCTGGCCTTGGTACATGCTACTTTATTTTTTAAATATTTTTTATTTATTTATTTGGCAGAGGGAGAGGAATATAAGCAGGGGGAGTGGTAGAGGGAGAAGCAGGCTTCCTGCTGAGCAGAGAGCCCAACGTGGGGCTCGATGTGAGGCTCCATCCCAGGATCCTGGGATCATGACCTGAGCTGAAGACAGACACTTAACAACTGAGCCACCCCGGTGCCCCAGTGCTGCTTTAATAATAAGCAGAAGAAGGGCTTAGAAAACCTGGCTAGCTCAGTGAACAGAGCACATGACTCTTGATCTCAGGGTTAATAGTAATAATAATAATAGAAAAAACTCTTCATTGTTCTTTTTAGAATTTTTTTGACTAGTTTTTATATATTTACTCTGTCAGATAACTTTAAAGTCCTTTTGTCAACTTCCAAACAATTTCTACTTCTAAAATTGGGATTACACTAAATTGAGAAATCCATAGTTTGTGGTGTTTTACTTAATGAAGTTTTACACTTTTATGTATGTATTTGTGCATCTTTTATGGGGTTTTTTTGTCTGTTTTATGTTTAGAGAGATCTTTGTTGTCTTGAGATTACTTTCCTTTTATTTCCTTATTATTGTTCCTTTACCATCTCTTTCTGAACATTTAGGTCTTTAATTCATCTGAAATGTTTTAGATGGTGTGAAGTATACTCACCATTTTCCACCTACTGTATTACCATATTTCTAAGATAGCACCAAATCTAAGATTTGCTGTCAACTTAAGATAAACAGCTTTTCAGGAAAAAAGAAACTAACACATGAAATGTGAGAGCAACTCTTAGATGTACCCTGATTCTAGATGTATGGGGGAAACATTCTAGATGTTAGAGTTTATAATATATGATGTTAATCAGTTGTCTGAGAATAATTTCTCAAATAATTATCTTTTCTCCACTTATTTGAAACACATATTTTAAAAAGATTTATTTAGGGGCGACTGGGTGGCTCAGTTGTTAAATGCCTGCCTTCGGCTCCAGTCATGGTAACAGCATCCTGGGGTCAAGCCCCTAGTCAGGCTCCCTCCTCAACAGGAAGCCTGCTTCTCCCTCTCCCACTCCTCGTTCTTGTGTTCCCTCTCTTGCTGTCTCTGTCAAGTAAATAAATAAAATCTTTTTTTTTTAACGATTTATTTATTTATTTTAGGGAGAGCGAGCATGTGAGCGAGCAGGGGGTGGAGTAAGTGGGGTGGGGTAGAAGGATAGAGAGAATCCTGAAGCCGACTCCATGTGAGCCTGCAGCCCAACTCAGGGTTTGACCTAAGCCAAAACCAACTCAGGGCTCAACCAACTGCACCACCCAGGCAACCCCTGAAACATATTTTTAACACCAAATTATTTTACACACTTGTGTCTGTTTCTTGGGGTTCTTTTGTGTGTGTGTGTGTATGTTTCATTAATTTGTCTATTCTCAGTGACAGAATTCTAATGTTTTATTTTTGTACTTTGATAATATTTTTTGTTATCTAATAGAGCAATTACCTCTCCTTATTTTTTTACCCAAAATTTCTTGGTGATTTTGCCCATTAAGTCCTCCAAAAGAATTTTAGAATCAGTTTGTCAAGGATTACATTATATCAGGGTTTCTTTGGGTCAGATAATTCTTTTCTGTGGGAGGCTGTCCTGTGCACTGTGGAATGTTTAGTAGGATCTTTGGTCTCTGCCCACTAGATGCCAGCCAACAGCGGCCCTTCCCTGACAACCAAAAATGTCTCCAGACACTGCCGAATGTCTCCTGGAGGGCAAAATTGCCACTGGTTCAGAACCACTACATTAGATACAGAAGTTAATTAGGAAAGAACTAATATCCTTTTAATACTGTCTTCCTAATTAGAAACATGATTTAACTTTTATTTTATGGGGTTTACTTTTTGGCAATCAGTAAAACTTTCTTTGAATCCTGTGCCTTTCTTTTCCTGGAGCTAATGTTTTGATTCTGAATGACTGGTTGCCTCTTAGGGTTGAACATGTTAATCACGGTGAGCCTCACATAGTAAGAATAGCTGGCATTTATGCCAGGCAGCATGTTAATTAAGTACTTTGCATGGATTATCTCATGTAATCTTCACTGCAGCCCCATAAGGTTGATAGTGTTGTTACCCCTATTTGATAGATGAAGAATCTGAGGCAGGCGACCAGGTGCTAACTGGTAGAGATGGTTTACCACCGCTACTCTCAATCTTAAAAATCCTGGAGTGAGCTTGCAAACCTCTTACCAGGTTTCCAAAGGCACATTCTCTGGAGATGCTAGAAATAAATGGATAGTTGAAAAAAGGGAATTACAAAGTATAATTCTGTTCTTTAAATGTGTCATTTTGTAAGAATAGACCCATTGGGGTTTGTTTGTTTGTTTTTAATTTTACTTATTTATTTATTTGACAGAGAGAGATCACAAGTAGGCAGAGAGGCAGGCAGAGAGAGAGAGAGGAGGAAGCAGGCTCCATGCTGAGCAGAGAGCCCAACGCGGGACTGGGTCCTAGGACCCTGAGATCATGACCTAAGCCAAAGGCAGAGGTTTAACCCACTGAGCCACCCAGGCGCCCACCATTGGGGTTTTTTTAATCCAAAATTGTTTTTTAAAACTCTATTATCTACTTGAAAATATTTTTTAAAATCATCATCTTTTTCTCAGTCTCTTTCCCCTAAATAATAAGTTCACTGTTGGACACATCCATATCCCCAGCAAGTAGCTTAATGCCTTGAACAGAATAGGTGCTCAGTAACTGTTCAAGGAGAAACAGAATTCTTATTACTGGTTTTCTGAGGAATCTTTTTCTCCTGGTAAGTTTTGTTACAGTTATATCAAAATAACCTTCTGTAATGGGAAAGCCAAAGGATAAATATGGAACCTATCCCAGGCTAATTTTTTCCCCAGACTAATAAAGATTTTTGGAACAAAAAAAAAATGTATATGTCTAGAGTAAAAGGCAAAGTTCACCTACATTTTGAATTTAAAACATCAAATGCCAAACTAATTCAAATCCTGAATCAGATTCAGGTCCTACACAAGCCTGAAGATCACTTCCCCCATTCTCCATTAACAGCTTTATTAAGATATAATGCCATACCTTACATAAAAATCACCCATAAAATTCCCTGAGTTGTTTAAGCCTTACCACTGTCTAATTTTAAAACATTTTCCTTACTCCAGAAAGAAGCCCTATATTCGCCAAGGTTCTCTTTGTTTTTGTTTGTTTTAAGGTACTCAGTCATATCATTTGAAAAATAAAATTTCCCCATTTTAAATTATAAAAGGTATTTTTAAAATTTTAAATAGAGGTAAAAAAAATTCAGGGTATCAGAAAAAAAACTCCCCCATCCACTGTTACTCCAGAGATACTAACAGTTTTTGTTTATTGTTCCAGAAAATTTCTCTCTGTGTACACAAAAATACATAAATGTCTTTTTTTCCTAATAAAGTTACACTAATTTTTTTTACGTCTAAATATATTTTAGGCATTAAAAAATACATAGGTTTTAGTACATTGGAGCACCTGGGTGGCTCAGTCAGTTAAGCATCTAACTTCGGCTTAGTTCATGATCTCAGGGTCCTATGATAGAGCCCCCTGTTGGGCTCCCTGCTGAGCAGGGAGTCTACTTGTCCCTCTCCCTCTGCCCTTCCCGCTGTTCGTGCTCTCTCCCTCTCAAATAAATAAAATCTTTACAAAATGGGGGGTGCTCCTGGGTTTCTCAGTTGGTTAAGTGGCTGCCTTAGGCGCACGTCATGATCTCAGGTTCCTAGGATCCAGCCCCATATGAGGATCCCTGCTCAGCAGGAAGTCCCTTTATCCCTCTCTCTCTCTGCCCCTCTGCCCTGCTCGCACTTACTTCTGTCTCTCTCAAATAAACAATTAAAATCTTCAAAAATATAAAGTAAAAGGGACACCTGCGTGGCTCAGTTATTAAACATCTGCTTTTGGCTCAGGTCATGATCCCAGGGTCCTGGGATTGAGTCCTCCTTCGGGCTCCCTGCTCAGTAGGAGCCTGCTTCTCCCTCTGCCTGCAGCTCCCCCTGCTTGTGCTCTCTCTCTTTCTCTGACAAATAAATAAAATCTTCAATAAATAAATAAATAAATTTTAAAAATATTAGTATCTCACTCAGACTACTGCCCATTTTGCTTACAGTGGTATTCCTAGTGTTTAATATGATTCTTGATACATAGTATTCATTTAATAAATATTTTATGAGCTTCCTGTTATCTAATATTCTAAAAAATACCATAATTTATGGGACCAGCCTCTTACTGATTTTAATTTTTTTGCTATTATAGACTATGATGTGATGAGCTCTCTGCATGTTTGTAGGACAAGTTCCTTACAGCAGAATTTTGGAGTTAAAGAGTAGTATGTATTTATAATTTTAATGTATACCACTTTTGTGGATATCGTGTCATTCTTTGTGGGATTCTAATATCAGAACCCCACAACTATGTTTGTAGAACTCCCACCTTTAGAGATACAGTCTGTTTCTTTCTAAAGAAGCTGAAATGCCAGACACATTCTCATGCTTCAGCCTCAGACACCAGTAAGACATACTTACTCCAAATTTTAAATTAGAGGTTGGTGATGAGAAGAAGCAGAGTCAGTGCACTCCATTTTGGTGAGATGGCATCAGCAATGACATGTAGCAGTTATAAAGGTTCTGGTGGCAGGGTACAACACTGTGCTGCTGGCCATATAAGCCGGGGTGTTTATGCCCAGTGACCATGATAATGGGGTATTCAGTTGTGCAGCATGGTTCAGAGTACCAGATTTTGGCCATATAGATTCCAAGCTTAATTTTTAGGCTCTTGTCTGGATTCTAAGTTCTACCCATTATCCTCTAATAAGTTCCTTTTGTGGTTAAATTAGAGGGGTTTGGGGGGGATTTGTTTTGTTTTATGCTTGCAACCAAAATCACTGATTGATATATAGCCATCAAATTACACTTCCAAAAGTTATAATGTATATTCTTATACAAACTGTATATGAAAATACCCGTTTTCTTATACTGTGGCCAACCTCGATATTATCAAACTAATTAGATTTGTGCCAAATCTAATAGTCTAACATTTTAATCATCTAGAATTATGTGGAAAGAAAAAACTCTTCCCAATCAAGAGATTGTTCTCTTAATCCTCATACTGATTTCCAGTTGTTCAAGATATGTTGAAGCCAATCTAGCTGTGTTCAAGGGAGAAGGCAAGCCCAGGGTCCCTTCCACTAATCTGCCATCTTAACTCCTCCCACTCTTAATTGATTTTTAGATATTGAACTAGTCTTTTGTACTTAGGAAAGACACATGACATATAGGGAAACAATGGTAAGATATTCTAATAACTTCTCACTAGCAAGCCAGGAGAAAATGTAACATCTTTAAAATAAATAAAGAGGGATGCCTGGGTGGCTCAGTCAATTAAGCATCTGCCTTTAACTGAGGTCATGATCCAGGGGTCCTGGGATTGATTCCCACATCAGTCTCCCTGCTCAGAGGGGAACCTGCTTCTCCCTCTCTCTCTGCTGCTCACTCTGCTTATTCTCTGTCTGTCAAATAAATAAATAAAAATCTTTAAAAATAAAAAGACAAATTTTAAAAAATACATGAAACAGAAGAAAATGAAAACACAACAGTACAAAACCTTTGGGATGCAGCAAAGGCAGTCATAAGAGGGAAGTATATAGCTCTATAGGCTATAGTATATAGCTCTATAGAAGCAAGAAAAGTCACCAGTACATTGCCTAACTTTACACCTAAAGGACCTGGGAAAGAAACAGCAAATAAAGCCTAAAACCAGAAGAAGAAGGGAAGTAATAAAGATTAGAGCAGAAATAAATGATATCGAAACCAAAAACAAACAAAAACCACAGTAGAACAGATCAACGAAAATAGGAGTTGGTTTTTTGAAAGAATTAATAAAATTGATAAACCCCTAGCCAGACATATCAAAAAGAAAACAGAAAGGACCCAAATAAATAAAATCATGAATGAAAGAGAAGAGATCACACCAATACCACAGAAATACAAACAATAGTAAGGTGATATTATGAGCAATTTTATGCCAATAAATTGGACAATCTGGAAGAAATGGATAAATTCCTAGAAACATATAAACCACTACACTGAAACAGGAAAAAATAGAAAATTTGAACAGACCCATAACCAGCAAAGAAATTGTGTCAGTAACCAAATATCACCCAACAAACAAGAGTCCAGGGCCAGACAGCTTCCTAGGGGTATTCTACCAAACATTTAAAGAATTAATACCTATTCTTCTAAAACTGTTCCTAAAAATGAAGTGGAAGGAGGGGCACCTGAGTGGCTCAGTGGGTTAAGCCTGTGCCTTCGGCTCGGGTCGTGGTCTCAGGGTCCTGGGATTGAGCCCCACGTCAGGCTCTCTCCTCTGCGGGAGGCCTGCTTCCCCCTCTCTCTCTGCCTGCCTCTCTGCCTACTTGTGATTTCTCTCTGTCAAATAAATAAATAAAATCTTTAAAAAAAATGAAGTGGAAGGAAAACTTCCAAATTCATTCCATGAGGAATAGTTCCAAAACCAGACAAAGGCCCTACTAAAAAGGAGAATTAGAGACCAATACCCCTGACAAACTTCAATGCAGAAATTCTCAATAAGATACTAGCTAATCAAATCCAAATGTACATTAGAAGAGTTATTCACAATCCTGTGTGATTTATTCTTGGACTACAGGGGAGGCTCAGTATCTGCAAATCAATCAAAGTGATATATCACATTAATAAAAGAAAGGATAAAACAATATGATCCTCTCAGATACAGAAAAAGCATTTGCCAAAATATAACTTCCTTTCTTGGTAAAAACCCTCAAGAAAGTAGAGATGGAAGGAACATACCTTAACATCATAAGGCCACATATAAAAGACTCACAGCGATATCATCCTCAGTGGGAAAAAACTGAGCTTTTCCCCTAAGGTTAGGAACATGACAGAGCTGTCCAGTCTCACCACTGTTGTTCAGCAGCGTCTCACCACTGTTGTTCAGCAGCCTACTGGAAGTCTTAGCTTCAACAGTCAGACAACGAAAATAAGTAAAAAGCATCCAGATTGGGATGCCTGGGTGGCTCAGTTGGTTAAGCGGCTGCCTTCGGCTGAGGTAATAATCCCAGCATCCTGGGATCAAGTCCCACATCAGGCTCCTTGCTCAGCAGGGAGCCTGCTTCTCCCTCTGCCTCTGCTGTCCCTCTGCCTGCCTGTGCGCTCTCTCTCTCTCTCTCTCTGACAAATAAATAAATAAAATCTTTTTTAAAAGGGGGGGCATCCAGATTGGCAGGAAGAAGTAAAACTTTCACTCTTCACAGACAACATGATATTCTATGCAGAAAACCTGAAATACTCCACCCAAAGATTGATAGAACTGATACATGAATTCAGTAAAATATAAAATAAATATATAGAAATCTTTTGCATTTGTATATATTAATAATGAAGCAACAGAAAGAGAAATTAAGGAATCCATCCCATTTACAATTGCACCAAAACAAGAGAATACCTAGTAATAAACCTAACAAAGGAAGTAAAAGTCCTATACTCTGAAAACCATAGAACACTATGAAAGAAATTGAAGAAGACCCAAAGAAATAGAAAAACATTCCGTAGTCATGGATTAGAAGAAGAAATATTGTTAAAATGTCTATACTACCCAAAGCAATCTACAAATTCAGTTCAATCCCCATCAAAATAGTGCCAGCATTTTTCACGGAGCTAGAATAAACAAGTCTAAAATTGGTATGGAACCACAGAAGACCCCAAATAGCTAAAGTAATGTTAAAAGAAAACCAAAGCTGGAGGCATCACAATTCTGAACTTCAGCTATATTACAAATCTCTAGCCATCAAGACAGAATGGTACCAACACAAAAACAGATACCTAGGTTAATGGAACAGAATAGAGAACCCAGAAATGGACCCATAACTATATGGTCAACTATTTTTGACAAAGCAAGAAAGAATATCCAATGGAAAAAAAAAAAGACAGTCTCTTCAACGAATGGTGTTGGGAAAGATGGACAGGAACATGCAGAAGAGTGAAACTGGACTATTTTCTTATGCCATACACAAAAATAAATTCAAAATGGATGAAGACTTAAATGTGATACAGGAATCCATCAAACTTCTAGAAGAGAACACAGGCAGCAACCTCTTTGACCTCAGCCATAGCAGCTTCTTACAAGATGCATCTCTGGAGGCAAGGGAAACAAAAGCAAAAATAAACTATTGGGACTTCATCAAGATAAAATCTTCTGCACAGAGAAGGAAACAATTAGCAAAACTAAAAGGCAGTCTGTGGATTGGGAGAAGATATTTTCAGTTGGCATTATCAGATAAAGGGCTAAAATCCAAAATCTATAAAGACTTTATCACACTCAACACCCAAAAAACAAATAATTGAGTTTAAGAAATGTGCAAAAGACATGAAAATAAATGTCATTTTGTATTATAAGATGTATTTCTATACATCTCTTATAAGACTATAAGATGTGGTATATGCACAATGAAATATTACTCATCCTTCGAGAAGAATGAAATCTTGCCATTTATAAGGGCATGGATGGAACCAGAGTGTATTATGTTAAGTGAGAAAAGTCAGTTGGAGAAAGACATATACCATAGAATTTCATCATATGTGGAATTTATGAACCAAAAGAAATGAACATAGGGGAAGGGAAGGAAAAATAGAATAAGTTAAAAACAGAGAGGGAGGCAAACCATAAGAGATTCTTAACTGTAGAGAACATGCAGTGGCATGTTACTCGCTCACCTTAAGAGTGCATCCCAGAGAAACTGTCAGTGGAGAGACCCCTCCAGAAAACAAAGGAATTGGCTGGTACCATTTCCCTCCCCTGCTCCTCAACATAAACACAGAGCTACATGGAAGAACCAGAGCAGTGCCAACACTCACTACGCAACTTGCTTACAACAAGCCCCCCCCCCACACACACTCCTGTGGAACCACTACTTCCAGTAATGCTTGGCTCACTCCCAGCACAGTGGGATCCCTCCCCAAGAAGACTGGGCCAAACCCCTCTTTACACTGTGTCTCCCAACTCAGAAGTTTTGCAGAGCCTCAGTTTTGGTGCCAGTGGTGACAGGTCTTATCTCACAAACAGACCAGAGCACACCTAGCTAAAATTAGCCATATTCAGGCCACGGACAAAACACTGTCCACTACAGGCAAAGAGAGCCTCTGAAGATGACTGGCCTGAAGGATAAAGTGGCCAGGATAAAACAGCAGAGCATATACAGCACATGGTAAAGACAATCCCAGAAGCCCCAGGCCCTGGAGAACAGAGGAGTACTACATGGCAGGACACTACAGCACCTCTTCTTCTTAAGGCCATTATCTTCAGGAGACATAGGTCCTTACAGGAGCTGTAACTGTCTTACCTAACACACAGACACAGGCACAGAGACTTAGACAAAATGAGAAGACATTCATCCCAAATGAAAGAACAGAACAAGGACAAGGCCATTGCCAAAGTTCTAAGTGAAACAGATAAAATCAACATGCCTGATAGAGAATTTAAAGTAATGATCATAACGATACTCACTGGACTTGAGGAGATTGGAAGACATGACCGAGACCCTTAACACAGAGATAAGGAATAACATAGCAGAGATAAAAGGCTTAATAAATTAAATGAGAAACATTCTTCATAGAATGAGCAGTAGGCTGGAAGAAGCAGAGGAAAGAATTAATGGCCTAGAAGATAGAGTGATGGAAAGTAATCAAGCTGAACAAAAGAGAGGAAAAAAAGAATCATGCAAAATGAGAACAGACTTAGGGAACTCAGTGACTTCATCAAACATAATAACATATTATAGCAGTCCCTGAAGAAGAGAGATGGAAAAGGGACAGAAAATTTTTTTGAAGAAATAATAGCTGAAGAAATAGCTATCCTAATCTGAGAAGGGAAACAGATATCCAGATCCAGGAGGCATAGAGAACACCCAACAGGATCAACAAAAGCAGATCCAAAGCAAGACATATTGTAATTAAATTGGCGAAATAAAGTGATAAAAAATTTTAAAAGCAGCGAGACAAAAGAAGACAGTTACAAGGGAAAAATCCTTAAGGTTAGTAGGGGATTTTTTAGCAGAAACTTTCCAAACCAGAAAGGTGTGGCATGATAATATTCAAGGTGCTGAATGGGAAAAATGTGTGGTCAAGAATACTCTACCCAACATCCAGATGGCCAACAGACACATGAAAAAGTGCTCCATATCACTCGGCATCAGGGAAATACAAGTCAAAACCACAATGAAATATCATCTCACACCAGTCAGAATAGCTAAAATCAACAAGTCAGAAAATGACAGATGCTGGCGAGGATGCGGAGAAAGGGGAACCCTCCTACACTGTTGGT
The DNA here is from genome assembly GCF_020171115.1 of Neogale vison. NCBI lineage: Eukaryota > Metazoa > Chordata > Mammalia > Carnivora > Mustelidae > Neogale > Neogale vison. The sequence continues at coordinate 252,459,262 of NC_058091.1, read as the reverse complement.
GGGAATGCAAGCTGGTGCAACCACTCTGGAAAACAGCATGGAGGTTCCTCAAAATGTTGACAATAGAACTGCCCTATGATCCAGCAATTGCACTACTGGGTATTTACCCTAAAGATACAAACGTAGTGATCCAAAGGGACACGTGCACCCGAATGTTTATAGCAGCAATGTCCACAATAGCCAAACTATGGAAAGAACCTAGATGTCCATCAACAGATGAATGGATAAAGAAGATGTGGTATATATACACAATGGAATACTATGCAGCCATCAAAAGAAATGAAATCTTGCCATTTGCAACAACATGGATGGAACTAGAGCGTATCATGCTTAGCGAAATAAGTCAAGCAGAGAAAGACAACTATCATATGATCTCCCTGATATGAGGAAGTGGTGATGCAACATGGGGGCTTAAGTGGGTAGGAGAAGAATAAATGAAACAAGATGGGATTGGGAGGGAGACAAACCATAAGTGACTCTTAATCTCACAAAACAAACTGAGGGTTGCTGGGGGGAGGGGGTTGGGAGAAAGGGGGTGGGGTTATGGACATTGGGGAGGGTAGGTGCTTTGGTGAGTGCTGTGAAGTGTGTAAACCTGGCGATTCACAGACCTGTACCCCTGGGGATAAAAATATATGTTTATAAAAAATTAAAAAATTAATTAAAAAAAAAAGAATACTCTACCCAGAAAGGCTATCAGTCAGAATAGAAGGAGAGATCAATCATTTCCCAGACAAATAAAAACTAAAGGAATTCATGACCACTTAGTCAGCCCTGCAAGAAATATTAAAGGAGACTCTGAGTAGAAAGGAAGGACCAAAAATGACAGTGTAAAGGTAGGAAACACAAAAACAGTAAAAATGAACATTTCTGTAAAAAAATCACATAACTCACCCAACATAGGAGCACCCAGATACATAGAACAGTAAGTAACAGAGGTAAAGGAACTAATCAATAATAATATAATAATAGTAGGGTACTTTAATACCCCACTTAGATCATTAGGCAGATCATCTAGACAGAAAATCAACAAGGAAATAATGACTTTGAATGACATAGTGGAACAGATGGATTTAACAGGTATATTCAGAACATTCCATCCTAAAACAGCAGAATACACATTCTTTTCAAGTGCACACAGAACATTCTCCAGAATAGATCACGTATTAGCCCACCAAACAAACCTCAGCTAATTCAAAAAGATTGAAGTTATACCATGCATCTTTTCTCACCACAACACTATGAAACTAGGAGTCATCCACAAGAAAAAAATCTGGAAAGACCACAGATACATGGAGGTTAAACAACATGCTGCTAAACAATGAATGGGTTAACCAGGAAATCAAAGGAGAAATTAAAAATTACATGGAAACAAGTGAAAGTGAAAACACAGTGGTCCAAAACCTGTGGGATGTTGCACAAGTGTCTCTAAGAGGGAATTAGCAATACATGACTACATCAAGAAGCAAGGAAAAAATGAAATAAATAACCCAACTTTATACTATGGCAGCTAGAAAAAGAAGAACAAATAAAACCCAAAACCAGCAGAAGGAAGAAAACAATAAAGATTAGAGCAGAAATAAGTGATGCAGAAACTAAAACAAAACAAAACAAAACACAACCAGTAGAACAGATCAGTGAAACCAGGAGCTGGTTCTTTGAAAAAAAATCAATAAAATTGATAGAACTCTAGTGCCAGCTTATAAAGAAGAGAAGAGAAATCACTCAAACAAAATCGTAAATTAGAAGTAACACTGTAGGGGCGCCTGGGTGGCTCAGTGGGTTAAGCCACTGCCTTTGGCTCAGGTCATGATCTCAGGGTCCTGGGATCGAGTCCCGCATCGGGCTCTCTGCTCAGTAGGGAGCTTGCTTCCCTCTCTCTCTCTCTGCCTGCCTCTCCATCTACTTGTGATTTCTCTCTGTCAAATAAATAAATAAAATCTTAAAAAAAAAGTAACACTGCAGAAATAAAATTACAGGAGAATATTATGAAAAACTATACGCTAACAAATTAGACAACCTAGAAGAAATGGTTAAATTTCTAGAAACCTATAACCTATATGCAAAACCCAAAACTGAAGCAGAAAGAAATAGAAAACTTGAACAGACTTGATAACCAGCAAAGAAGTTGAATTAATAAACAAAAAAACTCCTAAAAAAAAAAACAAAAACAGAAGTTCAGGACCAGGTGGCTTCATTTCAGATGCCAATTGTGAGTAGTTGGGCCCTCGTTCCCACCATTCTGTCTAACTTGGCTATAAATTGGGGGTTCCCATGACTCTTTTCCTTAGTTTTGATAATAGCAGCTCACAGAACTCAGGGAAACACTTTACTTACTATTACCACTTTATTATAAAGGATGCAAATGAACAGCCAGATGAAGAGGGACATAGGGCAAGGTCCAGAAGGGTGCTGAGTGCAGGAGCTTCTGTCCCCCCTGGAGTTTGGGGTACACCTCCCTACTGGTACATAGATGCATCCACCAACCTGGAAGCTCTCAAAACTGTTCTTTCGGATTTTTATTAATACTCCATGACATGCATCAGATTGATTAAAATCATTAGCTGTTGGTGATTACCTCAGTCTCCACCTCCTCTCCCCTTCTCAGAGATTGAAGGAGTGGGCCTGAAAATTCTAACCCTTTAAACACATGGTTAATTCCTGTAACAACTAGCCCCAATCCTGAAGTAACAGAGGGGCTTTCAGTCATCAGTCATTAGCAAACTGAGGTATGGTTGAAAAGGGCTTATGAATAACAAAAGACCCTCCTCTTTTATTCAGCAAATTATGTTTACTGGAGTTCTGCTTGGAGCCAAGGATGAAGACCAAGACAGTAGTCCCCTCTTAATCTGTGGTTTCAATTTCCAAGGTTTCAGTGACCCAGTCAACTGCCATTTCTAAGTAGATGACCCCCTTCTGACATATCACTAGAAGGATGATAGTAGCCTAACACTACCATCACAATACCTATGTCTGTCACTCACCTCACTTCATCTTCATACAAGCACTTTATCCTGTCACACCATCACAAGAAGGATGAGTATAATACAAGAAGATATTTTGAGAGAAAAATCACATTCACATAACTTTCATTACAGCATATTGTTACAATTTTTTTCATTTTATTGTTATGATTGTTGATCTCTTACTTTACCTAATTTATAAATTAAATTTTATCTTAGATATGTATGTATAGAAAAAACAGTATGTATAGGCTTCAGTATCATCTGTGGTCCTAAACATTCACTGGGGGTCTTGGAATGTATCCCTAGCAGTCCAGTATCACAGAATTATATTGTATGTTACTCTCTTTTGTTTTTCTTTTGGCCTCAATATTAAGCTTATAAAGTTAATCAGTGTTATTGCATGTGACTTTAATTATTTTCTTCTCTACATCGTATTCCCAAATCAGGCTACCAAGAACCTTTAGTTTGTGGCTTGTTTTACAACTTCATGGTGCTTTTGATAAACAGAAATTCCTAATTTTAATGTAGCCATTTATTCTTTTATGGTTTCTACTTTGTATTTTAAGAAATTCTTCCTTACACAAAGATTATAAAGATATTCTCTCAGATTTTTTCCTAAAAAAATTTTAGTTGTTTTTTTTATTTTAAGTCTTCAATAAATCTGAAACTGATTTATGATTTTGGCATGAAGTCAAGATCTTATTTCACTTTTTCCCCAAATGCATAACCAATACCATTAATGGAAAGTTCCATCTTTTCCTCCTAATCTTTAATACCACCTCTGACATAAATCAAATTTTCTTATATGTATAGCTCTATTTGTGAACTTGCTCTCCTGTGCCATTTATCTGTTTGACTGTCTAGTGCCAGTACCACACTGTCTTCTTCAGAAATGTCTTAGCTATTCTTGGTCTTTGTTTTTCCATTCGTTAAGCCGCTGCCTTCGGCTCAGGTCATGATCTCAGGGTTCTGGGATCGAGTCCCGCGTCGGGCTCTCTGCTCGGCAGGGAGCCTGCTTCCCTCTCTCTCTCTGCCTGCCTCTCCATCTACTTGTGATTTCTCTCTGTCAAATAAATAAATAAAATCTTTTAAAAAAATTTTTTTTGAGTTAATTTCTCAAGTTCCTCAATAAAACCTTTTGGACTTTGAAATTGTATTGAATTCATATATCAGTTTAGAGAGAATTGGAATATTTATGACACTGAGTCTTCTAATTCATGAACAACGGTATATACTTTTATTTAGGCCTACTTTAGTGCTCTTCAGTACATTTCTGTAATACTTTTTCACACAGGTCCTACACATCTCTTGTTAAATTTATTCCCAAGTACTGTGTGTGTCAGGATAAGCTAGGTTATACTGTGGCTTAAAACAAGGTTTATTTTCATTTACATTATCACATGTCCTTTACATGTTGGTTAGAGGAAGAAGTATGTCTGCATATCATAGTCATGTGGGGACACAGGCTGACAGAGCTGCCACTATCTTAAACGTGGGCATGAGACATATCAGAGGGGAAAAAAGGCTTTGCAGTATCTGCATCCAGAAATTAAAGGGCCGAGCCCAGAAGTAATACATGTTACTTCCACTCATAATTTATTGGGCAGAATTAATCACATAACCCCACCTAATCATAGGATTCAGGAAGTACAGTCTACCATGTACCATTAAGGAAATAACTGGAAATGTTTGGCAACCCACAAAAATAACTGCCACATGTAGTGTGTGTGTGTGTGTGTGTGTGTGTATGTGTACCCATGTACATGCATGTGTGTGTACACATAGATGTATATGCATACACACTCATATATAGTGTACATATTGGGGCACCTGGGTGGCTCAGTGGGTTAAGCAACTGACTCTTGATTTTGTCTCAGGTGGTCTCAGGGTTGTGAGATCAAGTTCTGGGTAGGCTCCATGCTCAGCATGGAGTCTGCTTAAGACTCTCTGTCCCTCTGCCCCTCCCTCCCACTCTCTCTCTCTCTCTCTCAAACAAACAAATCTTTTAAAAAGAAGCAAACATATGGAATGCCTGGATGGGTCAGTCAGTTTAAGTGTCTGTCTTCGAATCAGATATTGATCTCAGAGTTCTGGGATCAAGTATCACATTGGACTCCCTGCTCGGAGGAGAGCCTCTGCCTGCTGCTCCCCCTGTTGGACTCATTAACTCTCTCTCTCTAGCAAATGAATAAATAAATAAGAATTTTTTTAAAAATCACATGTATGCATGTATATAAAGATTTTCGTATTGTTGCTGTGTGGATTGCCTAGAATTTTGCTCTAGAGGATACAATTCATATAGAATATAGGAATGATTTCCCCCGAAGTTGTGTGATGTGGGAATTATGCAACATGGTGGTACTGTTGTTGAATTGTAAAAAAATGTAATTTTCATATCCAACAGTCATGATAAATGTTCTTATTCTGATATTTCTCTATAGATAATATTTTGAGTTTCCCATATAAATAATCATATTATTCATGAAGGACATCTTTAGTCTTTATAATCTTTCTACTTTTTATATCTTTTTCTTATTTTTCTGCATTGTATGTATAGCATTGGCGCAGTACTAAATAGAGTTAGTGACAGTAGGCACCTTTGTTGTGCTCCTAAAGGGAGTATTGTCAGTGTTTCAGTATAATGTTTACTGTGTGTGATTTGTATGTAAATTTTAATAGTTAAAGATGCTTTCTTCTGTTTCTATTTCGAGATTTTTATTTTTTTTTTTTTTAGAGAGGGAGAATCTAAAGCAGGCTCCACGCCTAGTGCAGAGCCTAGCGCACAGCTCTAACTCAGGACCAAGATCACAACCTGAGCCAAAATCAAGAGTTGTATTCTTTTTTTTTTTTTAAAGATTTTATTTATTTATTTGACAGAGAGAGATCACAAGTAGGCAGAGAGGCAGGCAGAGAGAGAGAGAGAGAGGAGGAAGCAGGCTCCCTGCTGAGCAGAGAGCCCAATGCGGGACTCGATCCCAGGACCCTGAGATCATGACCCGAGCCGAAGGCAGCGGCTTAACCCACTGAGCCACCCAGGCGCCCCCAAGAGTTGTATTCTTAACTGACTGAGCCACCCAGGTGCCCCAAGAATTTATTTTTTCTTTATAAAACTGGAGTTTGAATTTGTTATCGAATGCTTTTTGGCCTCGTCACATGATCATTTGATTTTCTCCTTTATGTGGCAAGTTATATTAATTTTTTTAATGCTAAACTAGGTATGGTTCCTAGGTAGACTCATGTTGGTTTTGCTGGACCAAGTTTATAGTATTTTGTTTAAGATTTTTATGTCCATGTGCAGAAGTGATATTGACTTATATTTCCTCCTTGTACTTTCAGATTTTGGATCAAGTTTATGCTAAGTCATAATAGGAGTTGGAGGTATCCCTTCATTTTTTAATTCTTTTAAATAGCTTATGTAAAGTAGAATCATTTTTTCCTTGAGTTTTTAGCAGAACTCTCCTTTTAAAATTACCTTGGTCTGGAATTTTTTGAAGGAAAAAATTTCAACTACTGATTTCATTTCTTTGGGTAAAGGGCTATTTTGATTTTTCATTTCATTGGTTAAAGGGCTATTTTGATTTTTTCTTTCTTCTTAAGTCAACTTGAAAAATAACTTTCCCCTATGAAAAATTTCAAACATGAAAAATAAAGCAACCTGTATAATGATCACCCACATACTCATCATCCAGTTTCTTGAGTCAGTTATGGTAAGCTTTATTTTTTCAGGGATTTATCTATTTCATCCAAGAGCCGAAGCTTTTTTGACAGAATTGTTCATAACAACTTCTCATCTTTTTTTTAATCTTAAAAATGTGTGTAATTTTGTCCCTTTTTCATTCTTAATATTGGTTATTTGTGCCTTTGTTGTCTTAATTTTCTTACCATGTTCACTAATTTTGCTAATTTTAATAATCTTTTAAATGAACAAACCTGTGACATTGTTGCACTTCTCTTCTGTGTTCTCTGTTTCATTCATTTCTGCACTATTATTATTTCCTCTGTTCTGCTTTCTTTGGGCTTATTCTGTCCTTTTTCTGCTCTCTAAATGTGTGTGGTTAGAACATTAATTTATTTCCATTTTCCTTCTCAATTAAATAAGTGTAAATTTTTTCTATACAGTTATTTTGCTGCATGTAACATTTTAATACCTAGTATTTTTGTTACTGTTCAGTTCTAAAATTTTTCTAATTTCTATGATTTCTTTTTGACCTATTTGTTATTTGGTCATACTTCTTAATTTGCAATATGGAGTTTGTCCTAGTTACTTTTTTGTATTGCTTCCTAACTTAATAGTATTTTGATCTGAGTGATAATCTTTTTTTTTTTTTTAAAGATTTTATTTATTTATTTGACAGACAGAGATCACAAGCAGGCAGACAGGCAGGCAGAGAGAGGGAGAGGAGGAAGCAGGCTCCCTGCAGGGAGCCCCATGCGGGACTCGATCCCAGGACCCTGAGATCACGACCTGAGCCGAAGGCAGCGGCTTAACCCACTGAGCCACCCAGGAGTGATAATCTTTTGATTTGATTAAGATGTACTTTGACTCCTGGTATCTGGTAAATTTTATAAATGTTTTATGTAATTATGAATATCTGAGTCCTGTAGATGAAGCTTGTTAAAGGTGTTCCGATCTTCTGTATCCATAATAATTTTTTTATTTGCATGATCTAGCAATCAAGAAAGACATGTAAAAATTTCTCACAATGACTATGGATATTCCTTTTTCTCCTTGTACCTGTATCTATTTTTGTTTTATGAAGATTATGTTATTAGGCATGCAGTTTTAAAGATTGATTGATTGATTGATTTGCCAGAGAGAGAGAGAGTGAGCATGAGCAGTAGGAGTAACAGGCAGGGGGAGAGTGAGAAGCAGGTTTCCTGCTGAACAGAGAGCCCTACACAGGACCCTGGGGTTATGACCTGAGCAGAAGGCAGACACTTAACCAAATGAGTCACCCAGGCGCCCCAGGCTTACAGTTTTGAAATTATTATATCTTGATGAACTAAGTCTTATTGTACAGTGGCCTCTTTATCTCTAGTAATGCTGTTTTCATTGAAATCTAATTTTTCTGATACTGGCTTTCTTTTGGTTGTTTTTTTCTTTTTTATCTCCTCCCGTGTTTTTACATTTATATATCAATTCTAACTTTTATTCGGTTGGTAATCAGAGTATCTAGCTAGCCCTTCTGATCAGAAATGGAGTTCTTTTTTTTTAAATCCTGGAATCAATTTGCTAATACTTTATGGAGGATATTTACATTCATATTTGTCAATGAGACTGATCAGTAATTAGGGTGATATTATTTGTCATCCACACTGAGACAATTTTGAGAATGAAAGGGAGTATAATATTTTTCCAGGCTTATAGCATAGAGATTGATTATAGTACTGTTGGCTGGCATCATCAGGATTTATGAACTGCCTAATCATTTTGGCAAGGAATGGAGGTAAAGATAGGAGGTTTTCCAGTAATTAACCTAGTTAGGATTCAGACTTAACCCTTTTGGTTTTGCAACAGTTATTGTATTATTCTATGTATCTGACTGGTTATATGTTAAATGAAATTGTACAGAGAAAGAAGGATACAGACCTGAATTTGAATGTCTGTCTTTGTGACTTAATTATATAATCCTTAGGTAATGACCTAACCCCTCTGAACTCCATTTTCCCCATCTGTGTAATGGAGATTATAATGCCTACCTGGTAGGAATATTATGAAAATTAAAGATACATGAAAACACTCAATATGTTCTTAGTACATAGTAGATTCTCTTATGTTAGCTTACCTCCTTCTTTAGTCCCTGTCACAAATTACCCTGTGTGTTTGGTTTTCGAAACAAAGGTTGCTTTTTCCCTTGTGACTTATGGTTGAAATCTTCCCAACTTCTCTGTTTACTTTGGATCAGAGAAAATTTCCCACTATGCCCTCAATCATATGCATGTGGCACTTGGACAATTTAGGAAGGTATAGAAATTGACAGCAGAATTTCGACCAAAGGAAATAAATTAATGCTTATGTTATATAAAATGTATAAATTATCAATGAATTGAAAAGGTAAAAATATGATTATCCTTAAAAGCTCAGATGTAAATCTTCTTAGATAAAGCAAAGCATACTTGACCTCTTATATTCTCACAATCCTTTAACAGGACTTCATTGACTTAACTAGAGAAACCAGACCAAGGGCAAAGGATCGCAATGGACTCTGTGTGATTGACCTGACAAGAACTGAGGAAGAAAACAGACCTATTGCCACTCTTGACTTGACTCTAGAACCTGTGGCTGCTTCCCAGAAAGAGCCAGCCAGTCTTCAGACATGTGCCAGCCTCTCCAGCAAAGAGGTGACAGAAGGGCGGGTAGACAGAAGCTCTTGGCCTACAGCACGGAGAATCATTAACAGCGATCCTGTGGATTTGGACCTTTTGGAAGAAACCGCATTTGAAGGTCCACAACCCCCTACATCAATCAGTGGGGACTCTGTTTATCCAGCAGAGCCAAATTGTAGCTCAACATCATTCAAAGGTGACCTTGGCTTCTTGGCAAGCCTACAGCTATCTTCAGATATTTGCTCCCTCTCCCCAACAAGCAATCAGAGAGCACCCTTGCCATGCCCACAGCAAGATGTGCCTTGCCCACCTCAAGCCTTGCCATGCCCACTGCGAATCTTGCCATGCCCACTGCGAGCCTCACCATGTCCACCACGAGCCTCCTCATGCCCACCACGAGCTTTGTCATGCCCATCACAAACCGTGCAGTGCCAAATACAAGCTTTGACTCACCTGCCTCAAGAAGGTCCATGCCCTTCTCGAGATATGCCATGCCTTCAGCAGAATGTGCCAAGCCCACCTCCAGACTCATCGTGGCAATCTCAGCACTCACCTGACCCACCTCAAGACTCACTGTGCCCACCTCAAGACTCTCGGGGCCTACCTCAAGATGTACCAGGCCCACCGCAAAACATATCTTATCCACAAAATGTGGCACATTTACAAAATGTGCCACAGTCATCATTTGATGTGCCACAGTCACCAAGACACATGGCACAGTCACCAGCAGATGTGCCACAGTCACTAGCAGATGTGCCACAGTCACCAGAAGATGTGCCACAGTCACCAGAAAGTGTGCCGCATTCCCCTGGAGAAGTCCCAGACTTCCCAGGAGATACAGTCCATTCACCTGGAGACATGCCATGCTTGCCAGGAGACATGCCACACTCACTTGGAGACTTGCCTCACTTAACACGAGACAGGTCTTACTCTCTCCAAAATGATATACGGAACCATGACACTCCTATGGAAGTCTCAGCTCCATCCTCACCAAGGTTCTCTCCCAGCCCACAGTCTCCACAGTCTGAAACTTCCTTAGAGAAAGTTCCTTGGCTCCCCATCACAGAAACTCCAGCCAGAAAAGAGAGATCACTGTCAGAGCCTGCTAACCCCGGGTCTGCCCAGGTACAAGCACGAACACCACAAGGTGGGTTATACAACAGACCATGCCTGCATAGACTGAAGTACTTCTTACGACCTCCAGTGCATCACCTCTTCTTCCAGACACTAATACCAGATAAAGACACAAGAGAGGTGAGCTAACATATCTTCCCCAAGAAATTAGGTGTCTCTGTATAGGCCTCGCATGAAGTCACTATGCTGTAAGGAGTCCAGGCATGAGAGAACAGGCCCAGGATAAATTTGAAATTTTTATCTTTCTTCTTGTGGAATCATCTAGTGTAGAGTCAGACCTGGGTTCAAATTTCAGTTAGCAATTGACACTGTAGAAGTCACTATACCTTCCTGAGCCCTAGCTTTCCTAGATGTAAAATGGAGATAAAAACACACATCACAGGATTATTAAATGACATAACATATATAAAGTGCCTATTAGAGTGTCTGGCTCCTTCTAGGCCTTCATCAATTACTTCTCTTCAATTCCTCTGCCTTCCCCTTCCTGATGCCCTTATTACCACTCCCATATCACAGAGATAGTGATACTCTGGATACTTCGGTGCCTCCAAAATCAATTACTTTCTGATTTGGAGGAGGAAATTCAATTTTAAGATTTTAATGGGAATGCTACTTCCCATTGGTCTTTATTTAGTTATGAGGACTAAACCAGATGCTTGTCTTAGCAGAGGGAAGGGAAAAAAATTGTGGCTGAGTCCTACAATATGAAGCTATTTTTTCATTATTCATAACCTTATTGTCAACATTAAGAAGACTGGCTTGAGGTAGGACAGGAATTCAAAAGATGCATTCTTGGAGCAATCAGCAATCCAGCATAGTATGTATCAGGCATTCACATCGATTTGGTTTTGAAGAGTGAATTTTTTTCTCTCATTTTTATTGTTGTTATATCTTCTGATATGTTTTAGGTCTTCTTCTGAATGACTCTCCCCAGCCACTAGCTCATTCTCTTTTTTCCTGTGGGTGTGCCTGGTGTACATCAGGCCATTATAAAGAGCATTTGGGGGACTTGAGAGAGGTAGTGTTTCCCTAGTGAAGGCTGTAGTGCTTTTTAGGTGCTGCACAACTAGAGAAGCCCCCAGTAGATGTCAATGGGGATACCACATTCCCTTTCTATGTAAACATAGCTTAGGTAAAAAGATGGCAGTTAGGCCAAACAAAAGGGATTTTTTTGTCTCAGTTTCTTACTTTAAAGAACCTTGGCCATCTAGCATTCACCTGTAAATCTTTTCTGTCTCTCCCTGGATTTCTTTTGGGCTTTTAATAAGTACTTCTTCACTAGGTCATTTTCGCCCAGAACTTCTTAGCCAGTCCCCATGCTGTCACATACCATTAATTGGCTCTGAATCTTCTGAGTCTTGGTTTAGCTCTAAAATAAGTCATAATGACCATATCATAAAGTTGTTTGACTTAAAAGTAAACACATAAAGCACAGGGTCGCCTGGGTGGCTCAGTCATTAAGCATTTGCCTTTGGCTCAGGTCATAATCCGGGGGTCCTGGGATCAATCCTGAATTGGGGTCCCTGCTCCTCCGGAAGCCTGCTTCTCCCTCTCCCCTCCCCCTGCTTGTATTCTTTCTTTTGCTGTCTCTCTCTGTCAAGTAAATAAAGTCTTTAAAAAAAAAAACAGAAACAAAACCAAAAACACATAAAGCACAAAGTTGCCTTTCAAGGCCTAAAGAAATTGTTGTTGTTGTTGTTGTTGTTGTTGTTTTTAGGTCTTTTTTTATTCCAATTTATTTATTTTCAGAAAAACAGTATTCATTGTTTTTTCACCACACCCAGTGCTCCATGCAAGCCGTGCCCTCTATAATACCCACCACCTGGTACCCCAACCTCCCACCCCTCCCACCACTTCAAACCCCTCAGATTGTTTTTCAGAGTCCATAGTCTCTCATGGTTCACCTCCCCTTCCAATTTACCCAAATTCCCTACTCCTCTCTAACGCCCCTTGTCCTCCGTGCTGTTTGTTATGCTCCACAAATAAGTGAAACCATATGATAATTGACTCTCTCTGCTTGACTTATTTCACTCAGCATAATCTCTTCCAGTCCCGTCCATGTTGTTACAAAAGTTGGGTATTCATCCTTTCTGATGGAGGCATAATACTCCATAGTGTATATGGACCACATCTTCCTTATCCATTCATCTGTTGAAGGGCATCTTGGTTCTTTCCATAGTTTGGCGACCGTGGCCATTGCTGCTATAAACATTGGGGTACAGATGGCTCTTCTTTTCACGACATCTGTATCTTTGGGGTAAATACCCAGGAGTGCAATTGCAGGGTCATAGGGAAGCTCTATTTTTAATTTCTTGAGGAATCTCCACACTGTTCTCCAAAGAGGCTGCACCAACTTGCATTCCCACCAACAGTGGAAGAGGGTTCCCCTTTCTCCACATCCTCTCCAACACATGTTGTTTCCTGTTCTGTTAATTTTGGCCATTCTAACTGGTGTAAGGTGATATCTCAATGTTTTATAAGTATTCATTCCCCTTAAGTATATGGGCATCAAAAGATTTTGTAAATTTTATCTATTTGTAGATGTCCCCATTTGTAGGCAAGAAATGAAAAAGTTGAAATATAGGTAAAGTGCCTCACAAGTAAAATAGTCACCAAAGTAAGATTTTTTTGTTTTTCTCTTCTCTGGTTCTTAATTTTCATTACCTGCCAGTACAGTATTGGTCTTTGGTCAGTGAGATCAGGGTTACCTTCGGGAGATTTGAGACATAAGGAAAGCTCAGTGGACTTCTGCAGATTTTCTGAATGGACAGTTCTAGCCACCACTGTTTTACTGTTATACATAAGCTGTCAAATCTTTAGTTGATGTTTTAAATTTAATACTTATTCTCAGATTTAAAAAAAAATAATGCTTATTTAATATAAAACATTTTATTTTTAAAAAAAATATTTTATTTATTTATTTGACAGACAGAGATCACAGGTAGGCAGAGAAGCAGGCAGAGAGAGGAAGGGAAGCAGGCTCCCGGCCGAGCAGAGAGCCCGATGCGGGACTCGATCCCAGGACCCTGGGACCTTGACCCGAGCCGAAGGCAGAGGCCTCAACCCACTGAGCCACCCAGGCGCCCCTAATATAAAACATTTTAAAACATAAATAATTACTGTGCTATCAGTCAGCATTTATTATTGTTAATAATTTTGGTGTATTTCCTGCTAAGTTGCCTTTTTATACATAAGCATTTTAAATTTCTTAATAATGGGGGTTTTTAACAAAAATAGTTATTGTTATTTTATTGTTTAAAAGTAGTGTGAATTTAGAAGGTAGATCTGGGGTTATATCACCCCATATGTGAAATCAGGTTCTGCCATTTGCTACATGCCAAATGGTTATTCTCTAAATCTGTTTCCTTATTATAAAATAGGAATAATAATGGTATGTATTTATTAGGTTGTTGTGAGAATTTAAGTGAGGATAAGTCAAATGTTCAAAAATTATTCTTATTGTTGTTATTATATTCCAGTATCAAAAAACTTTTTAACTTTTTCCCTCTGATTATGAAATTAATAGGTATCTATTATGGAAAAATGCAAAAGGGCATATAAAGGAAAGTCATCCATTATTCCACCCACCACCCAGAAAATAGAAAACCACTTTTCACATATTCTTTCCCAGTCTTTTTAGATACTTACTTTTAGGGGGTAGAGGGAAAGTAACTTACCATTTACTGTTGATAGTAAATCAACTAAATGAGATTCTTTTTTAACAATAAAACATATTTAAAACATCTTTCTTCACTCTTTATTTCAGTATCTGATATAGTATCATAACTACCCCTAACTATCTTCTCACCCTCACTCCGAAATCAACTTAGGCTAGCTCTTGACTCTTTTGTACTTTCTTTGCTATGCTATATTTTAGCACAGATGCAGTCATATTATATGTACAACTTCAAATTCTTATTTTTAACTTAATATTAAGTATTTTCCCATGTCCTTAAAAGTTTTTTAGATAAGGCTTTTCAGTCTTTTTCTTTTTTAATTATGAATATTTCAAATGCATGGAAAATGTTGCTGTCTTCAACCTGTTTCAGAACCTTTTGTTTTTATGTCTGTAGAAACCTATCCTAATTTCTTTCTTTTTATCTCTACAGAGTAAGGGTCAAAAATTAGAACCCATTCCTCATCGAAGACTAAGAATGGTAACAAACACCATTGAAGAAAATTTTCCCCTGGGGACTGTGCAGTTTTTGATGGACTTTGTGTCACCCCAGCATTACCCACCCAGAGAAATTGTGGCTCACATCATCCAGAAAATCCTGCTCAGTGGCTCCGAGACCGTGGATGTCCTAAAGGAGGCCTATATGCTTCTCATGAAAATTCAACAGTATGAACCTTAGATGTTGGTGATTCTCCTAGGGAACCTGGACTCAGGGCACAGCTTTCTCTTGCCTAAGCTTGACTCAGCTAACCATTCAAGAGTGTGACTTAGTATGTCAGTGTTATTTGGGTTGCAAGTGACAGGAAACCCAATCCAAACTAGCTTTAACAACTGATAACAGAGAATTTGATTATTCATGTTACTAGAAACCTAGGAATAAGATTTAATTCAGTTCAAAATTGTTACCAGGATCTATTTTTCAGTCCTGCTTTGCTCTTCTTTTCAGGATCTACTTAGTAGTCTTTTCAGCTTCCAGCTTTTATGGGACAGAGAGTCCACTTCCTTTATAATCACACAAGATTTCTGAAGTTGAGTCTTACAGGCTTTAATTGCCATAACATAGGACATGAGCCCTTTTTTAAACCAATAACTGTGAACTGAAGGATAGAATATCATGATTGGCTAAATATGCTTCATAGGCTTCATCATAGGATCCTAGTAGATAAAGCTAATGGGCTAGAGTAATAAAGTATTGATTTCTTCAAGGCAAAATTGGGTTACTAGTGCCTTCCAAAAGAGAAGTGGATAGTGAAAGTTCCACTACCCTCAGGTGACATGGTATCATGTCAAAGGATGGGCAAGAGTAGTGAGAATAAAAGGAGGTTTCTTGTTTCTGTCATCTTCCACATCCCATCCCCTCTTCCACTAAACTCTCCAGAATTCTAATTGGTGTCTTTTGACTTTCAGGCTACATCCAGCTAATGCCAAGACAGTGGAGTGGGACTGGAAGCTGCTCACTTACGTCATGGAGGAAGAGGTAACATAACAATTATGAGGGTGTGTCTTTTCGCAAGCCTTAATTAGAGACAGAAGTGATGGCAAATCTAGTAGTAAAGTCTTTGACCTTATTCTCTCCTTGTACTCCCATCCCCACCAAAAAATCCCTATTAAAATGGTATATGCTGTCTTCTAATTCAAAATTAAGTACATTCACTTATCCCTCCCCTTCTTAAGATTCCATTAAAAAGAATAGTAAAGGAATAGATAAAGATATAGATATAAATCCATGGCAATGAAGATAAGGGGAAGGGCAACAGATTTGAATGAAAACTAAAAGAACTAAAGGAAATGTAAGATTGTTACTGGTGAAGCTAGGCAGAGAAAGCCACAGGCCATAATACATGCAGCCAAGGAGTGAGGAAATCTACCCTTTAGAGCAGAGAGTTTTCAACTCAGAAACGATATATATAAGAGGGTTGAATTCAGAGATAGGCCATAACTTTGTTAAAAATCTGTAGATAGAACTGACAACCTCTCCGTTCTTGAGTACAGAAATTTCAGTCATCAGGCTACCTAATTTCAGGGGGAAAGTCCGAGGGTTTATCGTCTAAAAACATTGAATGAACTATCTGTCATAAACAAAGGCACCTAGTATAGAGTTGGTATTCCAGAAAAACTCTTCTGCATTCTGATTTCTAGGGATCCTTAAACTTAATTGCCAACTTTCTGTCTGCTCACCCAAAGCACTTGGATGGAACAAATTACTTTCAACTTAGAATTCTAAACTCAACTAAACTATTATTCAAGTGTGAGTGTAACATAAAGACATGTAGGAACTTGAAAAAATACCCCCACGCTTCATTTCTTTGGTTACCTAAAGGTATGCATCAAAAGAATGAGAATGGAGGAGTAATAAAGAGGGAGGCACAGGATCCAGGGAACATGAGATTTCTCCAAGAGAATAATAGAATTCCTAAAATTATGTTGAATAGTAGACCTAGAGAGCATTCACTCTGGATTGGAGCAAAATAACTTAGGACTTTAAGAATTATCTGGGAAACATCACCAAGATGATAGACAAAGGAGCTCCAGGCTATTGTTCTCCAATGGAAATGGCAAATTAAGAAAAATACATGGACCAGTATACTTCTGTGAAAACTCTGGAGATAATTGAGAATCTCTAGTACCCAAGAAAATGCATAATCAAGAAAGGACTCAATGAAAGG
The DNA here is from genome assembly GCF_020171115.1 of Neogale vison. NCBI lineage: Eukaryota > Metazoa > Chordata > Mammalia > Carnivora > Mustelidae > Neogale > Neogale vison. The sequence goes on along the minus strand of NC_058091.1, from coordinate 252,442,493 downwards.
AGTAGGAAATCAGGGTTATTTTGTGTGTCCATGCCCCTCCTCTACCTACTATAGCATGGTGCAACTGGTAGGAAACCTCACACATCCCAGCTCCTCCCTCAGGGTGGAAACAAAAAAGTCGACTTTGAGTCCAGTGCCCTGGCTTGTTAGGGAGCTGCCTAATGGATAGTTTTTGTCTCACTTGACTCAAATCACTGATGGGAATAGTGGTATAATTTGAAAGCTGCTGAAAAGAGAGGTGAGCACTGCCACATGTTAGAGCTTCAGGAATTTTGTAGTTCCACAGGCAGTACCAGGGGAGCAGGAGGCTGCATTCCTGAGAAGAAACAAAGGCAGGCCATTTAGGAAATTAAGACAGATAAAAGCACAGATACAAGCCCAGAGAAAACATATCCCCAGGAAAGTTCTGAGAAAATCCAGAACCTTTATTTAGGCTAATTGGTGAAGATCTCACCCTGCATGAACTCAGTGAATAGATTGAGAAGGGTGTTTGTTTTTTCCAAATGCTTAAGCCTCAACTAAAGATTACAAGGCATATGAAGAAACTGGAAATTATGTCCCAGTCAGAGGAACAGAATAAAACTCTAGAAACCAACCATAAAGTAACACAGATCTCTCAACTTCCTAACAAAGAATGTTTTATTTTTTTTTAAAGATTTTTATTTATTTATTTGAGAGACAGTGAGAGAGAGCATGAGAGGCGAGAAGGTCAGAGGGAGAAGCAGACTCCCCATGGAGCTGGGAGCCTGATGCAGGACTTGATCCCGGGACTCCGGGACCGTGACCCGAGCCAAAGGTGGTTGCTTAACCAACTGAGCCACCCAGGCGCCCCAAAGAATATTTTTAAACTATCTCAAAAATGCACAAGGAAGGGCGCCAGGGTAGCTCAGTCAGTTAAGTGTTCAACTCTTGATTTTGGCTCAGGTTGTCATGGGATCAAGCCCTGCAACAGCTCTGTGCTCAGCACAGAGTTGGCTTGGGATTCTTTCTCTCCCTCTGCTCTTGCACTTCCCTCCTTCTCATGCATGCACACGTGTGCACACACTCTCTCTCTAAAATAAATAAATAAATCTTCTTAAAAAATGCACAAGGAGCTAAAAGAGAACAGGGATAGACAACTAACAAGCATGAAAATGATGCATGAACAAAATGAGAATATTAAAAAACTATTAGAAAGAATCAAACATATTCTGGAGCTGGAAAGTATAATAACTGAACTGAAAAATTCACTAGAGGGATTCAACAGCAGACTTGACAGGTAGAAGAAAATAGTCAATGAACTTGAAGGAAGGTTATTTGAAATCATTGAGACAGAGGAACAAAAAGAAAACAAAATGAAGAAAATTGAAGAGAGCCTAAGGGACTATGGGATATCATTAAGTGGACCATATATGCATTATGGGAGTCTTAAGAGAGAAAGGAGCAGAGAGCTTATTTGAAAAAAATAGTGACCCTGAACTTCCCAAATCTGAGGAAAGAAATAGACATACAATTTCATGAAGCTCAATTCCAATGAGGTTAAACTAGAGACTCACACCAAGACATGATACAGTCAAAGTGTCAAAAGTTAAAGACAGACTCTTGAAAACAGCAAGAGAAAAGTGACTTACCATATACAAGAGAGGTTGCGTAAGATTTTCAGAAGATTCTCAGCAGAACCTTGGAAGCAGAAGGCAATAGAATGATATATTCAAAGTGCTGAAGGAAAAAAAAAAAGCTATTAGCCAAAAATACTATATCCAGCAAAGCTATCCTTCAAAAATGAGGGAGAGCAGGAGAGAAGCAGCACATCCCATACAGGATCTCAATAAGATAATCAGCAGATTTCTCATCAGAAGTTTTAGAAGCCAGAAGGTAGTAGGCTGATATAGTCAAAGTGCTAAAGAATAAAACTCAACCAAGATTGCTTTATTCAACAAAATTATTTTTCAAAAATGAGACAGAAATAAAGACATCCCCAGATAAACAAAAGCTGAGGGAGTTCATTTCCACCAGCCATGCCCAGCAGGAAAGCCTAAAGGGAATCCTGCAGAGTAAAACAAAACACTGATAGTAACTTGAAGCCATATGAAGAAGTAAAGGTGTCAGTGAAGGTAAATATATAGGCAATTATAAAAACTACCATTATTATAACATTTTATAACATTTGGTTTTGTATATGGTTAAGTGACTAATTCAAGTTTCATAATTATTAGTCTAAAAGCTAGTATTATTAAAACTTTGAAACTCCACATTTTGCTTTCTACATAATTTAAGATAATCATTTAAAAGAATTACTAATTTGTTTGTATGAAGATATAGTTTTGTGATATCAACAACCAAAAGGGTGACAGACCTATAAAGGAACAGTTTTTATGTTATTGAAGTTAAACTTGTATGAATTCAAATTAGAGCATCAGAATATTAAAGGCAGTCATGATGGTAACCACAAAGACAATAGCTATAGAAATACACAAAAGAAAATGACAAAAATTTAAAACTTTCACTATAAAAATATCAACTAAGACAAAAGACAATGATGCAGGATATAAGAAACAAAAAAGCTATAAGGCATTTAGAAAACAACACAATGACAGAAGTGCATTCTTCCTTATCAGTCATTGCTGTAAATGTAAATGAATTAAACTCTCCAGTCAAAAGACATAGATTAGCAGAATAGATAAAAACACATGATCCAACTACATGCTATCTGCAAGAAACTCACTTTACATCAAAAGACACAAGTAGGTTGAAAGTGAAAGAATGGGAAAAGATATTTCATGAAAATAGTAACCTAAACAGACAGGTGGCTGTACTAATATGAGACAAAATAAACTTTAAATCAGAAAATGTTGCAATAGGCAAAGGAGTACATTATATATTAATTAAAAGATTCAATACAGCTGTAAGATACAACAATCATAAATATTTATGTACCTAATGATAGGCAATCAAGATATGAAGCAAAGGGGCGCCTGGGTGGCTCAGTGGGTTAAGCCTCTGCCTTCGGCTCAGGTCATGATCCCAGGGTCCTGGGATCAAGCCCCGCGTCAGGCTCTCTGCTCTGCAGGGAGCCTGCTTCCTCCTCTCTCTCTGCCTGCCTCTCTGCCTACTTGTGATCTCTGTCAGATAAATAAAGAAAAAGTCTTTAAAAAAAAAAAGATATGAAGCAAAGACAGAATTGAAAGGGAAAACATAGAGAGTTCTATATTAATAATTGGAGACTTCAGTACCCCACTCACATTAATGAATAGAATAACCAGAATAGAAGATAGGTAAGGAAAGAGAAAAAATTAAATAAACATTGCAATAAACCAACCAGGTCTAACAGTTATATGCAGAATATTCTACCAATAACAGCATGCTCCTTCTTCTTAGTGCACGTGGGACATATTCCAGGATAAACCATGTGTTAGGCCACTAATTAAGTCCCAGTAGATTTTTGTTTTGTTTTATTTTGTTTTAAGATTTTATTTATTTATTTGACAGACAGAGATCACAAGTAGGCAGAGAGGCAGGCAGAGAGAGAGGAGAGAGGAGGAAGCAGGCTCCCTGTTGAGCAGAGAGCCCAATGCAGGGCTTGATCCCAGGAACCTGGGATCATGATCTGAGTTGAGGGCAGAGGCTTTAAACCACTGAGCCACCCAGGCGCCCCCCCCCAGTAGATTTTTAAAGATAGATATCATTTAAAGTATCTTCATTTTATGAAACCAGCAATCACCCTGATAATTAAAGCCAGATACAGACACTAGAAGAAAACTGCAGTCCAATATCCCTATGAACATGGATGCAAAATATTAGTAAACCAAATTGAACACCATGTTGTATGGATTATACATCATAATCAAGTGGGATTTATCTGAGAATACAAGGATGGTTCAATCTACAAAAATCAATCAGTGAAATACACTACATTAACAGAATTATAGACAAAACCACATGGTCACCTCAGTTGAGGCAAAAGATGCATTTTATACAATTCTGCACATTTCCTCATAAAAACTCTCAACAAACTAGGAATAGAGGGAAACTATCTCATAAAAGTACTATATGGCCCACAGCAAACATCATATTCAGTGTTGAAATATTGAAGCTCTTCCTCCAAGATTAGGAATAAGGTAAGGATACCTACTTTTGTCTCTTCTATCCAACATAGTATTGGAAGTTCTAACCAAAGCAGTTAGGCAAGGAAGGGAAATAAAAGACCTCCCAATTGAAAAGCAAGAAGCAGAATTATCTCTATTCATAGACAACATGATCTTATATGAAGAAAGCCCTAAAGATTCGACACAGAAAAATTGTTAGAGCCAGTAAATAAATTCAGCAAAGTTGCAGGATACAAAATCAAGACACAAAAATCAATTGCATTTCTGTATACTAGCAATCTGAAAAAGAAGTTAAGAAAACAGTTCTATTAACTAAATTACCAAAAACAGTAGAATACATTCTTAGGGGTGAACCTAACCAAAGAGATGAATAATTTGTACACTGAAAACTATAAAACTTTACTGAAAGAAAATAAAGAAGATATAAATAAATGATAAAATATCTCATGCTCATAGACTGAAAGAATTAATATTGGTAAGATGTCAGTAGTACCCAAAGTAATCCACAGAATCAGCACAGTCCCTATCAAAATCCCAACAGCACTTTTTGCAGAAATAGAAAAATCTATCCTAAATTCATATGGAATTTCAGAGGACCCTGAGTAACCAAAACAACCTTGAAAAAGGAGAACAAAATGGGACTATTCATACTTGTTGATTTTAAATATAAAGCTACAGTCATCAAAACAGTGTGGTAAAGACAGACATAGAGACACATGGAATAAAATGGAGAATCCCCCTCCAAAAAATTTTGTGAGTATGGCCAAGTGATACTTATCAAAGGTGCCAAGACAATTCAGTGGAGAACAGATAGTCTCAACAAATGGTTTTGGGGAAACTGGATAGCCATATGCAAAAAAATGAAGTTGGATTCTTCTCTAATACCATATACAAAAATTAACTCTAAATGGAATGAAGATCTCTGACATCAGACCAAAAATGATAAAACTGTTAGGAGAAAATATAGCAGAAACCTTCATGACATTGGATTTGGCTTTGTTTTCTCTGGTATGACACCAAAGACATGAGCAAATAAAAAGACAAATGGAGTTATATCAAAGTTTAAAACTTCTGTGCATCAGATAACCCAGGAGTGAAAAGGAAGTCTATGGAATGGGAGAAAATTAAAATCACATATCTGGGGGTGCCTGGGTGGCTCAGTTGGTTAAGCATCTGCCTTCAGCTCAGGTCATGATCTCAGAGTTCTGGGATCAAGCCCCACATCAGGCTCCTTGCTCAGCAGGGAACCTACTTCTCCCTTTCCCTCTGCCTGCTGCTGCCACCCCTGCTTGTGCTTACACGCTCTCTCTCTCAAATAAATAAATATTTTTAAAAAATCACATCTGATATTAATATCCAGAATATACAAAGAACTCCTATAACTCAACAACATTAAATATTTCACTACAAAACTGACAGAATTCAAGAAAAAACTGAGCAGCAAGCTAACCTGATTTTAAAATGGGCAAAGGACTAGACTAGACATTTTTCCAAAGATGATATCCAAATAGCCAATAAGCATGTGAAAGGATGCTCAACATCACTAATCACAGAGAAACGCAAATCAAAATTACAATGAGATATCCTTTCACACTCATCAGTGTGTTGGTCCCCATGTTGGGCTCTGCGCTGGTCGTGGAGCCTACTTAAAGCAAACATTTTTAATGAAAATAAATAGTGGCAAGGATGTAGAGAAATTAGATCCCTTGCCTGCTGTGGGTAGGATTATAAAATAATATAGCCCCTGTGGAAGATTATATAGTGTTTCTTCAAAAAATTAAAACAGAATTACCATATGATCCATTAATCCCACTTCATATATTCCCACAGGGGTATATATGTAAAAGGATTGAAAGAAGGGTCTTGAAGAGATATTTGCACACCCATGTTTATAGCAGCATTATTCACAATAGCCAAGAAGTGGAAGTAACTGAAGTGTCCATCAACAGATGACTAGGTAAACAAAATGTGGTATATACAGATAAGATGAAACATTAATTTTGCTTTAAACAGGAAGGAAATCCTCCCATATGCTACAACATGGATGGTAGCATAATGAAGACAAAATACTAAGTGAAATAAGCCAGTTACAAAAATACAGTATATAATTTGATGTACCTGAACTGTCTATAGTAGTTATATTGATATAAAAAAGAAATGGGAGCACCTGGGTGGCTCACTTGGTTGGGTGTCCAACTGCTGATTTCACCTCATGTCTTGAACTCTGGATTGTGGATTCAGGCCCTGTGTTCGGCCCCATGTTGGGCTCTTCCCTGGTCGTGGAGCCTACTTAAATTAAAAAAAAAATTTTTTTTAAGGAAATAGAATTTGGGTTACCAGGGTCTAGGGGAAGGGGGAAATTGGGTGTTATTTTTCAATGCATGTAGAGTTTCATCTTCCAAGATAGAAAAGTTCTGGAGCTCTGTTGCACAATTATGTGAATATGCTTAACAATACTAAACTGTACACTTAAAAATGGTTATAATAGTAAACTTTGTTACATGTTTTTTACCATAAATTTACAAAGAAAAAGGAAATAACAAATGTTTCCAAGACAGTAGAGATACAGGAAGTCTCATAAATTGCTGGTGGGAATGTAAATGGTACAGCCACTTCAGAAAACAATTTGGCAGTTTTTTAAAAAAATTAAACATAAGCTTTTCATATGACCTAGCTCTTCCACTTCCAGATACTGACCCCCCAAATGAAAATATATGTCTAATAAAGGCTAACATGTGAATGTTCATAGCAGCATTATTCATGATAACCAAAAAGTGGAAACTGGCCAAATGTCCATCAACAATTGAATGGGTAAGCAAAATGTGCTATATTTGTACATGGGAATACTATTCAGTAATTTTAAAAAATGAGCTCTTGATACATGCTTATGACATGGACAAACCTCAAAATAAATATATTTTTTCCTCAAAATAAATATTAAACTAAGGAAAAGGAAGCCATGTACACAAGGTCACATACTGTATAATTCTGCACATATGAAATGTCCAGAAGGGCAAATCAGTAGAGCCCAAAGTAGAGAAGTGTTTTTACTTGGGGCTAGAGGTGGGAATGGGAATTAACTGTAAATAGGCATGAGGGATCTTATTTCAGTTATGAAGATGTTCTTTTTTAACATTATTTTAGAATGAATGAGCACTCATGAGTATGGGGAGAGGCAGAAGGAGAGAATTTTCAAGGAGACTGCACACTGAGCATGGAGCCCATCATGGGGCTCAATCTCATGACCCATGAGATCATGACCTAAGCTGAAACCAAGAATTGGACACTTAACCAACTGAGTCACCCAGGTACCCCATGAGGATGTTCTAAAAATTGATGCTTGTAGCTGCCAAACTCAATAAACTTAAAACAAATTATTGAATTGTACTTTTAAAATGGGTAAATTTTTGAGGTTTAATAATAAAGTTTTTTAAAAATGAAAAAAATTGGAAAAGACAGGTATTCTCAAGATTCAACACCATTCTTGAAGAGTTGAAAGAACCAAAGTGTTCACTGTAGGCAGTGTACAGAGAATAAAGAAAGAAACTTTGGGAAAAACAAAAAGCTTCAGAAGAAAGGAAGGATTTTCTTATATACTATTATATGGATTTCCATCATCAGTCCATGGAAGACTGCTAGTCCCCACATAAAGAGCCTTGTAACCCAGATGTTTCTCTCTCAAAAGCATAGCCACCAGTCTTTCTCCTGTGCCATAGTAAATAATTTTAATGTAGTATTCATACTGTAAACACTTTATAATATTTAGAAGCAATTTATATACAAGGCATAAAGGAATTTTATTAGCCTTGACAGTGGAAAACAAAAGCATAGAAGATAAAGATTAGGGCGCCTGGGTGGCTCAGTGGATTAAGCCACTGCCTTCGACTCAGGTCATGATCTCAGGGTCCTGGGATCGAGTCCCGCGTCGGGCTCTCTGCTCAACAGGGAGCTCGCTTCCCTCTCTCTCTCTCTGCCTGCCTCTCCATCTACTTGTGATTTCTCTCTGTCAAATAAATAAAATCTTAAAAAAAAAAAGAAGATAAAGATAAGGGGATGAAGAGGGATAGGATCTCTGAGAATAGTAGGGTTGCTATAACATTTTTATCTCGATCCCAAGTGGGGAGTCAAGAGATACTATCTATAGATGTTGGAACATAAATTGAGATAGTTATTTTAGGAAGAGAAATGGCAGGAAAATGGCACAGTGAGTTAAATCCTTATTTAGCACAGCAGAAGCCAATAGGTAATGTCTAAAGTTAATAAATCAAGAAATAGTGATAAGAGCACCTTTTTTTTTCTTTTTCAATTTGACATTGTCCCTTTTTAAATTAACATATAATGTTTTATTTGTTTCAGGGGAACAGCTCTATGAATCATGTCTTAACACAATTCACAGCACTAACCATAGCACATACCCTCCCCAATGTCCATCACCCCACCACCCCATCCCTTCCATCCCTCTCCACTCCAGCAACCCTCAGTTTGTTTCCTGAGACCAAGAGTCTCTTATGGTTTATCTACCTCTCTGGTTTCATCTTGTTTCATTTTTCCTTCCCTTCCCTGTCTTGTTTCTTAAATTCCTCAAATCAGTGAGATAATATGATAATTGTCGCCCTCTGATTGACTTATTTCACTTAACATAATACCCTCTAGTTCCGTCCACCTTGTTGCAAATAGGAAGGTTTTGGGTTTTTTGTGGCTGCATAGTATTCCATTGTGTGTATGTGTGTATATATATGTATGTGTAAATATATACATACCACCTCTTCTTTATCCATTCATCTGTTGATGGACATCTAGGTTCTTTCCACAGTTTGGCTACAGTGGTCATTGCTGCTATAAACATTTGGGTGCACGTGCCCCTTTGGATCACTACATTTGTATCTTTAGGGTAAATACCCAGTAGGGCAATTGCTGGTCGTAGGGTAGCTCTATTTTCAACTTTTTGAGGAACATCCATGCTGTTTTCCAGAGTGGCTGCACCAGCTTGCATTCCCACCAACAGTGTAGAAGGTCTTTTTAGAGATGATTAGGTTAACTTTCAGAAGAAAGAGTTTAAAATTTCCCTCTAAGGTACTGCAGGGGGCAAGCAGTAGTGGAGAGTGAGGGGTGTTAGTGGAAGACTTCCATCATAAATCTAGCACAAGTACTTGATTTTTAAAACATCATTTGCACCAGTTAATAAAGATAAGAGAAAAAATACATTTTTTTCACGACATCTGTGTCTTTGGGGTAAATACCCAGGAGTGCAATTGCAGGGTCATAGGGAAGCTCTATTTTTAATTTCTTGAGGAATCTCCACATTGTTCTCCAAAGAGGCTGCACCAACTTGCATTCCCACCAACAGTGGAAGAGGGTTCTCCTTTCTCCACATCCTCTCCAACACATGTTGTTTCCTGTTTTGTTAATTTTGGCCATTCTAACTGGTGTAAGGTGATATCTCAATGTGGTTTTAATTTGAATCTCCCTGAGGGCTAATGATGATGAGCATTTTTTCATGTGTCTGATAGCCATTTGTATTTCTTGATTGGAGAAGTGTCTGTTCATATCTTCTGCCCATTTTTTGATGTGTTTGTCTGTTTCGTGTGGGTTGAGTTTGAGGAGTTCATTATAGATCCTGGATATCAACCTTTTGTCTGTACTGTCATTTGCAAATATCTTCTCCCATTCCGTGGGTTGCC